>NC_084690.1:305921-611842 GCF_028389875.1 Rhea pennata | reverse complement strand
TCCCCACAATCCCCCTTGTGCCCAGTCCCAGCAATGCCCCATGCCCCGTCCCCACGGTGCCCAAGTGTCCCACGCGCTCCATCCCCATGGTGCCCTGTCCCAGCAAAGCTCTGTCCCCAAGATGTCCCGTGTCCTGTCCCCATGATGCCCGCTCGCCCCAACCCCATGAGGTCCCACCCCAAGATGCCCACGTGCCCTGTCCCTGCAATACCTCGCCCCCATGATGCCCCACGTCCCCCATTCCAGCAATGCCCCGTGTCCCGTCCCAGCTATGCCCGTGCGCCCCGTCCCCGCACCGCCCTCACCTCGAGCCGCAGCGTGGGCTGGGGGGCGGCGCGGCTCGCCAGGCACCGGGTGCCGTTCTGGATGCCCAAGATGACGGGCAGCCGGGCTTGGGCGAAGGAGCGGTTGGGCACCCAGAAGACCTTCTCTGCGCGGGGGGCATGGGGATAGTCAGGGCTGCCCCGTGCCGCCCCGTGCCGCCCCCCCGCCACCCCCCCGCACCTCACCTTCGAGGGCAGCGTTGGCACCTTGCAGGTGCCCGGCCACCAGCTGGTCATTGCGCAGGTAGAGCGACTTCTGGTCCATGTCCCAAATCCTGCCGTGGGGAGGGGGGAAATGCCAGCGGCGCCTGGCATCGCCCCCCCCCCCCAGCCCCGATCCTCCCCAAATCCCCATTTCGCTCCTTACCGGTATTTAAAGACTTGGGTCTGCAGGGCGGGAGCGTGGCAGGGGGCGAAGCCTTCGGCCTCTGCGCAGAGGAAGAGGAGGGTGAGGGCGAGCGCGGCGCAGAGGGGGCACGCCATGGCGCCAGGCATCCCGCACGCCGGCCCCCCCCCCCGGGCTTTATAAGCCGGCGGGAATCGCCTCTCCTGAAACGGGACCCGAAATTTCCAGGCTGTGGAGGCGGGGGGCAGCCGGGCCCCATGTTGCAATTTCCTCGCCCGCCCCGGTTCCTCTTCCCACGGCGGGCACGGCCTGGCGTCACCCTTTCCCGGCACCCGCCGGGCACCGCAGCCCCCCAGCACCTACCCATGGCACGGCTCCAGCCCAGCGCGGTGCACGGCGCCGGACGGGGCGAAGGCTGCCCGGCGGCGGGCACCCGGGGGCAGGAAGTGGGTGGCATTTCCGTGCATGGGCCCCCCGCGCGGGGAGGAAGGACGTGATGGCATTGCCACACCGCTGCCGGGCGGGTTGGGTGCGAAGGGCTCGCCCGGCCCCGCGAAGGGATTCCCGGGCGGATGGGTGACGTGACGCGCCGGGTGCTCGTGGGTCCCTTGCTGGAGGACTCATCCCTGGACTGTGTGGCTGGGGCACATAGTGTCCCCTGCGCAGTCCCCGAGGTCACCCGAGGCGCCGACATGCTCCAAAAAACCCGCAGCAGGCGCGGACCCGCTGAGCTTCCCAAAGGGGGATTCGAACTTCTCACCTTCTAGTTACGGGCGCTGCGCCCTCCCCGCTGCGCCACGCGGGGGGGGGGGGGGCGGGAAGGGGTGTTGCCGCATGCGCGCTGGCCGGAAAGCCCCAGCGGGCACCCGTAGGTGTGTCGTGGGGGCTGGTGAGTGGCCACCAGGTGGCGGCGCCTGCGCGTTGCGCCGGCAGAGAGGGAGGCGCCTGCGCAGTGCGGGCGGCGCATGCGCGCGCGGGCGGGCGGGCGGCGCGGGCCATGGCGGGCGGCGCGGCGCTGCGGGCGGCCGTGGCCGCCGTGCTGCTGGCGGGCTGGGGCGCCCAGGCCCTCTACTTCCACATCGGCGAGACCGAGAAGCGCTGCTTCATCGAGGAGATCCCGGACGAGACCATGGTCATCGGTGCGGGCCGCGGGAGAGGCCCCCGGCGGCAGGGCAGGGTGTAACGGGAGGGAGCGGGAGGGGATGGGGACGAGGAGAGGCCCCGGGAGCCGGGGGGAGGTAACGGGAGAGACCCCCGGAGCCGAGGGGAAGTAACGGGAGAGATCCCCGGGAGGTGGGGGGAGGTGACGGCGGAGACCCCCGGGAGCCGGGGGGAGGTAACGGGAGAGACCCCCGGAGCCGAGGGGAGGTAACGGGAGAGATCCCCGGGAGGTGGGGGGAGGTGACGGCGGAGACCCCCGGGAGCCGGGGGGAGGTAACGGGAGAGACCCCCAGGAGCCGGGGGGGAGGTGACGGCGGAGACCCCCGGGAGCCGGGGGGGAGGTGATGGGAGAGACCCCCGGAGCCGGGGGGAGGTAACGGGAGAGACCCCCAGGAGCCGCGGGGTAGGTGACGGCGGAGACCCCCGGGAGCTGGGGGCAGGTAACAGGAGAGACCCCCAGGAGCCGGGGGGGAGGTAACAGGAGAGACCCCCGGGAGCCGGGGGCAGGTGACAGCAGAGGCTCCCGGGAGCCGGGTGGGGGGCAGGTGACGGCGGAGACCTGGGAGCCGGGGGGGAGGTAACGGGAGAGACCCCGGGAGCTGGGGGGCAGGTGACGGCAGAGACCCTGGGGAGGATGAAAACGACTCCAGGGAACCAAGGTTGGAGGAGCAACAAGAAAAAAGTAGCAAGACCTGAGCGATAGCTGGGAGACCTCCACCCCGAGGGCGGCTCGCGGTGGTCCCGGGACGCCAGGCCCACTCCAACATGCTGCTGCCCCCAGGGAACTACCGGACGCAGCTGTGGGACAAGCAGTCGGAGTTGTTCCTGCCCTCCACGCCCGGGCTGGGCATGCACGTGGAGGTGAAGGACCCCGACGGCAAGGTGAGCCGTGCTGGGGCCCGCAGGGCACCGGCCCGGGGGGGGGGCACTCTGGGAGGTGCCTGGGACCCCCACCAGCCTGGGCGGGGGATTCCTCGGAGCAGGCAGGGCCCTGATGCCGTGTCCCGCAGGTGATTCTGTCGCGGCAGTACGGCTCGGAGGGGCGCTTCACCTTCACCTCGCACACGCCGGGCGAGCACCAGATCTGCCTCCACTCCAACTCCACTCGCATGGCGCTCTTTGCTGGCGGCAAGCTGGTAAGAGCCCCGTGTGCCGGGGCGGTGGGTGGCAGGGGATGACAGCACTTGGCAGCTGCTGACCCGACCCGTTTTGTGCCCAGCGGGTGCACCTGGACATCCAGGTGGGCGAACACACCAACAACTATCCCGAAATCGCCGCCAAGGACAAGCTGACAGAGCTGCAGCTCCGGGCGCGCCAGCTCCTCGACCAGGTGGAACAGATCCAGAAGGAGCAGAATTACCAGCGGGTGAGGAGAGGAGGGATGCGGTGGGGGACAGCCGGGAAGGGGTTGGGGAGGGGGTCTGTGCCTGCTGCTGACGCCCCTCGCGCTGTGTCCGCAGTATCGAGAGGAGCGCTTCCGCATGACGAGCGAGAGCACCAACCAGCGGGTGCTGTGGTGGTCCATCGCCCAAACCATCATCCTCATCCTCACCGGCATCTGGCAGATGAGGCATCTGAAGAGCTTCTTCGAGGCCAAGAAGCTGGTGTAACCCTGCGGACGCCGACCCTGCCTCGGCGCTGCGCCTGCTCGGCCCCCGGCGGAGGGCCCCGCTCCGTGTGCGCTTCGTGGCTCAATAAACGCTCGGGGGGCTCCGATGGGGCTGGCTGGAGGTTCTTGGAGGCCGGGAGGGTGGCACGGCCCTGCTGCTGGGCCGGGCCGGGCCGGGCCAGCGGGGAGCCCGGGCTCCGTGGTCCCCTCGCTCTCCGGCGTCGCCCCGCTCCCGCAGCGGAGGGAGGATGCAGGCAGCGGAGTGGTGCTGCTCAGTCCTCCAGCGCGCAGAGCGGCGCTGGCTGGAAAGGCTGTGGGGGGGGGGGGGGGGGGAGAGTGGATGCTCTAGGCGCCGGGCGGAAGTGTCTGTGGGCGGCGCGGAGCGCGCAAGCGCACTGGGCGGCGAGCAGCGATGGCGGAGGCAGCACGGGGATTCGAGCACATGGGGCTGGACGGGCGGCTGCTGCGGGTGCGCCAGGATGCCCGAGTACCCGCGGGGGTGGGGGCATCGGGGAGCCGGGACCCTCGGGACCCCCTGGGGGCGAGCACTGAGGAGCCAAGATGCCCAGGAACCCCATGGAGTGGGGGGACATCGGGGAGCCAGGACCCTGGGACCCGCTGGAGGGGGCATCATGGAGTCCAGACTCCTGGGCGCCTCCTAGGATGGGTGACACTGGGGAGCTGAGACCCCCCAGGGAGGGGGGCATCAGGGAGCCAGGACCCCTGGGTGCCCCCAGAAGCGGGAGGCACCTGGGAGCTCTGGGGTGGGGGATGCTCGGGAGCCAGGACATTTGGGACACCCAGCACGGGGGGCGTCAGGGAGGCAGGATGCCTGGGTGTTCCCTGGGGTGGGTGACGCTGGGAGCCGGGACCCCCAGGGTGGGTGGTGTGGGGGATGCCGGACCCCTGGGCTGACGATGCGGCCCCGCAGGCGGTAGCCGAGCTGGGCTGGGCCAGGCCCACGGCCATCCAGGCCGAGGCCATTCCCCTGGCGCTGGAGGGCCGTGACCTGCTGGCCCGGGCCAGGACGGGCTCCGGCAAGACGGCGGCGTACGGGCTGCCGCTGCTCCAGCACCTGCTGCGCGTCAAGGCGGTGAGTGGGGCGCCGCGGGGTCCCCGCTGCGGGCGCCAGGGCGGGTGGGTGTTGGGGCGGGAGCGCCGGGCGCCGCGCCGGCGATGTCCCCGCGGCACCCGGGAGGCTGACGGTGGTGGCACGGGCAGGCGCCGGCGGCGGTGGCGCAGGCGGTGCGGGCCCTGGTGCTGGTGCCCTCCAAGGAGCTGGGGCAGCAAGTGGTGCAGATGCTGCGGCAGCTGGCGGCCTTCTGCGCCCGCGACGTGCGAGTGGCTGACGTCTGCGCCCAGACCGACCTCGCCGCTCAGAGGTGAGACGCCGGGCTCCCGCCTCTCCGCGCTGGGGTGCCCGGGCGGATGGGTGACGTGACGTGACGTGCTGGGTGCCGCGTTCCTCTGCGCCGCAGGCCGGTGCTGATGGAGAAGCCGGACGTGGTGGTGGGCACGCCGGGGCGGGTGCTGGCGCACCTCAACGCCCGCAGCCTCGTGCTGCGGCACTCGCTGGAGCTGCTGGTGCTGGACGAGGCCGACCTGCTGCTCTCCTTTGGCTTCGGCGAGGACCTCAAGGCCCTGCTGTGGTGAGGGGTGCTGGAGGGGGACGTCGGGGGTGGGGCTGGGGGACGTGGGGACGCTGCCAGGCATTTTGGACTAGAGGGCACAGCCAAGGGCTTGAGGGGCGCTGCCAAATGCTGGGCAAGACGATGGGCGTTGGGCGGACGCTGTCAGAGCGAGGGGAATTGGGGGGCACAGCGTGGGGTTTGGGGGATGCTGTGGGTGCTGGGGGGCACTGGAAGGACTGAGGGGCACTGCTGGGGCTGGAGGGCATGGGGGGCACAGCTGAGGGCTTGGAGGGCACTGCCAGAGCTAGAGGACGTTGTGGGGCACTGCCGGCGTTTTGGGAGGTGCTGTCAGGATTGGGGGAGGTGCCGAGACTGGGGAATATAGGGGGCAGTGCCAAGGCTGGGGGGCACAGTGGGGCAAGGGCGGGGTTTGGGGGGATTTGGGGGGATGCCGCTGGGATTAGGGGGGGCCAAGGGGTGGGAGGCTGGTGCTGAGACTGGCCCCCCCCCAGCCACCTGCCCAAGATCTACCAGGCGCTGCTCATGTCGGCCACCTTCAGCCCCGACGTGGAGGCCCTCAAGGAGCTGGTGCTGCACAACCCGGTGAGGGGGTCCTGAGGGAGCCCAGTGGGTGCCGGGGGCGGGGGGGGGGGGGGCGGGCTTTGTGGGTGCCGGGGTGGGGGGGAAGGTGCTCCAGCAGTGCCGGGGAGGCCAGCCAGGGCGGAGGAACGTCGGGTGGGGACGTCGGGGTAGCGGGCCGGGGAGGTAGGGCACGGCAGAGCCACGGGTGGCGCGGCGGCACGCGTCGTTTCGGGGGCGCGGTGCCGGCGGCGGCCCCGTGCCCGCGTGCCCCTCACCGGGGCGCGGCGGGCGCAGGTGACGGTGCGCCCGCGGGAGCCCCAGCTGCCGGGCAGCGCCCAGCTGCGGCAGTACCAGGTGCGCTGCGGCACCGAGGAGGACAAGTTTCTGCTGCTCTACGCCCTGCTCAAGCTGACGCTGCTCCGGGGTCGGGCGCTGCTCTTCGTGGGCACCCTCGCCCGCTGCTACCGCCTCAAGCTTTTCCTCGAGCAGTTCGGCATTGCTGCCTGCGCCCTCAACTCCGAGCTGCCCGCCCGCTCCCGGTACCCGCGCCTGGGCGTAGGGCGGGGGCCCAAGGGCAACAGGGTGCCCAGGGGGCGACTTTGGGAGCGCACGTAGAGGAGAGCAAGGGGTGCTTGGGAGAAAATTGGGTGCTGAGGTGTCTATGGAGGATGGAAAGGGGTGCTTGGGGTGGAGGATGGGGTACCAGGGCACCCATGGAGGAAGGAAAGGGGTGTTTGGGGGAAATGGGGTGCCAGAGTGCCCATGGAGAAGAGAAAGCAATATCTGAGGAAAAATGGGGTGTCTAGGGAGCAACGTTGCCTGTGGGGAGAGGTGGAAGAAAGCAAGGGGTGCCCCTGGGGGGAGAGGGGTGCCCGAGGTGCCTATGCACCCAGGGGATAACAGGGTGCCCGGGGAGCAAGGGTGCCTGCAGGGGGCTTGTGGAAGGAGGGAAGTGGCACCCTCAGGGTGGGGGAAAATGAGGTGCCTGGTGGAAATAGGGTGGCCACAGCATCCCTGGCACGGAGGACAAGGGGTGCCCAGGGGGTCGCACCCATGAGATGCAAAGGATGCCCTGGGGGCGGGGGGGGGGGAGGGGTCCCAGGAAAGGTAAGGGGTGCCCTGGGAGCCAGGGGTGCCCGTGAGGGACGAAAAGGGGGGGGGTGCTCATGGCGAGAGGGTGATGGCCGCCCCATCGAGGTGGGCCGCGCCAACGCTGACGGGCGCCCGCCTGTCCCGTAGGTGCCACGTCATCACCCAGTTCAACCGAGGCATCTACGACTACATTGTGGCCACGGACGAGGAGGTGCCAGCTGCGCCCGCCGCCCAGCCCCAGCGCAAGAAGCGCAAGGGTGCCGCCGCCAAGTGAGCAGCCGCCGGGACGGTGCTCCGCGGGGCCGCGCGTGGGGGGTGCCCAGAGCCTGTGCCCGCAGGTGTCCCGTGCCAAGGCGAGATCCCCGTGCCCACGAGGGCATCCTTGCTGCGACTGTCCCTGCGCCCACGTTGGGTCCCCTTGCTCCAGGGGGAGCCCCCACGGTCGCCGAAGTCTCCCTGCCTTTGCGGCTCCCTTTGTCCGTGGTGTCCCCCTGCCCAGGCCGGTGTCTGCCCAGGGTGTCCCTGTGCCACCCTGATGGCCCTTCCTCCCCCCCCCCCAACCCGGCAGGGGCAAGGACCCCGAGTACGGCATCGCGCGGGGCATCGACTTCCAAAACGTGGCCGCCGTCATCAACTTCGACGTGCCGCCCACGGTTGAGTCCTACATCCACCGCGTGGGCAGGTAGGTCCGGGGGGCCGGGGGTGGGCATGGGGGTGCCCAGGCTGAGCCGCCACCCCCTCGGGCGAGGGTGCCTGCCTCACCCCACGACCACAACCCTCTGCACCCGCAGGACAGCCCGTGCCGACAACCCCGGCACAGCGCTCACCTTCGTGCTGCCCGAGGAGCAGGAGCGGCTGGCCGAGATCGAGGACGCGCTCGCCGGAGGTCAGCGGGGAGCCTGCGTCGCCGCGGGGGTGCTGGGGCGGGTGCTGGGGTTCTCGGGAGGGGCAGCGGGTGCTGAGGGACGTCAGACGGTGCCGGAGAACGCCGTGAGGGTGCTGGGTGACAGCGGGGGAGCCGTGGGTGCCGGCGGCGAGGGCAGAGGTGACCCCACGTTGGTTTTTGTCCCCAGAGAGCGGCGAGTCGATGCTGCAGCCCTACAGGTTCTGCATGGAAGAGATCGAGGGACTGCGCTACCGGTGCCGGGTGCGCGGGTGTCACGCGGGCAGAGTCGGGGTGCCGGCAGCACCGGGCTGTGATTGCGAGGACGCTGCTGGGTGGGGGTGGCGGGGCCGGCGGCCCTGACCCTGTGTCCCCCCAGGACGCCATGCGCTCCGTCACCAAGCAGGCGGTGAAGGAGGCTCGGCTGCGGGAGATAAAGGAGGAGCTGCTCAACTCGGAGAAACTCAAGGTACTTGCCGGACACCGAAGGCCCCCCGCAGCGCCCGGTGGGCGCTGGGTGGCATTGAGAGAGGCTAGGGCGGTCACGGCGGGTGCCAGGCTGTGCTGGCAGCGCCCGGCCCTGCCACGTACCAGCTCTGTGCGCCCAGACGTACTTCGAGGACAACCCGCGGGACCTGCACGTGCTGCGGCACGACAAGCCCCTGCACCCCGCCATCGTCAAACCGCACCTGCGCAACGTGCCCGAGTACCTGGGTAGGTGGCACGCCGGGGGACCTCGGTGCTGCTGGGGACGGGACGGTGCCGTGGGGATCCGGGTGCCCCGGGATGGAGAGGCTGCAGACGGCGTGCAGGGATGGCACGGGGACGTTGCGGGGGGACAGGGACAGGGGGGGACAGCGCATAAGCAGCGCGGGGCTATCGACGCCCTCTTGCACGGTGCCCTCTGCCCGCAGTGCCCCCCAGCCTCCGCGGCGTTGCCAAGCCCGCCCTCAAGAAGCGCAAGCGGGTGCCCCAAGCTGGTGCCAGCCGCCGGGGCGGCTCCAAGGTGAGTGTGGGGCACCCTTGGCCCGGACGGCCGTGCGGGGAACCTGGGTGCCACCTCGCACACGGGTGCCTGGGGGTGGTCTGACGCTGCTTTCCGCCCCCCCCCCAGGCCCGCGGCACCGCCAACCCACTGCAGAGCTTCAAGTACGCCCGCCACCGCGCCAAGCGCCCGGCCGCGCAGCCAACCTGAGCCCCTTGCATGCCCTGGACTGTGCCCTGCAGCCCCTGGGGGCACTGTGGCTGCCTCGCGGCCCCCTGAGGACGGGGTATCTCCGTGCCGTGGCCTGCGGGCGGCCGTGCCCAATAAAGGTGCCAGCAGACCGGGTCGAGCGTGCCGTTTACTCGTGGGGTGCTTCTCCCGTTGCCCGCAGGCTACGTGACCCACGGCGGGCAGCGGAGGGAAGGTGGCTTGGTGACGTGGAGGCAAGATGCGCTGCGCCCCGCTGATGTAGGGCGAAAGTGCCAGGGCGTTATCGGCCCTCTTATCGAGGCCAAGGCTGCGCGGGAGCCATAAAGCAGGGCGAGGGTACGGTGTCTGCCCTGGGTGAGGGCGTGCAGGTGGCACTGCCAGCCCAGGGGGCTTCCTTGCCTCCTTTTTAGGCGCCTGCTGCCTCCATGCCAGCGTGGACACAGGCATTGGCACCCTTCATCCTGCCTCCGCGCTCCCATCTCGCCACAGGGCTGCCGTTCCCGCACGGCTGCCGCTGCACCCGCCCCTCCCCAGAGCCTTGGGTGCCAGCCGGCTGGCACGGGCTCGTCCTCCTGGGGATCTTGTTCGCACGGTGCTCGCTCGGTGGGCGCCAGCGTGCCCCTCGAGGCGGCCAGGTTCGTGCCCCGCGCGGTGCCAAGCCCTGCCCTGTGGCGTGCGCAGCAGGCGCGGCGCCCGCAGTCGGCGTTATCGCTCGGGGCGCCCCTATCTCCCGCTGCAGTGCCTTATCGGGGCTACAGCTCTTCTCCAAGGCTGCTCAGAGACCCTGAACCTTTCCCGGCGCCCGTGCGGGGCAGAGGACTCCGAGACTGGCATCTCTCTGCCCTCCTCGTGGGCACAGCAGCCCTGGTGGCCCCGTTCTCATTACTGGAAAAGGTTTTATTGTCTACGCAGCAGGGAGGGAGCCCAGTTCTCTTCTCACTTGCTCCTGGCACGCGCCGTGGGCCTGGCTGGGGTGCTCCTGGGGCGCCAGGCACCCGTGTCGGTGCCACATGTTTGCAGATCAGCCCTGTGCCCGGTGTTCCTTGTACGAGGCTGGCAGGCCTGGGGAGAAAACGTTTCCCACAGCTGGCGTCGCCTCTCCGTTTCCATCTTCCCCCCGGGGTTTCCTTTGCTTATCTTGCGCCCACGGGGTGCCCGGCTGGGGCGTTGCGGGTGGGCACGGCCGTGCCTCCTCCCGGCACCAAACTCCCCGCACCCGGCTCCGAACGGGGCTCGCCGGGAGGTCGTGCGTGTCGGGGGGAGAGGGCACCTCTCGGTCCCCGCGGCACCGCGCCGGCCCCCGGGCGGGGGACGCGAGGCCGCGCGGCGCCCGGGGCCGGAAGGCAGGGAGCGGGGAGGACGGGACCCGGGCGACCGGGCGCCTCCCTGCCGGGGGATGCGTGGGCCGACAGCGGCTATCGATCGGGGCCGAGCCAGTTAATGATCACAAGGGATTTACAGCTCCGGCGCGGGCTGATTGGCTTCAACGTGGTAACGCCAAAAGACTTCACGGGCGAGAAGCCGCCCAAGGGAGACGGGGTCCCGCCGGCGGCAGGCACGGCCGGCCTCCCCCGGTCCCGCCACCGGCCGCCCGCGATGCCGGGAGCCCTCGCGCTGGCCGGCGCCGTGCTCGGCGCCCTCCTGGCGCTGGTAGGTGCCGCGGGCGGGTTGGGGAGGGATGGGGGGGGCGAGGGTAGCGGCGCGCTGCGGGGCGGATGGGGGTGAGTGCCGCCGGTGCCAGGCCGCCCTCCGTGCCGTGGCAGGCGGCGCCGACGCTGACGCCCGTGCACCGCGCCGGCTACTGCGCTTTCTACGGCGAGTGCGGCAGCAACCCGGAGGTGAACGTCTCGCTGGTGCCCTCCAAGGTGCCCTGCCTGTCCAACGAGCCGGCGCGGGTGGCCACGCCGGCGCTGCTGGCCCAGCTGCGGGCCGTGTGCCCTGAGCTGGTGCCCGCCGACGCCAACGACACCCGGGTTTGCTGCTCGCTGGCGCAGCTCAACGCCCTGCAGCTCAGCGTGGCGCTCTCGAGCGCCGTGCTGGCCCGCTGCCCGGCCTGCGCCAGGAACTTCGCCAACATCTACTGCCGCAACATCTGCAGCCCCGACCAGAGCCTCTTCACCAACGTCACCCGCGTGGCCCACACCGTGCTGGGCCAGCGCGCCGTCCTCGAGTACCAGTGCTTTTACGACCAGGCTTTCGCCGAAGCCGCCTTCGCCTCGTGCCAGGGCGTGCGGCTGCCGGCCACGGGCGGCTACGCCATCGACGCCATGTGCGGGAGCTACGGCGCCAAGCTGTGCACGGCGCAGCGCTGGCTCGACTTCCAGGGCGACAAGAACAACGGTTTGGCCCCGCTGCAGATCGACTTCCACCTGGTGCCCAACGGCACCGAGCCCGGTGACGGCCTGCAGCCGCTGAGCGGGCGCGCCTGGAGCTGCGGGCAGCCGCTGGACGACTCCGGCGAGCCCTGCTCCTGCCAGGACTGCGCCGAATCCTGCCCGGCCGTGCCGGCGCCGCCGGGTCCCCGGCCCCGCTTCCGCCTGGGCGCCGCCGACGGCACTTTGGTGCTCTGCTGCCTGCTCTTTGGCTTCCTCGTGCTCTTCTTCGCCACCGGCGTGGCGGCGCAGCGGCTGACCCGGCGCCCGGCGGCACCGGCGGCGCGACGGCGGCGGGCGCCGTGCCGCGGCAGCCGGCTGGGCAGCGCCGCCCGCGGCGCCTTCACCCGCTGGGGCGCCCTGGTGGCCCGGCACCCGGCGGCGGTGCTGGTGGCGGCGGTGCTGGTGGTCAGCGTCCTGGCGGCGGGCATGGCCAACCTGCGCCTGGTGACGGACCCCGTGGAGCTGTGGTCGGCGCCGGGCAGCCAGGCGCGCCAGGAGAAGGCCTTTTACGACACCCATTTCGGTCCTTTCCTGCGTACCAACCAGCTCATCGTGCGGGCGCCGGGGCACCCGGCGGCCCCCTACGACTCGGTGGTGCTGGGCGCCAAGAACTTCAGCGGGGTGCTGAGGGCCGAGGTGCTGCAGGCGCTGCTGGAGCTGCAGCGGCGCCTGGCCGGCGTGGCGGTGTGGGTGGAGGCGGCGGGCCGGGAGGTGACACTGCGCGACATCTGCTACGCCCCACTGAACCCCACCAACGCCAGCCTGGCCGACTGCTGCGTCACCAGCGTCACCCAGTACTTCCAGAACAACGGCAGCCATCTGGCCATGACGGCCACCCAGACCGTGGGCAAGAAGACGGGCACCGTTGACTGGCACGACCATCTCCTCTACTGCGTCAAGTGGGTGGCCTGCCCGGGGGGCTCGTCAGAGGGGGGTGCGGTGGCCAAGGTGGGGTGTCCAGGTGGAGCAGGGTGCTGGGGTTGCAAAGCCGGGTGGCACCTGCATGGCACAGGGTGCTGGGCATGGTGGGTACCCGTGGGATGCCCAGCTGTGGGGCTGCAGGTGGTTGGTATCTGCATGGAGCAGGGTGGTGGACATGGTGGGTGCCCATGGGATGCCTGGGCTGTGGGGTCAGGGTGGTATCTGCATGGAGCAGGGTGGTGGACACGGTGGGTGCCCATGGGATGCCTGGGCTGTTGGGTCAGGGTGCTTGGTACCTGCATGGGGCAGGGTGCTGGGCGTGGTGGGTGCCTGTGGGATGCCTGGGCAGTGGGGTCAGGGTGGTATCTGCATGGGGCAGGGTGGTGGACACGGTGGGTGCCCATGGGATGCTCAGCTCTGGGGTTGCAGGTGGCCAAGCCGAGGTGACACCTGCATGGGGCAGGGTCCTGGGCATGTTGGGTGCCCACGGGATGCCCAGCTATGGGGTCAGGGAGCTGGGTATGGTGGATGCGCATGGGATGCCCAGCTATGGGGCTGCAGGTGGCCAAGTCAGAGTGGTACCTGCATGGGGCAGGGTGCTGGGCACGGTGGAGCTCCCAGGAGACACCAGGCTGTGGGTTTGGGTGGTGCCCACGTGGGGCAGGGTGCCGGGCCCAGGCGCCGCGGGGTCAGCGCAGGCACAGCTGCCTGCTCACCTGCCGCCCGTGTGCCCGCCAGCTCGCCGCTCTCCTTCAAGGACATCACGGCGCTGGAGCTGAGCTGCATGGCTGAGTACGGCGGGCCCGTCTTCCCCTTCCTCGCCTTCGGCGGGTACCCAGGTGAGCGCCCGCGGGCGCCGCTGCGGGCAGAGCGGAGCCGTGGGCGCAGGTGCTGTGGGCATCATTTATCGGTGCCACTTGCGTCGGTGCCACGGGTGCCACGCGCATTGCTGCTGTGGGTGCTGCAAGCGTCGAGGGCGCCAGCGCTACGGGCACCGCCGGCGCGGTGCCGGGCGCTCACGGCCGCGCCCGCAGGCTCCGAGTACACGGAGGCCGAGGCGCTCATCGTCACCTACTCGCTCAACAACTTCCCGCGCGACGATGCCCGCTACGAGTGGGTGCTGCGCTGGGAGGACAGCTTCCTCGCCATCGTCCGCGACTTCCAGCGCACCCACGGCGCCAACCTCTCCGTGGCCTTCATGGCCGAGGTAGGTGGGCGCCGGCGTGGGGTGGACGAGGCACCGGGCGCGGACCGGCGCTCACCCGCCCGTGCGCCCGCAGCGCTCGCTGGAGGACGAGATCAACCGCACCACGAGCGAGGACGTGCCCATCTTCGCCATCAGCTACCTCATCGTCTTCATCTACGTGGCCCTGGCGCTGGGCGAGTACACGGCGTGGCGCCGCGTGCTGGTAAGGCCACCCCCTCCTCGGGTGCTCAGGGTGGGGGGCACCCAAGGGTGCCCATGGGCCCTGAGCGGCTGCCCCCCATGGCCCTGCCTGCAGGTGGAGTCCAAGGTGACGCTGGCGCTGGGGGGCATTGCCGTGGTGCTGGGCTCTGTCTTCGCCTCCATGGGCTTCCTGGCCTTCATGGGGCTGTCCTCGTCCCTCATCATCCTCGAGGTGGTGCCCTTCCTTGTGCTGGCTGTGGGTGCCGACAACATCTTCATCTTCGTGCAGGAGTACCAGGTGGGTGGACAGGGCCAGGTACACGAAGGTCTCCATGGGGCACAGGGGGGCATGGCTGGGTATAGGAGACCCCATGGAGAACATGGTCATGGTTGGGCATGGAAGATCCTCATGGGGCACCAGGATCTCCATGGGGTATATGGTCATGGGGGCATGGCTGGGCTTAGGGGTCCTCATGGAGAATGTAGATATGGATGGGCGTGGAGGATCCCCATGGGGCACCAGGGTCTCCATGGGGCACCTGGGCATGGCTGGGCATGGGGGTCCCCATGGAGAACATGGAAATGGCTGCGCATGGAAGATCCCTATGGGACACAGGGGTTTCCATGGGGCATGGGGGCATGGCTGGGCATAGGGGTCCCCGTGGAGGACATGGACATAACTGGGCACAGAAGAACCTCATGGGGCACTGGAGTCTCCATGGGGCACCTGGGTTTGGCTGGGTATGGGGTCCTCGTGGGGCATGCATGGATGCCTGGGGGTCCGCATGGAGAGTGGGGGCATGGCTGGGCATAGAGGTCCATGTGGGGCAGAGGGATCCCCATGGGAAAGATGGGCATGAAGGTGCGGGGAGCATGGTGACACCCACAGGGATCTCCATGGGGCACACGGACATAGAGGCACAGCTGGGCACAGGGGTCCTGTGGGGCACAGGGGCGCCCGTGCCCTGGCACGCAGGGCAGCCTGTGCCACCGTGGTGTGGCGGGTGCCCGGAGCGGGCGCCCGACCTCACCGCCGTGGCCCAGCAGCAGTCGGTGCGGGCGCCGGGCGAGACGCGGGAGCAGCACATCGGGCGGGTGCTGGCGCAGGTGGCACCCAGCATGCTGCTGTGCAGCCTCTCCGAGGTCATCTGCTTCCTCCTGGGTGAGCCGGGCACAGACACGGCGGGGAGGCGCGGGGACCCAACGGGCACGGCGCACGTGGCCGGCGCAGCGGGCACGGGGACACGACGGGCACGGTGCATGCCATGGGGACCTGGGGGGCGCGGGGACGCGATGGGCACGGTGCATGCGGTGGGCGTGGGGACCCGGTGCGCAGCCCAGGCGCGGGCGCAGGACGCTCACGGCCCGGTGCCCGCAGGCTCCCTCTCCTCCATGCCCGCCGTCCGCACCTTCGCCCTCACCGCCGCCCTGGCCATCGCCTTCGACTTCCTCCTCCAAATTTCGGGCTTCGTGGCCCTGGTGGCCCTTGATGCCCGCCGGCAGGAGGTACCCGTGCCCGTGGGAGGGTCTGGGGTGGGCACGGGGTGCCCCTGAGCTGGGGGTGCCTGGGGTGGGCATGGAGTGGGCATGAAGCGCCCTGGGGCAGGAGGGTGCCCAGGGCTGGCAGACAGCGTGCATGGGGCACGCTGGGGCAGGAGGGAAACCGAGATGGGCGCAGGGTGGACATAGGTTGCCATAGGGCAGGAGGATACTCAGGGTGGGCACAGGGTGGGTACGGGATGCCCCTTGAGCCAGGGAGTGCCTGGGGTGGGCATGGGGCACCCCAAGGCAAGAAGGTGCCTTCAGTGGGCACAGGGTGCCGTGGGGCAGGCGGGTGCCCCACACTGGCCGTGCCCACTGCTCCGCCGTGCCCGCAGGCCGCCCGCTTCGACATATGCTGCTGCTGGGAGCTGGAGAAGGGGGCGCCCGGGGGGCCGGGCACCGGGGTGCTGCGCCCGCTCATGCACCGCTACTACGTGCCCCTGCTGCTGCACCGCATCACTCGGCCCCTCATGGTGAGCTGGGGGGCCGGGGGAGTCCTGGGGGGCTGGGGAAGGCTGGAGGTGCAGGGGGACGTGGGGTCGGGGAGGACATTGGGGGCTGAGAGGGGTCCTGGGGGCACACGGAGGAGGCCTGGGTGCCACATGGGGGTCTGGGAGGGTCCTGGAGGGTGTAGGGGGACTTTGGGGGCTGAGGGAGGTCTTGGAGGTCTCCTGGAGTGGGTCTAGGGAAGTCCTAAAGGGTCTAAGGGGGCTTGTGGGGGACTAGAGGATGACCTGAAGGGTTGGGTGACATGGGAGTCCTCGGGGTTGGAGGGGGACATTGGGGTCTTGGAGGGGGTCCTGGCAGCTGGATCAGGGGCCTGGTGGGATCTTTGGGTGACATGGAGGTCCCAGGGGGTTCTGGGAGGGTCCTGGCGGCACCCAGGGGTCTGGAGGCTCAGGAAACCTGGGGGGCACCCAGGGGTGCTTGGCTGCTCGGGACGCTTGAGGTGCGAAGGGGACTTCGGGGCGGTTTGCGGTGGGACATCTGGGCACCCAGAAGCTCTTGCCTGGGGACACCGGGGGGGGGGGGTCTCCTTGCACCTTAGTGGTGGCAGTGGTGGGGGTCTCCCCAGTGCTGGGTGCCCCCTCACGCTGGGCACCCCCTACACACCCTCTCCCCCTCCCTACCAGGTGCTGCTCTTCCTCTTCCTGGCCTGCGCCGGGCTCTACCTCACGCTGCAGGTGTCCGTGGGGCTGGACCAGGAGCTGGCCCTGCCCAAGGTGGGTGCCGGGCACGGCCGCGGGCGGGCGGCGGGCGCTCGGCGCGGGCGCTCGGCGCCTCACGGGTGCCTGCCCAGGACTCCTACATGCTGGAGTACTTCGCCGCCCTCAACAAGTACCTGGCCGTGGGGGTGCCCACCTACTTCGTCACCACCGGTGGCTACAACTTCTCCTCGCCGGCCGGCACCAACGCCATCTGCTCCAGCGCCGGCTGCGACGCCGACTCGCTCACCCAGAAGATCCAATACGCCACCCTCTTCTCCAACGTGTGAGTTTGGGAGGGGGCACGAGGCGGGTGCCGCCGGCGGGCGCCCGGGTCCCCGCACCACGCCGCTCGCTTCTCCTCCGTCTCCAGGTCCTACTTGGCCATCCCGGCCACCTCGTGGGTGGACGATTTCCTCGACTGGCTCAGCCCCACGGGGCGCTGCTGCCGGGTGCACCAGTTCGGGCCCCAGCGGGGCGAGTTTTGCCCCGCCACCAGCGGTGAGCGGAGCGGGGCGCTGCGGGGCGGGTCCGGCACCCGCGGGCGCCTCCTGAGCCCGCGGCGTTGCCCGCAGACGCCCTCAGCTGCCTCCTGGGCAAGTGCCTGAATGCGTCGCGGCGGCCCACGGTGGACGAGTTCGAGCGCTTCCTGCCCTGGTTCCTCTACGACAGGCCCACGCTGCAGTGCCCCAAGGGGTAGGCGATGCCCGCCGTGGGGACCCCGGGCGGGCCCGGGCGTGCGGGGGCATTTTGGGCACGTGCGCTTGGGCGCAGGTAATTTTGGGCGCCCACCTTCGCCCCCCCCCCCTCACCCCGACACCCTGCACCCGCAGCGGCTTGGGAGCCTACGACACCTCGGTGAAGATGGACGCCAACGGCACCATCCTGGGTGAGTCGGCGGGGCGCGGGCGCGGGCCGGGACGCCCTCGGGTGCCCGCCTGACGCCGGCGCCCTCCCGGCAGCCTCGCGGTTCATGGCGTACCACCGGCCGCTGGCCAACTCGCAGGAGTACACGGAGGCGCTGCGGGCGGCTCGCCAGCTGGCCGACAGCATCACGGCCACCCTGCGCCGGGTGCCCGGCACCCCCGCCGACTTCCGCGTCTTCCCCTACACGTAAGCGCCCGCCGGCCCCGCGCGGCGCCCGCCTCCGGCGACGTGCCTGGTTTGGGGCGCCCGCTTTGGGGTTCGGCATGGGTGCGTGGTTGGGATGAGCGTGGGTGCCCGGTTAGGGTGCCCGGTTGAGGTTCAGCATGGGTGCCCAGTTAGGGTGCCTGGCTGGAGGTCGTGGTGGGCACCTCGATTCCTGGACCAGGGTGCCCAGCTGGGGTTAGTGTGGGGTGCCTGGTTTGGGGTGCCCAGCTGGGGTTAGTGTGGGTGCCCAGTGCCTGGTTAGGGGGTGCTCAGCTGGAGTGGGTGCCTGTGGCCCAGTTAGGAGGGGGCCTGCCCAGGGTCCTGGGTGCCTGACCATGGGTGCCCAGGTAGGCGTGCCCAGCTGAGGAGGAGGATGTCCAGCTGGGATCAGCATAGGTGCTTTGGTGCTTGGTTAGGGTGCCCAGACAGGGTCAGAGCGGGCACCCCAGCACCCAGTTAGGGTGCCCCGTGGGTGCTGGCGCGGCAGTGACGCTCCCTCGCAGGGTGACCTACGTGTACTACGAGCAGTACCTGGGCGTGGTGGCCGAGGGCCTCTTCACGCTGACCGTGTGCCTGGTGCCCACCTTCGGCGTCTCCTTCGTGCTGCTGGGCATGGACCTGCGCTCCAGCCTCGCCACCCTCATCACCCTCATCATGATCCTCGTGGACACCGTGGGCGTCATGGCCCTCTGGAGCATCCCCTACAACGCCGTGTCCCTCATCAACCTGGTGGCGGTGCGGGGCGCAGGGGCCCGCAGGGTGGCACGGGGATAGGGAACCTGCAGGGTGGCACGGGGACCTGGGACGTGCAGGGTGGCACAGCAATCTGGGGCACACGGCGTGGCAGAGGGATCGAGGACCTGCAAAGTGGCACAGAGGCATGGGGGGGTGCATGGCACAGGGTCACAAGGGGGGGGCGTATGGGGTGGCCTGGGACATGCAGCAGGGTGGCACAGGGACCTGGGTCACACAGGGTGTCAAAGGGCCATGTGGGGTGACACGGTGGCATGGAGGCACAGGAGGTGGCAAAATGGCTTGAGACACACAGGGTGGCATGGAGACACGGAGGCCTGGGGCACACAGAGCGGCACATAGGGTGACTCAGTCAGGCAGGGGGCACAGACGTGGGGTGGGCACCCTCTGGGTGCCACCTCGGCGACCGCTCTGTCCTCGCAGGCTGTGGGCATCTCGGTGGAGTTCGTGTCCCACCTCACCTGCGCCTTCACCCGCAGCACCAAGCCTAGCCGCGTGGAGCGGGCAGCCGAGGCCACCGTCAACATGGGCAGCAAGGTGGGCACGGGGTGGCCTGGCTGTGGAGTCACCCCTAGGGGTGGCCTTGCCCCTGGGGAGGGCAGGGTGGCCCAGCCCTGCTGCGGTTGATCCGGTCTCTGGCGCAGGTGGTGGCTGGTGTGGCCATGACCAACCTGCCGGGCATCGTGGTGTTGGCCTTCGCCAAGGCCCAGCTCATCCAGATCTTCTTCTTCCGTCTCAACCTCATCATCACCCTCGCCGGCCTGGCACATGGCCTTGTCTTCCTCCCCGTCCTGCTCAGCTACGTGGGTAAGGGCACCGTGGGGAGCTGCCATCACACCTACCCCTCGTGTCCCCAACACCCTCCACAGGCGTCACCAGGACCCACGTGGGGCCCCGGAGTCGGGCGCAGCCTGGCACTGTCCCTTCTTGCCCGCAGGACCCAGCCCACGGGTGCCTGCAGCCACCGCAGCCGCCGCCAAGGAGAGCACGGAGCAGGGTGCGGGGAAGGGCCTCGACAACCGCTGCTTCGAGGACCCGGCGCCGTCCCCAAGGCAGCGCTGAGCCCCGGCGGCCGCCCCACGCGCGGGCACCGCGCCGCTGCTTTTTCTATTGCGCTCGTATTTAAACTTGTTTTCTCACACTTGGAACCAGCCTTGAGCGGGACGTGCAGGGGCGCGCGGCGGAGCGAAGCAGGGACGGGGCGCGCGGCGGACACGGGCATCGCGGGGATGAGGCCCTCGCCAGCCACTCCACCACTGCAAAGAGCCAAGAGCAAGGGCACAAAACCTTTTTTTATTCCCCTCGGTGGCACTCAGCACCCTCACGGGCACGACACCCGCCAGCCCCGGCAGCTCCCACCACGGCCGGGTGGCACCGGGGAGCTGGAAGCCGCTAGAGATACTTGTAGATGACCTTGGTGGGCACCGTCTGCACCTCCAAGCGGACGGGGCACTTGTAGAAGTGGGAGAGGAGGGTCTCGGTGTAGCCGATGAGGAAGTAGAGCTTGCTGGGCGCCAGGTTCTGCACCAGCACCAGGCACACCACCAGCAGGTTGGCGCGCCGCTTGAGCACCACCTCGTTGGCCAGGCAGCCGGGGAAGGTGCCGTAGAGGAACTTGCGCAGGAAGACGTCCTCCACCGTCCGCTCGGCCGCCCCGGCTTCGCCGTCTAGGTTGCCTGCGGGCAGGGCGAGGGTTGTCGCCCCGGCGGGTCTCGGCCGCCCCTCGGGAGGGCGCCGCCGACGCGCCGGTGTCACTCACCGGTGTGCAGGGAGAGCCAGCCCTTGCGGTGGGCGATGTAGTGCGGGGCGTGCGCCTTCTCGTAGGTCACCGGCTTGTCCCCTTTGCCCACGCGCACCCGCGCCGCTCGGGTCTGCCGGGAGGCAAAGCCGGGTAGGGGAGGAGGCATCAGCGCTGGCGCTGCCCTTCCCCTGCTGTCCCACCGTCACGGTGGTGGGTGCGATGCGCTGGAGGCGGGGGGGGGACGCGGCAGAAACGGGGCCCGGGTGGCGCAGCGCCAGCCTGGCCCCAACGGTACCTTGAGGCACGCGGGGGTGGTGTGGAGATCGTGGCGGGCGCTGAGGGCAGGATGGGCGCAGCGCCAGGGCACTGCCTGGAGAGACGAGGACGGTGAGACACCCACAGTACCTCCGGGCCCGGTGGCCCCCGTGCCCACTGTCCCCAAAGCATCCCATGCCTGGTGGCTCCTGTGCCCACTATCCCCAAAGCACCTAGACCTGGTGGTTCCCGTGCCCGCTGTCCCCAAAATGATCGATGCCTCATGATCTCCATGCCCACTGCCCCAAAGTGTCCCAGGCCTGGTGACCCTAGGATCACTATCCCCAAAGCACCCAAACCTCATGACCCTCATGCCTGCTGTCCTCAAATCACCCCAGGTTTGATGGCCCCCAATGCCCACTGTCCCCAGAGCACCCCAGGCTTGGTGGCCTCAAGCCTGCTGTCCCCAGAGCACCCTAGACCTGATGGTCCCTGTGCCCGCTGACCCCAGAGTGCCCTAGGCCTGGTGGCCCCCGTGCCCGCTGTCCCCAGAGCACCTCAGGTCTGATAGCCCCTGTGCCCACTGTCCCCAAAGTGCCCCAGGCCTGGAGATCCTCGTGCCTGCTGTCCCCAAAGCACCCCAGGCCTGGTGGCCCCCATGCCCGCTGTCCCCAGAGTGCCCTAGGCCTGATGGCCCCCAAGCCTGCTGTCCCCAAAGCACCCAGGCCTGGAGACCCTCATGCCCGCTGTCCCCAGAGTGACCTAGGCCTGGTGGCCCCTGTGCCTGCTGTCCCCAAAGCACCCAGGCCTGGAGATCCTCGTGCCTGCTGTCCCCAGAGTGCCCCAGGCTTGGTGGCCCCCATGCCTGCTGTCCCCAAAGTGCCCCATGCCTGGAGATCCTCGTGCCTGCTGTCCCCAGAGTGACCAAGGCCTGGTGGCCCCCGTGCCTGCTGTCCCCAAAGTGCCCCAGGCCTGGAGATCCTTGTGCCTGCTGTCCCCAAAGCACCCCAGGCCTGCTGGCCCCCATGCCCGCTATAACCCAGAGTGCCCTAGGCCTGATGGCCCCCATGCCTGCTGTCCCCAAAGCACCCCAGGTCTGATGGCCCCCATGCCCACTGTCCTCAAAGCACCCAGGCCTGCTGGCCCCCATGCCTGCTGTCCCCAAAGCACCCAGGCCTGGAGATCCTCGTGCCCGCTGTCCCCAAAGTGCCCCAGGCCTGCTGGCCCCCGTGCCCGTGTCCCTGGAGCCCCCACGCCCGCTGCCCTTGTGCCCCGCCGCCCGCCCCGCCGCGGCCCGGCGCCGCTCGCCCTCACCCGCAGCGCCCGGGCAGCCACGGGCGCCGCCATCTTGCAGGGCCCGCGGGGGCGGGGCCGGGGCGGGGCGGGGCCCGCGGGGGCGGGGCCGGCGCGGGGCGGGGCGGCGCCCCCTGGCGGCCCGGAGGGGCAGCGCGGGGCCGCGCTGCGGCGGGGGCGGCGCGCTGGAGCCCTGTGGGCGCCGTGGGGACAGAGGGTGCAATGGGGACAGAGGGGGTGAATGGGGTGCAATGGAGGCAGAAGGGTGCAATGGGGACAGAGAGGTGCAATGGGGACAGAGGGGTGCAATGGGGACAAAGGGGGTGAATGGGTGCAATGGAGGCAGAGGGGTGCAATGGAGGCAGAGGGGTGCAATGGAGGCAGAGGGGTGCAATGGGGACAGAGGGGGTGAATAGGTGCAATGGAGGCAGAGGGGTGCAATGGGGACAGAGGGGTGCAATGGGGACAAAGGGGGTGAATGGGTGCAATGGAGGCAGAGGGGTGCAATGGGGACAGAGGGGGTGAATAGGTGCAATGGAGGCAGAAGGGTGCAATGGGGATCTTTGGAGCAGCTGACAGAGGAGCTGCTCTGTCACACATCTGGGTGCTTGGGGGCATTTTCTCTTCTTTCCCCGGAGGGCATGAACTATGTCACGCCACGGCCCGGGGCTGCCAGCACTGCCAAAAGCATCCAGGCCCCAGGGGAGGCGCATGCTGAAAGCCCACCTTGTTGAGTGCAAACTGCTGCGGCATGTACTCAGCCACACTCTCCCAAATTCTCACCACCTCTGAAAAGCAAGGCGGAGATCCATCAGGCTCTGAGCCGAGCTGGGCTCATCCAAAGGGGAGCGGTGGCTCTCTGAGCCACGCAATTCCGGCAGCCTCGGGAACCCCGGTGGAGGGGGGAGGGGGGTCCTTGGCCTGGGGAAAAGTGGTCACGGTTTTCCCCGCACCCAGGTACCTGCTAGGTAGCGCCATGCTGCCAGAGCTGGCCTGCACTAGAGCGTCTTCAAGAGCACCTCCTTCAAAGGAAGGGCTGCCAGCTAACTCCACACTTGCTCTTGCTTCTTTCCCACTCGGAGAGTCCTGCCCTGCATTAACATGGAAGAGTGACTGGCTTTTACCCTGCCAACGTAGACTGGACCTAGAGAGCAATGTGGTCACCCTTCCGCATCTGATTTCACCTGCTCATTCCTTTCCTTTTGTTTGGTGAGAGATGGCACCAAAATGCGAAGGCTGGGCAGTTTGTGCTTTGGCCTGTGTGTTGACTTGGGCCTGGGAAGGCTCTCTGCAGTGGTGGATGCAAGCGGTGATGTGTCCAAGGGCTGTTTGGGACCCTTGCCTTTTGGGGGAGACTGCAGGGAAGGAGAGGTGTCCCGGATGGCTCCTTCTGGGAGCGAGCGGGAGAGCAGGAGGGACTTGTTGTGCCAGTGGGAGGCAATGTGTAGTGGGGCTCTGCAGAGCTGTGTCCTGGCACAAGCACTGCTGAGCAGATGCACTGGGCCCCCCGGGTGCAGAGCTGCCTCTTTACACGTGGGAGGCAACAGCCTGCACGTGGGAGGGTCTGCAAGGGAGCTGGAAGGCAAGATGTGAATTCCCATGGGCCTGGGCAAGCTGCGGCAAAAGAGAGTTCTCTGCTCTTCCTGGGCCCTCGGAAGGCGAGAGGAGAGGCAGTCAGAAATGGCAGCAAGCAGGACTGCACGGTGTTGAAGAGCGTGCATCTCCTGCTTTGGAAAACGAGAGGCCTTGCAGCAACTCTCATCTTTCTCTGAGCCTGCATGCAGCATGCAAGGTGCAAAGGGACTGCGGGGCCCTTTGTGCCAGCTGCTACCTCCTGGTTTCTAGGTTTGAGATTAAGGCAGTGCCTGGGAAGAAAGCCAGAGATGCTGCCGCCGAGGGATCCCAGGAGAGAGGAGGTGAAGGAGGTGGCAAGTGCCAAGGCAGGACTGAGCAGCTGTGCACGTCCTGTGGCCTGAGCAGTCGCAAGGATACTGTTGTGACCAGGTTTCTTCTTGGACCGTTACAGAGAGTGCTCAAGAGAAGCATCGGCACCATGGAAAGAGGCATTCTCCAGGCCCTGTAAAAGAGGCCCAGGGGGCCAAAAGGCATCAAGCCAGGGGGAAGAAGCATGGACAAGTGAGGCCCTGGGGGAAGTGGAGGAGGGCAGTGGGATGGTCTTGTCGGTGTGGGAGTGAGAGATCTCTGTTGGACACAAGGTCTGCGTGAGCTCGGGAAGGCTATGGTGCAAGGGCTGCTGTTTTCTGCCTGGACTGCAAAGGCAAAGCAGGGCTTTGTGAGACTTTGTTGTCAGCTTGATCCTTTGTTTCAGCTTCCTTTGCTCTTTCCTCTTCTTTCTTTGCAGGGAAGGTTTTGATCATCTCTTCCCTACCGTGGGGGCCTATGTGCAGCCTGCCAAAGAGGACGCGGTGGGCAAAGAGAGGGCTAAGGAGAAAGAGCAAAAAGGTAAAGTCAGAGAAGAGTGCTGGCAGAGGCTTGCAGGCTTCCTTGGTGGCAGGGCATTAAAGGCGCAGTTACAAGGGGCTGGCTGGGTGGGAAATCTCCCTCGTGTGGCCATGCTTGCCACCGGCAGTCAGCCTTGAGGGGCTGGCTAAGGAAGAAGACCTTGGGCAGCCCAGCGCTGCCCCTTGCAATTGATGTGCTGCAGGACACTTCGCCAGTGCATGCCGCTGCCTCCCCTGTAGTGGCAAGGGCTCTTTCATTTGAACACTGTTCAGAAAGGACCCAAGTCCTGCTAGGAAACGTGACTGCAAGGGAATGGGGAGTGCTGCCACAGGCAGATTCACACCAGGACGGAGCAGCTCTGCGAGTGCTTCTTGCCTCGGGGACCACAAAGATGCTCTTCTGAGGAGGTTTGTCCTGTTATGCTTGCAGGCAGCCCTCGCGAGAAGCACCTGCTGGCTCGAAGGCGGCTTTCTGCTGTGAAATTCCATGGGATAAATTCAGGCAATGGCATCAGTCAGCGAGCCCTGGAAGTGGAGCCTGCAGAGAGGTGAGGCGTGTGGAGAATTGGACTGGAGAAGCGGTGTGCTGTGGTCGTTGTGGCAGGGAGATGTTTGTCTTGGAGACGTCGCCTCTCTGTCTGTGCCAGGAAGAGAGGGCCTAGGCCTGGGCATCGAGATGTTTGCCGGGGGCTGCTGTGCCCCATGGGAGTGCCAAAGCTCAGGGTATCTCTCTCTGTGGATGCCAGCACAGCTGGTCAAACACAGCCAGTTCTGCTGCAGAACCACCTGCTGCTGCAGGAGCAGGTGCCCCACTGGTGAGCGCAGGCTGCAGAGCAAACTGCTGCTGTGCTGCTACAGGCTCTGCCTGCTCTCTACCTGTAGGGTGCTGCCAGCAATTGAGGGGCGCTCCTCCAAGGAAGGGAAGACCAAAGCGACTCGTGAGGGCAGACGCAAAGCCAAAATCCCTGTTTGCCAAGGCCATCACAGGGTAGGACAGGTAGGTGATGTGGCGCAATGTCACGGCGGAGTCCTGCTGAGTTGTAGGGCAGCTCTGTGGAGACTCCTTCCCCCAAGAGCCCTTGCTAGGTGTTCCCCTGCACATTCAGTGGCATCTGCTGCATCTTTGTGCAGAAGACACAGCCTCTCTCCAGTGCCTCTTGGGAGCGCTTGCTGCGGGCTGCCCTTAGAAAGGAGAGATGTTTCCCTGGGGTGGAAGGGCAAGGGACTGGCACCCTCACCACGGTGCTACTCATGGTGCTGCTGTGCATGTCTCTGCCCTGCAGGAAGTGTGCTACCTCTGCATGCAGCAGGAGGAACGCCGCCTGCGGGCAGCGCAGCTGGAGGAGGCCGAGAGGCAAGAAAGGGGCGAGTGGGCCGAGCACCAGGCGTGTCAGGCCCGGATGGCTGCTCTGGCTGCGCAGGTACTGGAAGCCTTTCCAGCTGCTGCCACTCCAAGGAACAGCCTTTGTCTCACCCGGGCACCTCTGGAGGTGTGGTGGTCTCCGTGGCATTGCTGTCTTCTTGCCTCTCAGTCGTGGAGCATGTGCTGCTTCGTGGGAGGGAGAAGTTGTCAAGGAAAACTAAGGGACCCAAAGAGCAAGCTGCTGTGCTGAGGACACACCATCCTCATGCCCACCTCGAGGTCCAGGCAGCCCCTGGTGAGGGTCCCTGCCCTTGAGGTGGTCCGCGAGCTCTCCTGGTGAAAGGCCTTGAGCTAGCTGTGGCCAGGCTACGTGCAGGGGCACAGCTCTGGGGCTCTCCCTCTTGATTGGACCTCTTAGAGCACCTCCAGGATTTCTTGTTTCCCTAAGTTCCCCTTCGGGAGCACTGCCAAACCCCTTTGACGTAAGAAGCAACACCATCTTCTTTTGCTTCCAAGGCTGAAGATGAAGCCTTTTGTGTTCCCGTGGTTGGAAAGAGCAGCCTAGGCCTGAATTTCCTGAGAAAGGCTGCCCTGTGCCAGGTGCCTTCTGTGCTGGGCAGGGATATTTCCTTTGATGGCGCCTCCAGATAAAATGCACTCCTTTCTTCCTTGCCTCACAGAGGAGACGCTGGGCTGAACTAAGAGTGGATATTGAGAAAAGAGAGGAGAAGAAGAAGGTAGAAGAGAGCAGAGCATACCTGGTAAGTCCTCCTGACAGAAGAAAGCGTTCCCCAACTGCAAGCACAGCAAGACCTTGCGCCCAGCCTGGCATCTGCATGGGGACATGCCGCGCTGATTCTCCTGGTGTCCCCGCGGTGGCCGCAGTGTCCGTGCGGGCTGTCTCCCAGGGTCTTGGTGCTTTCGTAGACAGACCCATGCATTTGCCCGCTGCTTGACAAGCCTCTCTCTTCCTTTTCAGAGCTCCTACTGCCCCAGTGCTCCCGCCTGCGTCAGGAGAAGGCAGTACAACCGAGAGCTCCAGGAGAGGAGGGAGGTGTGGGCAAAGCAGCAAGCAAGGCAGCTCTCCCGGCAGCAGTAAGTGTGCGCATCCACAGCGTGGCCGAGCGCAGCTGAACGGCAGGGAGCTGAGAGCGGGTCAAAGATGCTGACCCAGAGCTGTGGGTCTGGATAGGGCATCCTCTGAGTTCTCCTGGCCTGGGAATGCCCTGCCTCAGCCCTGGACTCCAGCTTCCTCTCCACAGCCCCAAGCCAATGCTCTGGTCTGGTGCTGAGTTGAGCATTGTGGGTGCAGATGGGACTGTGGGTGCGCAGGGCTGGGCAGGGGCGGGCAGGAAGGGTCTCAGCAGGATTGAGAGTAACCTTGTCCCTGCCACGAGTCCCTGGCAGCAATACAGAGGCAGCGCCGGCCAGAGGTGCCTAAAGCCTGGCCGGAGGAGCAGAGGGCAGAGCAGGAGCGCTGCAGAGCTCAGGGCAAGGAGCAGCTGCTCTGGTGCGTGTCTCTGGGCAGGGCTGGGGCTTGTCCTGCCTGCGCTGCCCTGCCTTCCGCAGCTGGCAGCCCTGGGCACGCAGGGGCTTTCCCTGGCACCGCTGGTGAAACGGGGCACGTTTGAGCTTGGCCGTGAAGCAGGCCGCCTGACACCCGAGGGTACATCCTATACGTGACACTGACCACCTCTCCTTTGGCCTCTTTAGCACTGGGGAGAAGATGCCCTTGGAGCATTGGAGTGGAAGCTACTAGAAGCTGCTGTTGTGCAAAGGGGAGAGCACCCTGTGCCTGGGATGGACTTCTCTGCAGGGATTAAATGAGAAGAGCTGTTGTGAACCCCATGTGCAATCTCAGAGTGTTTTTTAGCGACGGAAGGGGATAACGTCCGTACACCCCATGCTGTGCACCTGCCCACCGCAGGGTGTATAAACAAGGCATGGGACGCATCTACGCCCCACGCCGTGCCCATGCGCAATGCAGGGCCCATGCGGCTGCAGGCAGGGAGGCAGCACCTCATGGCCCGGTGGGCAGCACGGGCAGTTGGGCACTCTGAACCCACGCCATAACCCTGCAGCCACACAGATCCTGGGCCGGCACGATGGGCTCTGCAACCCTTCTGCTCTGGGTGGCTTTGCTGGGCAACTTCTGCCCCGGCAAGGCCGAAGGAGTCCTATCTTGGGCAATGTATGCAATAGGCAGTTGCACCTGAAATGGCCCCATCAAGCAAGCGTGTGCATGTCTGTGCACGAGCAAGCAGGAGACCGGGGGGTCCGGGGCCAGCTACAGGATGGACGGAGCGTCCAAGGCCAGCTGCTGCATGCAGGAGCTGCTCTGCCCCTGAGCGCCTTCACTCTTCTCCTGTGCTTTCTGGCCACCTTGTGCGAGCTGAAAGCCTCCTGGTCTGCAAGCTTTCCCCAAGGCAGCGGGAGGCGTGGGTGCTCGGCGCTGCACCCCGAGCGCTGGGTCCTTTCCGCCGCCGCCGCGGTGGTTCCGGCTCTCACCGCCAGGCGGCGGCGGCGGCGCAGAGGAGCGGCCCGGACGCCTGGGCCCCTTCCCCGCTGCGGGGGGGGGGAAAGGGAGGGTTTACTTAGGGAGAGGGGAGCTGGGAGCCCGGACGCCTGGGCCCCCTCCAGTTTGGAGGGATTCAGGAGCCGGGACACGCGGGTTGCTGGGCTCCTGCCTCAGTTTCCCCCCGTGGCCACAGGCCAGGCTGGAGGGAGCCGGTGGCTGGCCAGGCGCAGGGGACGGGACGCACACGGGGCACGCAGGACGCACGGGTCACCGGCGGGAGCACGCGCTGGCGTCACAGCTCGGGGGCACGCGGGGCCGAGCGGGGCCGTGCGCGCGAGGCCGGACTCTGCCCCGGACGCGGCGGTGAGCAGGGCCGGGCCCCTGGTGACCCCTCCCCGGCCCGTGACGCCCGGTCCGGCACCCGCTGAGCCGTGCCCAGGGCTGCGAGCCCTGCAAGGGACCCAGGTGTCCGGGCACCCAGCCAGGCCCCGGTCAGCTCCCCCTCCACGCAAACACACTGGCTCCTGCATCCTGGCGTGATCCTGCTGCCCCTGGGGCGGGGGCCCAGGCGTCCTGGTCCGGCGGTGCCCGCTGAGCCGCGCTTCCTGCCAGGAGCCCTCGGGACCATGCTGGATCAGGGGAACAGGGACTGACCCTGATCCGGGCACTGGGAATTGGCCCCGATCCGGGCACCGGGCAGCACGAACCAGTCGTGATCCGGGGATACAGCACCAAGGATCGGCCTCGATCCAGGCACCCGGCACAAGGGAATGGCCCTGGTCTGGGCACCAGGGATCAGCCTCGATCCGGGCACCGGGCACAAGGGAATGGCCCTGGTCTGGGCACCAGGGATCGGCCTCGATCCGGGCACCGGGCACAAGGGAATGGCCCTGGTCTGGGCACCAGGGATCGGCCTCGATCCGGGCACTCGGTACAAGGGAATGGCCCTGGTCTGGGCACCAGGGATCGGCCTCGATCCGGGCACCGGGCACAAGGGAATGGCCCTGGTCTGGGCACCAGGGATCAGCCTCGATCCGGGCATGGGCACTGGGGATCGGCCTCGATCCAGGCACTGGGCACAAGGGAATGACCCTGGTCTGGGCACCAGGGATCGGCCTCGATCCGGGCACCGGGCACAAGGGAATGGCCCTGGTCTGGGCACCAGGGATCGGCCTCGATCCGGGCACCGGGCACAAGGGAATGGCCCTGGTCTGGGCACCAGGGATCAGCCTCGATCCGGACACCGGGCACAAGGGAATGGCCCTGGTCTGGGCACCAGGCACCAACCTGATCTAGGCATGGGGCACCAAGGATCAGCCCTGATCCAGGCACTGCAAACTAGCCCAGGAACCAGGCCTGATCTGGGTACGGGTAACGAGGGACCGGCCCAGATCAGATACGGGCACCGGTGCTGATCCAGGCAGAGGGCACCAGGACCGGTGCAGATCCAGGTACGGGGAACCAGGAACTGGCCCAGATCCAGGCACCAGTGCTGATCCAGGCACAGGGCACCAGGATCGGCCCTGCTCCAGGCACTGGGACCCGGGCACTGTGGAGCGGCCCGGACCCGGACACCAGGGCCCAGCCCTGCCCCCCGCTGCGGGCCGCGCAGGTGCCCGCCGCCCGCTGCCCCGGGCTGGAGCGCTGCGCGCGCAGGGACCGCTTCCGCCGCGCACGTGCTGCCCGTGCGGGACGGGGCGAGGGCGCGTGGCCCGCGCGTGACCCCGCCCCCTGCCGCCAGCGCCGCCCAATGGGCGCGCCCGGAGGGTAGTGGGAGGAGGGAGGAGCGGGGACAGGGGCGCGGCGCGGCGCGGTCACGTGGGGGCGCCGGGCCCTATGAAAGGGCGGCGGGGCGGTGGCGGCGGGGCCAGTCGGCGGCGGCGCCAGTCGGCGGCGGCGGGTGGGTCCGGTCGGCGGCTGGCGCTTCCTGTCGGGCCGCGTGTCGGACGGTGAGCGCCGCGGGGGCCCCGTGGCGGCGGCGGCGGCGGGGGGAGAGGCGGCGCGTGCGCGTGGCGGCGGCTGGCGGCGCGTGTGGCGGCTGGAGGGGGCAGGGAGGAGGGCGGCGGGCGCGCGCGGGAGTGGCCGTTAGGCGCCGCGCGGGAAGGGCGCGCGCCGCGTTTGAATGGGGGCCGTTAACCGCCGCGGCCTAGCGCTGCTGCTGGCGCCCGCGAGGAGGCCTTAGCTTCGCCTCTGCCCTTGGGGAGGGCCGGGCGGTGGGGCGCGCTTGGGCCCGGCTCGGCTCCGAGCTCTTTCTGCCCCGCAGCGGCCTCCGGCGCCTTTTCCCCCCTCCCCCTGGCTCAGGCCTGCTTCTCTCTTGTAGGATGAAGAGCGTGTCGTGTCCCCTTGCCTCACCATGGAGCCCTTTCCAGCCCTGACCTTCCAGAGCCACAGGAACTCTAGAAAAGAGATTCTCATATGCACTGTATAGCAGGAACTCTGCTCCCAATCTGTCTTATTTAGTTTATTTAATTTTATAACGTTATTTATTACAGCCTTTTCATACCTCGTATTTTGTTTACATATCCAAGTTGAGTTCCTGTTAATTTGAAACCACTAAAGGTAGAATCATGGAGGTAACCCGTGTTGCACCCACAGCTATTGGAGAGCTGCTGCTGAGCACTGTAGAGACTGTGGTCCCAGATTCAATGACAGCCTTCCTCTGGATGTTGATATTGGGCTTTGTCATCGCCTTCATCTTGGCATTCTCTGTTGGTGCTAATGATGTGGCAAACTCCTTTGGAACTGCAGTTGGGTCAGGCGTAGTGACTCTACGGCAAGCGTGCATCTTGGCAAGCATCTTTGAGACGGTGGGCTCTGTCCTCCTGGGAGCCAAAGTGAGTGAGACCATCCGGAAGGGGCTGATTGATGTGCAGATGTACGACTCTAAGCAGGAGCTGTTAATGGCTGGTTCAATCAGTGCCATGTTTGGTGAGTAACTGCTCCACTAGGGTAGCCAGGGGATGGGCTGAAGTTCAGCATGCGCTAGCCTCGTGCTCTGGGGTGTGCCCCGCTTGTCCTGTGTTGTGGTGGTGGCAGCTCCCTTACCAGGCTCTTTCTTGTGCTTCAGGATCAGCTGTGTGGCAGCTAGTGGCTTCGTTCTTGAAGCTTCCAATTTCTGGTACCCATTGTATTGTTGGTGCAACGATTGGTTTTTCGCTGGTAGCCAAAGGGCAAGAAGGTGTCAAGTGGTCAGAGCTGCTCAAAATTGGTAAGTCCAACTTGCTGATGGTTTCAGAAGCAGCAGAAGTGTGTGTGTGTGTGAGACTCACTACAACTGTACCAGCCTAGGGCTTCCCCTTGCAGTGGTGGGATACTAATCACACCTCTTTTCTCCTAGTGTTGTCCTGGTTCATCTCACCCCTCCTTTCTGGCATCATGTCTGCTGTCCTGTTCTTCCTTGTCCGTAGGTTCATCCTTTGTAAGGTAAGGATGGGCTGGCCATGGGCTGTTTGTTCTGACAGCTTGGGGTGCTTTCTTTGTAAGACCCAAGATGCTCGTTACTTTGGCTTAGTAATCTGATCTTCTCCAGCAGCAATCTTTCTGGATACGTGCTTGCTATGATGCTGATGGACCCCTTATCCAGGAGGAGGTGAAGGAATAGGAAAACTAAATCTGTAGATTTTTTTTTCCCCCTTCCATAAAATGGAGCCTAGGAGATGAGTTTTTACTTGCCTCCCGCAAAACATTTGGGCTGCTCATCTCCTGCCTGGCCTAAGCAGCAACAATGAGGGTTTCCAAGTTGTGAAACAGTTCAGAATTGATAAGATCAGAGCTGCTGGCCAGGCTTTTTACCGGACTGCTTAACTGGTGGCAAAAGGCTGGACTTGCACTGTTGTGCTGCAGATGAAGGCAGCGGCTTAAAAACAAGAGGACCGGAATCATCCCTGGTGCTGTGGAAACTGTGCGCACTTCCCCAGGAGAGGCTGGCTGAGCAGCCCACATCTCTAGGTTGTTCTGCATCAGCCACTTCCTGATCACTAAGATTTTTAGTGCAATTTTTGCTGGTTTTAAGCCTTCCAAGCAAGAAGGGTTCTAGCACATTTTCTGGGTGCTGCTTTGTGCTGAAGGGCACTATGAGTGGAAGTGCCAGTTAGATCATTCACATTAGAGCAATGCTGCTTTAACATATAGGAGAAATACTACTTTGTATGCACAGAAACAGTGTTTCTATTACAAACTGACCTGTTTCGCAGATCTGTTCCTGCTTAAGTGAGTGCAGGAGCTGTTTTGGAATAGGCCACCCTGGGGAATGAGCTTGAGGTGACTTGAGGCTTTCCTTCAGGTCATACTGTACATGATTCCTTGTCTTGGGAGCTGTAGGTCAAGATCTGAGGTTAAACCTGCAGTTGAGGCTCCCTGAAGAAAATATTCCAGATTCTTCCATCCTGAAAATGCCAGGCAGTAGCAGCCACCTCCTGAACAGCCTCTGAGGCTCTAGATGAACGAAAGCCTGTCCAGCTAGGCCCATAAGGAAACATTTCCACCATTTACAGTGTCTGAAAGTCCAGGAAATAGGACTCAGCACCTGAAATGTTTGAAATAGAGGTAGTAGCTCTAGATGTTCCCTTTCTGAAGTGATGAACTCTTGAACCTGAAGCATGTGGATGCTGCTGGTCAGGGATTTTCAGCCAACTGTCCGGAGGACTGAACTTTGGCATTACTATACAATCAGTTCTGCGCATTTGAGGTTAATGACTTAAATTATTTCGGGTCTTGAGTCTATTTGTGCTTTGAGAGATGTTAAGATCTTATCATTGCTGCTCCTACCTGGCAGCTCTTTGAAATGGTTTAGCGTCATTGCTGTCAGAGTAACCTTGCATAACTGGCCTTTCAAAGCTGTGCTGCCACTTAATGTGTCCCATTGTCAAGGGATTCTGGCACCAAATAGCATGGTTGCTCTGTCCTACTCAATGTTCAGTAACACTCAGTTTGTTTGTATCAACACTGGACCCAGATTGCTGGGCAGCAGCAGAGATTAAGTGCTCCTGCTGCTTGGGTGAGGGCCCCTGTGTGCAGGTATGTGGCTGAATAAGCTGCTTGTATGAGTAATGGACTTAATTAGTCAAAGTCAGCTGGAAAGAGGTAAAAGCTCTCTGACAAATGGTTTTGTCTGAAAGTGCCTGGTGATTTTTAAAAAGAAGTACAGATGGAGGCTTGGGAGTTCTGCAGGTTGAATAGCCTTAGAAAGGCAAATGCCAGGCTTGGAGCCAGGCTTCTGCCCTGTGGTGAAGAGCAGCAGCAGAGTCTGCTGGGAGCAGGCTGCTTGTGTGCTAGACCTAAGCTCACTGGTTGCCTGAGGCTGTCCAGGCTCTTAGCTGTGCTTTGAGGCATGTGCTTCTGCCTCTGAAGGGCCTGGGCAGCAATGAGAAGCTCTTTTGGTGCTGTCCTGTGCTTGGGTCTCCTTGGAGCGAGGCAACCCACTGCGTTCTCCCACCTTCTCTGCCCTCGGAGATAGCTGGGGCTCTCACTGTGCAGCAGCTCTTCAGACAGCTCTGATGGATTATTTTCTAACTGGAATGTAGTGGAAAAGCTGTCCGGAGGCTTCTAGTCCTCTCCCAGAGCTGGCTTTTGGCAGAGCTTACGGGAGCACAGTGTTTTAGATACCAGGTGTGCACACCTTCAGTCAACTGCTAAAGGGCTGTTTAGCTGCTGTGCAGTCCTTAAAGTAATTGGGGAGTTGCAGTGTCTGAGATTCGGATTTCTGCAGCTCTGAATGTTGCTTTGTAGGCTGATCCTGTTCCCAATGGTTTGCGAGCTTTGCCGGTCTTCTATGCCTGTACTGTGGGGATCAACCTCTTCTCCATCATGTATACTGGTGCACCGTGTAAGTACATGTCAGAATACTTAAGCCTGAATCTTTAATTTCTTTACAAAACCTCCATTAAATGCACGATTTACCCCTTTTTGCTTTACAGGGCTGAAATCTTCTAGAAGGCGGCTGGCCTGTGCCGGTTACAGAAGGCTGCAGGCTAGCGTGCGCTGAGTTCTAAAACTAGCTAGTTGCCCAACCAAAGAGGCCTGCTCAAACTAAACCCCCACAGACCTTTCTCCTTAGACTTCACAGGACTGGCAGATAACATGACTTCCCCTTCCTTCTCTTACCTGTGCTAAAACTCAGGTACCCAGCTGCTGCTGAAGAGACTCCTTGGGCTCCCTGTTCTCCAATAGCGAGGGTAGGAGTGGGGCCAGAGCTCGGGACAGGAGCTTGTGGCCTTGTGATTCACCTAGCCCCTAAGAATAAACTAATTATCCCTGAGACTTCCTGGCGCGAAGAGCTGGCATGCTGCAGCTGGCACCTGTACTGAGAAGAGGAGTTCGTACTTCAGTTTGAAACTCTGGGAATGCCAAATTGAAGTGTGTGTCTGGCTGTTAGGTAGAAGGACAGACCCAGGGCAGGACTAGAAAAGCGCTGTGCTGTTGTCAGGCTGGCTTGGTGCTGGAGGGTAGCTTTGCATAATAAGCAGGAGACCCACAGAGCTGGAAGGCAAGCTGCTGCAGAAAAACTCGAATCATAACTTCCATCAGTCAGAGTAACTCAGCATGAGTTGTTTTCAGTCTGAGTGGGTTTCCTGTTGTGGAACAGTGAAAGAGGTCATTGGGAGCTGGAGGTGGAGTGACAGCAGTCCGTGTTGGCTTTTGAGGGTTTTCTCTGTAAACAGTGACTGGAAAGCTTTTGGAGGGGTGTCAGCTTTCCCCTGGGTCTCTAGCTTGCTCAGAGGCACCATCCAGCCTGGGAGTGTCCCAGAGATGTGGGCTGTGAGAAGGCAGGGGAGTGCTAGGATTCTCCAAGGGAGTGCTAAGAGGCACTTGAGCTTGTAAAGCAGCAACAGCACTGCTTCTTTGGCTAGTTTCCCTAGATGGATTCATATTTAACTTAAGTTCTGAATTTGAGGAGGAGGTTGGGTGAGCTCAGTGCTGTTTCATGCAGGGTTTGTAGCCTTCAGCAAGGCAGGTTTGTTGTAAGCAAATAGCAGCTTACAGGTTAACAGAGTGTCTAAAGTGGCTGCAGTGTAGTTGCTGGTGGTGCATTAGAAGCAATAAGTCCTCAGCTGCAGCATAAAATGCAGGAGTTGAGCTGTTGCAAGCATTTGGTATCCTGACTGGGGGCTGCAGCAGACTGTATAATGTAAAGCTTCTGCTAAAAGTCACACTGCATGTGATAATGCTTGTAAGTAGGTCACTTAACACCTTGGATGCCTCTCCTGGTGAAGAGGCAGTTTGGGCTTAAGTTTCTAGTGACTTGTACAGCTGAAAAAATCCTCTTCCCAGAGAAGCTAGAAGAGTTAATGGAGACATCTGGCTCTCCAGGGGGAGCAGCTGAGGTCCTGTGTGTCACACTCCCCTGGTTGCTCCCAGGCTGGTGTGCTGGGGGAATAGCACTGTCTGCTGCAGCAGCTTTGCTCTTTTTTTTTTCTTTTTTCCTTTGACATTGCAGCAAGTCAGGACACAAGGCTGTGTATATATGGTGTTGACAACTAAGGTTGGGTGTGAATGCTCCAGTTGCTTGCTGCTAGGGCAGAATGCACACCAGTCACTAATCGGGTTTGGCTGTGGGAGGGAGGGAAAGTGTCTGAACATGTGAAACAGATTAGCTTGTGATGGGGAGCTTGTAACCTGGTGGGGCTTTTATGTGGGTTAAGCTCTTGGTTTCTGTATGGTCAGTGGTGGATTTTCTCTGTATGCTGGAAGCTCACTTCTCCCTGCTGTGGAGCTGGCAGACAAACTAGCTGAGGATGTTGCAGGTGGTTGGAGGCTCTGTGCTGGGTACCAGTTCCTCAAGCTGGAGAGCAAAGTCAAACATTGAGGGGGCTGTTGCCCTGGGGTTTTCAAGATCCATTGTTTTATTTCCTAGTGCTGGGCTTTGACAAACTTCCTCTCTGGGGTATCCTCCTAATTTCGGCGGGGAGTGCTGTTGTCTGTGCTCTCGTCGTCTGGTTCTTTGTATGTCCAAGAATGAAGAAGAAAATTGAACGTAAGTAATTGCTGGCTCTTTGCTGTTCTTTGGGGAAGGGTGTGTTTTTTGCTAACCAAATTCTTTTTGCAGAGTTGGGGGGGGGTGTTATTAGCAGGGACACTTAAGTTAGCACTTAAGCTGCTCTGTGAGCCCTGAGTCACTAGGCATTTCTAATCAAGCTCTTGGCTGTTGCTGGACTCTGCTTCTAACCAGCAGCAGCACCTGAGACCCTGAAATGTCCCCTTTAAGTAGCTGTCATGCTGCTGTGTGGTGTCTGGCAGCTGGCTCCTCTGCCTGCCCCTCTGGGTGAGCAGGGTGATCTCTCCTTGAACTGGAAGGGGCGCCAGGCAATAAATGCAGTTTCATACTGAGCACCCACCCAGGGTAGGGAAGGTAGGAGGTAACCTGCCTGTTAACTGGTGTAACCTTTAATCCTGCACATACCTGGCGATCAATCTTTGGCTTGGCAAATGCAGATCACAAGTTAAAGCTGTGTAATCTTATGAAATCCTTGCCCTGGAGCAGAAATATTGAAATACCTATTGAAAGGCATCCAAAGTAGCAGTCCCAAGCTCTGACTTCCTCATAGTGCAGGGAGCTCTCCTGGAGTAGTGTGTGGTCTTGCATATAAATTTCATGTGCAGTCTCAGGCATTTAAAGAACTGTAGATGAGGGGATAACAAGTGTCCTTGTCAAGCTTGTGTAATTGGGGTGTGACTAACAGCTTTATGGCTGCCCTTGAAATTCTTCCAGTTGTTAGAGCTTCAGCTTAACTCCCTGCTTGCTAACCCAGTGTGTACGCTGGATAGCAGTGCTGGGAAGAGGTCGTGATCGAACCCCACAGCCTTCTCGTGCAGTGCAGCAGGACACAAGCTCTGCAGCTCAGCTAGGAAGCTCTACACGGGCTTTACGCCAGGATGGGTAGCTGAATCCTGCAGCCTCATAGTCCTTGTAGCAAGCAAGCTGGCAGGAAAGTAGTCTTGTCTCTGAGGTGAAGGTGGCTTTTGTGCACTAGCTGACCTCATGTTTTCACCTGAAGGCAGCTGGCTTCTCGTAGAGGGGAAAGAACTGTCTTGGTTTCCAGGGTCTGAAAATACTGGCTTGGCTCTTCCAGTGGAACAGGAAACCAAGCTGCCCTTGAGGTGGAGCCTGACTCCTGGTAAATTGGGCTGTTTGGGTTCATAAACTAGCACTGGGTGCTGGGCCGAGCTGAGGAAGTAGGAGAGAGGTTGGGATGTTTACCAGGCGCTTTCCTGTCACCTTCAGGAGTCATTACCACATGAGAAGCAGCTATTTGTGTAAACTAGCTTGTGGCAACGCACTTCCAATGGCAGCTGGAAATGAGGATGTAGCCTTGTGTACCCAGAGATAATCTTAACTTGTGATTGGCAGAAGAGGAATCTCTGCTGTAGGAATAGCAGGCAAAAGCCCCATAATGTTGCTCACCACACCCTATGTGGGTGTGTAGGTCCTAAAAATAGGAGATGAGCTGGCTTATGACAGTCTGGCTGTTGTGACAAGGTGCAACTGCTGAGCATTAATGTGGAAGGGGGGAGAAGTTAGCAAAGTTAAGAATTAGGGAGCTGGGAACTAATTTTTCATGAGGGGTGCTGGTCTGCCCCTGCTCCCTTCCGCCTTAGGGAGGAGAAGTAGGGCAGATATGCGCTCCGCGGCTTTGGCTGTGGTGATGGGAAGGGGTTTAATGGCAACTGCCCTCTATCACAGGAGAGATTAAATCGAGTCCGTCAGAAAGCCCCCTGATGGAGAAGAACAGCAGTTTGAAGGAAGAACAAGAGGAGCCCAAAGTACCATTGGGCAACAACGTGGCCGATGCCAAGAGCCCCGTTGCTGACGTGGTCTCAGCTGTGCCGCACCGGGCAGTTGTAGAGGAGAGAACAGTCTCCTTCAACCTGGGAGACTTGGAGGAGGCTCCGGAGCGTGAGAGGCTCCCTAGTGTTGACCTGAAGGAAACCAATGTTGACAGTGGTGAGTGGAGGGATGGATGTGGGGTTTTTCTTGTGTGTGTCCCTGCAAAGCTCCCTGGGAGCTAAACGCCCCTTCTCTCAGCAGGAGCTGTGCAGCTGCCCAACGGCAACCTCATGCAGTTCAACCAGGCCGTGGGCCACCACATAAACTCCAGCGGGCAGTACCAGTACCACACCGTGCATAAGGACTCTGGCCTCTACAAGGAGCTGCTGCATAAACTGCACCTTGCCAAAATGGGGGACTGTATGGGTGACTCGGGGGACAAGCCGCTGCGGCGCAACAACAGCTACACCTCTTACACCATGGCCATCTGTGGCATGCCCCTGGACTCCTTCCGGGCCAAGGAGGGCGAGCCCAAGGGGGAGGAGATGGAGAAGCTGACCTGGCCTGCTGCTGACACGAAGAAGAGGGTCCGCATGGACAGCTACACCAGCTACTGCAATGCGGTGGCGGACGCCCACCCAGCTGCTGATGTGGATCTGAATGCGGCCCAGGTGGAGATGGGCATTAGCGACAGGAAGTGCAGCAGCAACTCCCTGGAAGAGTGGCATGACCAGGACAAACCAGAAGTGTCCCTTCTCTTCCAGTTCCTGCAGATCCTGACAGCTTGCTTTGGCTCTTTTGCTCATGGAGGCAATGATGTCAGGTCAGTTCAGTTAGTGGAAGCGGTGGGTTTGCTGGTTCTGACGCGATCGTGTGCTGCCCTCCTGAGTCAGTGTGCGCAATGCCTTGAGTGAGGGTGGAGCAATGAAGCTGCTGGCCCTCTAGAATAGCTCTTGTTTCTTTTGCAGCAATGCCATAGGCCCTCTGGTTGCACTCTACCTTGTCTACCAGACGGGTGATGTGGCTACAAAGGTGGCGACTCCCATCTGGCTGCTGCTGTATGGAGGTGCTGGCATCTGCATTGGCTTGTGGGTCTGGGGAAGGAGAGTCATTCAGACGATGGGGAAGGATCTGACTCCTATCACACCGTCGAGGTAAGAGCCTTGCTTGAGGCAAATCTTCCAGCAGCTGCAGAGCAGCATGCTGCCCTGGGTCAGGGAGAGCTTCCAATGGTTCCTTGAGGTGGAAGCCTTGCTTGGTTGGAGGAGCTGGGGTGTGCTGCCACTAAGGGCCCTGTGGTGGGTCCCTGCAGCTAGAGCTATATGTTTCCTCCTTGTTAGCCCTTGAGGGATCCATCCTAGGCTGCTGGGAGCCTGGAGAGCCAAGTGAGGAGCTGATTCTGCTGTGCAGGATCTGCTCGGTGCCATGTGGGGAGAGCAGCCCCAAGGCTTGCTGCTAAGTGGGCCCGATAAATCAGTCAGCATGTGGGGTACTTGGTGCCAGCCCTCTCCACACTTCCCGTGCGCTCACTCTTCCTCCAGCGGCTTCAGCATCGAGCTGGCGTCTGCCCTGACGGTGGTGATCGCCTCCAACGTTGGCCTCCCCATCAGCACGACCCACTGCAAGGTAAGTGGGAGTGAGGGGTTAATGGCGCTGCTGGTGGCCCTGGCGCCTGGTCAGTCCTGCTTCTTGCCATGAGGTGCCAACCCCTCCCCCAGCTGCCTCCAAACCCCGATGCTAATAAAGTGACTGTTCAGGAGCTCCCAAAATAGGCTGCCACAGGCCTTCAGTTCATGGGTCTGCGATTTGCATTTCAATGCGGGGTGGTGACACTGTGCTTAAGAGCAGGCCCAGGAATGAAGGAAGAGTCCCCGAAGAAAAGCACCCGGGGAAGCCCTTGGACCGGGAAACAAAACTGCTTTGAGGGACCCTTTACAGCTCTGCCAGGCAGCCGGGCTGCTCGGCCATGGGAACCCTGCGCTCTGCTGCTGTTCTTCCGGGTCAAAGCTCGTGGGAGGCAGCTCGTTGCCAAACCTTTTTCTCCCCGCCTCTGTGGGCGAGCCTGTGGCAGCAGGGGTCTCGAGCGAGACCCTTGGCTGTGCGAGGGTGGCTTTGCTTGGGCAGTTAGTGCTGCCTGTGAGGGGCTGTGGTGGGAGCTGGGGACCTCTTTTGGTTAGAAGTGGAAAGCCCTGAGCTGGCTCAGGGCAGGGAAGAGCAGGAACTGCAGGAGGAAGAGCTGCCTCTTGGAGAGAGCTGAGGGCCTGCAGGAGCGAGCAGGCTGGGCAGGGGTGGGAGAGGGAGGAGACACTGGGCAGCTCCCCCAAAATGTCCGGCTTCTCCTGCAGGTGGGCTCAGTTGTCTCTGTGGGCTGGCTCCGCTCCAGGAAGGCGGTGGACTGGCGCCTCTTCCGCAACATCTTCATGGCCTGGTTCGTCACGGTCCCCATCTCGGGCCTCATCAGCGCGGCCATCATGGCCGTGTTCAAATACGCCATCCTGGGCCTGTGAGGGGGCCGGCTGGGCCCGCTGCGGGAGCCTCGCCGCTCGCGCTCTGCCCGCTTTCACGCTAACGATCGGCTCGAGTAGCTGCAGGGCAGCCGGGGGCGGCCTCTTCCCCCAGCGCCTCCCCGCGCCGGCTGTGAATTACTGTAGGTTCCTGTACTTCTTATTGGGCTTTCCTCAATTCTGTCTAGTGTTGTCACTGAAGTATTTTTTTTTTCTTTTTTAAAAAGAAAAAAAAAAACCCTCTTTGCCCCATAGTTTCTAGCTGTGGTGGGCACAGCCCTAAGCCTGTGCTCGCCGCGGGGGGGCGACTCCTGCTGCGTAGCCTGAGAGTAGCAGTGTGGGGAGGCCACTTTTGTTTTTATTATTATTATTCCCCCCCCCCTTAAACTCTTGATGACTTAATTAAGCTCCTTTTGCCATGATTCCTTCCTAGAGTAAGGATGGGGGCTGTTTCTTGCCCTGCTGGGGAGGGTTCTTGCCCTGCTGCAGGCCCACGGGGCGGAGGGGTGGGTCCCCCAGCGCACGGGCTCTCGCGTGTTCAGCTTTGCCTCCATCGCCGTAGTGTGGTGCAAACAAGAGAAGCTGCAGTACCATCGCCCTCTCGCCTCCTGTGCTCTGTTTTTTTTTCTGGGGGGGGGGGGGGGGGCTTGCTAGCTGCTGCTGCCTCAGCCTTGAGGGCTTCACAGCAGCGCTGTGGGGTTTTGTTGGAGGGGGGCTGGAGCTGTGGGGCCTCTGCCCCACCCTGGGGCTGTGGGGCCTGATAACGGGGGCACGGGCTGCGTTGGGGGCCCGGGAGCGGGTGGGAGGGTTATCGAGGTGGTGCAGCCAGGGCTGCTCCAGCTCCAGGCTCCCTCTGCCTGTCCTCAGGGGCAGTGGGGCAGCCCCTGGGTGTCCCCCCCACCCCCCCACCCCCCCCTACTGTGGGCACCCAGACCCCTGGCTTCTCTCATTATGGCCCCAATGAAGCTGCTCGGGGGCCTGGCCCTGGTCAAGGCCGGGCTGGAGGGACCCACGTCAGCGTGGCGGTGGCGCAAGAGCCCCTGGGGCTGGCACTGTGCCCTAGTTGGGGGGGATGTTGCTTGGAGACACCCCCCCCCCAGGGCACTGCTCCCAGGAAGCTCACGGGGGGGGGGGGGAAATGACACTCCTCTGGGTGCCCCAACTGGGACTGGGCTCTGTTGGTGGCTGTCTCTTCCCCTGGGGGCCATGGGGGGGGACAGCATGTCCCCTGGGGGGGTAGGGATGTGCTTAATGGAGCCACATGGGGCTGGGGACATGCTCTTTGGGGGGGGTGGAGGGGACCCCCCCCCCAGCTCACATGTCACCATCCTTGGTGCAAGCCTGGTGGCACCTGGATGGGGGAGGGGGGCCTTGACCCCCCCCCCCGCCTTGGCTTAATGATTTGCCGGCGGGCGCCCGCTGCCCCTGCCCCTGCCGTGCTGAGCAAGCATGGGTGATAAGGGGCTGCGCTGGGGTTGGGGGGGGTCCTGCCCCCCCCCCCAAAGTGTGTGTTGCGGGGAGCACAGCACCCAGCACACCGCGGCCCCTCGGGGTGCTGGGGTGGTTGCACGGTGGGGGGGCTTTGGCTGGAGGAAATGGGGGACAGTAGGGATGGGAGGGCATATTGGGGGGGTTACTGCCCCAGTTGGGGGTGTCGGGGGGGGGGCATGTATTCCAGGGGGGGAATACATGGGGGGGTGCATGGGGGGCAGTTGCCCCAGTTTGGCCCCGGGGGGGGGGGGAAGCACTGTCCTGGAGGGGGGGCACATGGAGGGGGCATTTCCCGGGGCGGGGGGAGGGGGAGGGCGGTGGCAGCGGGGCCGAGGCCGGGCCGAGCCGGGGGCGGGTCGCGGCGCCTCCCTTAAAGCGGCGGCGGTGGCGGCGGCGGCCAGAGGCGGCGGCGATGGGCAGCGAGGGAGAGCAGGACCCGGTGGGGCCGGGCGACCCGCGGGCGCTGCGCAGGGACTGCCAGCACCGGTGGGGGCAGGAGCCGGGGGGGGCAATGTGTGGGGGGGAGCAGGATCGGGGGGGGCACATGGGGGGGGCAGCAGGACGTGGGAGGGTATTATGGGGGCAGGACTTGGGGGGGGCACCAGGGGGGAAGATCTGGGGGGGGGCATTTTGTGGGAGGGGGCAGTTTGGGGTAGCATTTGGGGGTGCAATCCGGGGGGGGGGGTGTAGGGCAACGTGGGGGGCAGAATGGGGGGGGGCACTGGGGGGGATGTGGGGGGGTGCGACGCAAGGAGGGGGAGGCAGGGTTTGGGGGGGCTGGGAGGGAGGATTTGCCCCGTTTTCACTTGAAAAGCCCATTTTTCTGCTCTAATAATTTCCTGGCGGACCGTTGCCCGGGTCCAAACCAAGGCTGGGGGCGCGGGGCGGGGGGAGGGAGCAGTTTGCCATCCCCATGGAAGGGGACGGACAGATGGACGGACACCCCCAGTGTCCCCCAATGTCACCCGCCGCCGTCGCCCCCAGGATCTTCGTCAACCGCAGCCTGGCGCTGGAGAAGATCAAGTGCTTCGGCTTCGACATGGACTACACCTTGGCCAGTAAGATGACAGGGCTCGGGCAATGGTTGGGGGACGGACGGACAGACGGACACCGGTGGGGGGAGGTGACGAACATGTCCCCAACACCGAGCTCTGCCCAACCGCAGTGTACAAATCGCCCGCCTACGAGGCGCTGGCCTTCGAGCTGCTGCTGGAGCACCTGGTCTCCATCGGCTACCCCCGGGAGATCCTCGGCCACCGCTACGACCCGGCCTTCCCCACCCGGTGAGCATGGGGCAGTATTTCGGGCTGGGGACGGACGCACAGACGGACGGACGGACGGACCTGTCTCGACGCTCTCCTCCCCTTCCTCGCCGCAGGGGGCTGGTGTTCGACACCCTCCTCGGCAACCTGCTCAAGGTGGACTCACACGGGAACCTGCTGGTCTGCGCCCACGGCTTGCGCTTCCTCAAGGGGTGAGGGCACCCTGGGGTGGGGTTGGGGGGGTGGGGGGCACATGGGACCCCCACCCCAATCCATCCTGGGCTGCTGCGCTTTGGGAGCGGGTCAGGGCTGGATGCGGCCGGGGCGCTGCTAGGGGAAAGGCTGTGGGTGCTCCTCAGCCTTCCTTGGTGCTCCCTGCCCTTTTGGGTCCTCCTCATCCTTTTGGGTCCTCCCCATCCTACTGGGTGTCCCCCCACCCCCACCGCACGGTGCTCCATAGACCCCCCCCACCTCCTTCCTCCTGCAGCACCGAAATCCTCCGCTATTACCCCAACAAGTTCATCCAGCGGGATGACACCAAGCGCTTCCACATCCTTAACACGCTCTTCAACCTCACGGGTGAGCCAGCAACCCTCCCCCAAAATCCACATGGTGCCCCCCCCCCGCACACCACCTCACCCCGAATGCCTCTGCCACCTCCCTGGTGTCCCCCGTTTTCCCGGCAGAGACCTATCTCTACGCCTGCCTCGTGGACTTCTTCTCCAACTGCTCCAGATACATCAAGTAGGAGGAAAGCCGGGATGGGGTGGGGAAGACCACGGTTTTGGGGCAAGAAAAGGGGGGTTTTGCCGCTGGCATGTCCATCTTCACCTGCCTGCACCGTCTCTCGGCTGTTGCAGCTGTGACACCGGCTACAAGCATGGGAACCTCTTCATGTCCTTCCGCAGCATGTTCCAGGATGTGCGCGAGGCCATGGACTACGTCCATCTTTCGGTGGGTGCCAGGGCAAAGGGGGCAGCACTGCTGGACCCTCTGTCCCCACCCCAGGACCTCCTGGCTGCACCAACATCCCGGTTGGGGGGATGCTCGGGGCCACGGTGGTGGTGGTTGTGGTGATGGTGGTGGCACCAGGGCGTTTTTCTTCCCGCAGGGCTGCCTGAAGGAGAAGACGCTGGAGAACCTGGAGAAATACGTAGTGAAAGATGTGAGTGCGCGGGGGCACCTGTAATGCAGCGCTGGGTGCCCCCCCACCCACTCACCTGCCTCCCCACTCCATGCTGACTCTTGCCTCCCACCAGCCCCGTGTCCCGCTGCTGCTGAGCCGCATGAAGGATGTGGGCAAGGTCTTCCTGGCCACCAACAGTGACTACAGCTACACTGATGTGAGTAGCGGGTGCCTGGGGACTGGTTGGCTGCAGTGTGTGTGTGGGGGGGGGGGGGGGGGGGAACCCCGGGGAGCTGGGTGCCACTGCTCAGGGTGGGGCCATGACGCTGGACATCGTTGCAGGCCATCATGTCCTACCTGTTCGACTTGGAGGATGAGGTGAGCACAGGGCCGGTGCGGGGTGCGGGAGCAGGATGGGGTGCCGGGCACCGGTCCTGTTCCCCCCCCCCCCCCCCCCCAACCACCCATCTCTGAGCCCGGCGCCTGCTCGGTGGCAGGCAGGGAGCCCACGGCGCCCTTGGAGATCCTATTTCGACCTTATCGTGGTGGACACCCGCAAACCGCTCTTCTTCGCCGAGGGCACCGTCCTGCGCCAGGTCAACACGGTGAGGGCATCCGCCCGGCGGGCACGGGAAGGCAGCAAAGCCTTGACGTCCGTCCCCGCCCCCCCAACCCCTCCCCCCAGCGGCGTCATATGGGTGACGGCGTGTCCCCACCACCACCCAACCCACCCGGTGGTGTCCCCTGGGCTCGCAGGACACGGGGAAGCTGCGCATGGGGACCTACACCGGCCCCCTCCAGCACTGCGCTGTCTACTCCGGAGGTGAGTGCCTGGCCCATGTGGCGGCGGGGGGACACTGCAGTGGCCCCCCGCGTCCCCCACGGCCGGTCGGTCGGTTGCCCGCAGGCTCCTCGGACCTGGTGTGCGACCTGCTGGGCGTCAAGGGCAAAGACATCCTCTACGTGGGCGACCACATCTTCGGTGACATCCTCAAGTCCAAGAAGCGGCAAGGCTGGCGCACCTTCCTCGTGGTGCCCGAGCTGGCCCGCGAGCTGCAGGTGTGGACGGAGAAGAGCGGTGAGCGGCGGCAGCGGGCACCCCGCACGGGTCGACGCTGGCCTGGGGACGTCGGGGCAGGCGGGTGGCCGAGGCGGGCGAGACCCATCCCGACGGCGAGCTGGTTCCCCTTGCAGAGCTGTTCGAGGAGCTGCGGCGGTTGGATCTCTTGCTAGCAGAGCTGTACCAGTGAGTGGGCGGGGGGGGGGGGGAGCACCGATGGGTGCTCAGGAGGGTCCCCTGTGCCTGAGCCCACAGCTGAGTCTCCCCACTCCAGGGATTTGGACAGCAGCAGCAGCGAGCGCCCAGACATCAGCTCCATCAAGCATCAGATGCAGGTGACGCCCAGGGCACCAGCGCAGGCACCCCGGGGCCCTGCGCCAGGCGCCCTGACGCCCTCGCCTACTGCGCCCGCAGAAAGTCACGCACGAGATGGACCTGTGCTACGGGAAGATGGGCAGCCTCTTCCGCTGCGGCTCGCGCCAGACGCTCTTCGCCAGCCAGCTGATGCGCTACGCCGACCTCTACGCCGCCTCCTTCCTCAACTTCCTCTACTACCCCTTCAGCTACCTCTTCCGGGCGGCACCCGCCTTGGTATGCACCCCCCCCCCCAACCTCCCAGCATGGCCTCTCACTGGGTGCCCCGCACCGGCCCCGCGCGGCCGACCCGACCGTGCTGCCCTGCCCTTGCAGATGCCACACGAGTCGACGGTGGAGCACGGCCGCCCAGACGCGGCGGAGGTGGGCACGGCGCCCCGGCTCAGCCACCCCGGCCAGCAGGTGGGTGCCAGGGGGATGGCAGGGGGCGACGGCAGCACCCTGTCAGCATCCCAGGCTCTGCGTGCCAACCCGGTCCTCCTCCAGGACTCCAACGGGAAGGAGGATGAGGACGGCGAAGCCTGAGCCCAGGCAAGCGCCGAGGGCTGCTGAGCCAGCTCTGGGGGTGCCTGCTGCCCCCTCTGAGCCCCCTGATGCCCGCTAGGCTCTGCCTCTCGTGTTTTTTACCCTTTTCTATTTATAAAATATGCTGAAACTCTTGGTTAAGTTTTATTAGCGCCGCAGAGTGAAAAACACAAAAAATTGGTTATTTGAAAGGAAAAGTCCTTCGCCCCACAACCTGGGAGACGGAGGCAAAGCACCAAGAAAGGGAAGTTTCCAAATTCCCAACCCGCAGCTGGGACAAGAGCCCTGGCTGCGCGCAAGCTCCCGAGCCGGGGCCGCGGTGCCGAGACGCCCTCGTCTCCGCCACGTCCTACCCCCAGGCTTGGGACCTCCACCCCAGCTTCGAGTGTGCACCAAAACCAAACTCCTTCTGGCTGAGAGGGACCACAAAATCCCTTTATGAACCTTCAAGAGAAGCTGGTGAATCCTAAGGACCTGTGCACCCCTTGCATGCTGGCTGGAAGGGGGCTGCCAACGCATGATGGCTTCAACCTTCTTGGTGTGTGTATGTGGGCTGTTGGCATCGCTTGGGTATCCTGGGAGCTCCAACTTTTACTGTGGAAGGAGCACGTCATGGGTCTGACATGACACAGCTGATGCTACTACAAGCAACCCAAGACGTCCTGGATGTGATCTGTTGCATGCCTCCCAGTGGAGAACAGCCACATGATGACCGGCTAGGCCACAACACAGCTACGGAGCAAATCCCTCAGAACAGCACTTCCAGAACAGTGGGAAGTGGCTGGAGCACAGCAGAGACTGGATGATACCACCTTACAGCAGGAAAATCAGGGCACGTTTCACCACACTGATGAACCAAAGCTGGTCCTGTGCAGAACCTTGGGCTCCAACCCCAGATATTGCACGCTATCCGTCAAGTCACACTGCATTTCTACTGCAAGTTTATATATATATATATATATATATATATATATATATGTATACATACACACACGCACATTTAAAAACAGCAGAAAAGGTTAATTACATGCTACTCCTGTGTATTTACATCTGACTGAGAGGCAGAGAGAGAAGTGACTGAAATAAATGTGAGGCAGCAGGGGAGAGCCAACAGCCTGCCAGGCTGCATCACTCAAGAAATCCCTCCGCAGCACTTTGAGGGCTATAAGGCCAAAATCTCCATCTCTGACACCTCTGGCAAGGCCTTGTTTTTCCAGAAAAAGAGCTCGCTCTCCTCTTCCCCAGCCAGGATTTCATCGAGGGATGACACCACAGTGTCGTGGTCCTTCAGCATGTCTGGGTAGCGGCTCCCAGCCCGCTCTATCCGCAGCGAACGCCGCACAGGCGTCAAGAATTTCACCTCTCGGCCTTCTGGCCACTCCTTTCGTCTGCGGGAAGGACAAGCAGTCGGGTAAGTCCTGTAGGGAGGAGCAGCAAGGCAGGCAGAGGAGCGCTTGCTGCCGGCGCCAGGCGAGCCTTACCTGGGTATGGACACAACTTGTAACTTGATTGAAGAGACAGGCAGGCTGGTCAGGCTCTTTCCCGTCAGGCAGGGAGTCGCTACCACGTGCTGCCTCTCGCTTGGGCCGGGCGTTGTGTGCTCCCAAAGTGCAGGCTGCTCAGCCTTTTGCCCTGACAGGAGAGAGAAAAAGGTAGAGAAGGAAGAAAGCTGCAGCTGGGGTGGGATTACCCCACCACAGCGCTCCAGGCACAGGTAAGGGCTTCGTGCTATGGAAGTGGCGCTGGGCCAGCGCTGTGCCCAGCCCTGGCAGAGGAATTTTATCCCCACTTTCAAGATCAGGATACTGGGCTTTCACAACGCTCTGTCTCTGTCATAGTCTTTGGGGACATGGGATGCTGGGACAGCCTACAAACCACGCTGCTTCCCCTGCCTGCAGCAGCGGGGAAGCCCTGCCCACCCACAGTCCAGCCTGCCAGCCAGCCCCTACGCGCACACGTTACCTTCTGATGTTCTGTCTGTGGTCTTCAAAATATCAAGGACAACTTCTCTGAGCTCCTGGAGCGGCTGCAAGAAAAGCAGAATGCAGGTCAAGGCAGGCTTGACTCAGGAACAAAGACTGCAGTCCAGAGACGATAGCAAGAAAGCTTTTTCACTACACCTCATGCCAGAGAGAATGGTAGAAGGCTGCAGAATTTCGTTTCTCCAAATTAACCTATAAGCACGCAGGTATCGCCAGACAGCCGTCCACGCTCGACTGGTAAAACCCACCAGATGCTACAGTTAAACTGCCCAGCCCAGGCACGGAGCTGCCAGCAGGCTGTGCTGCTCCCGAGTTACAGCTGGAAGAAAACTGCCCGTTTTGCCCTCGCACCCACAGCAGGGAGCAAGTGCCTGTACAATGCTGCCTCGGCTGATTAAAGCCGAAGGTGTTTTTCTGGGAACAGAGCTGCAGCTCAAAAGGGCTGTTTCATCAACAACTAGTGCTGCTAAACTCATCCCAAAATCCAACTCCCGGATCTCAAGGAAATCTGCTGGGGTACAGACAGGGAACACTGCGGAACGCCAAAGAGAAGGGCTCCTTACTCACCACAGCACCGGCACACACTGCTTCTTTGTACAACCCTGTGGCATCAAAAGGGCCGCTCCGGGCCAGCAGCTTTGCTTTGCAGATCCAGAACTTGGCAAACTTCTCTGCGTGGGGAACATGGGACAGCATCTCAAAGAGCTCCTCTGAGGGGACACCCTACAACAACAGGGCCAGGCCCAGGAGAAAGGGGTCAGTCACGAGGTCCAGAAGCAGGTTGTCAGTGTAACTGCTTTCACGGTGCTCTCTGTGGAGAGAAAGGAGGATCTAGAGAGTCTGGGTTTTGCTTTTTTTTTTTTTTTTTGCTAGTCTCCTGCATGACCTTGGACAAATAATAAAGCTCTCCTGCCTCCATTTCCTCTCAGTAAAAAAAGGATAATATTTCAGAGGGATGCTGCGGGATAAACTCTAGCGCCGACACTAATGGACACACTAAAACCCAGACAAGGGCTTTGGTCTCCACTCTGTGCTGCTGGGCAGGGTGGGGGGGACACAGCCCTTATCTCCCGGGATGCTCTGAGAGATGGAGAGCCTGGCACAGCACCTCCTTTCCCATCCACACCTCCTCAACGAGCTTCAGGCAGTCAGTTAAGATGCTATCAATCCTGTCCAAGCAGAACTGCTCTAGTTTCTCCTCTTTCTCCTCCTGGACATTGTTTCTGAAGGCTAGCTTCTCTTTCACCGGCTTTTTCCGAGGCAACGTCATAGGTGGCCGTTTGTACGACTTCCCTTTGGATGCCAACCACTGCTCCAGTTGTTTCCTGTTAAAGGATCAAGGGATCGCTGTTATCACCACAGAAGGTCACCAGTTCTCGCGTGCCAGCCCTCTGCCAAGCTACCGTCTGCTTTCCCTTTGAATCTCACTCCAGCCCAGTTCCAGCTGTTCAGGAAGAACCAGTTTATCTACGCTAAAAATGCATCGGAGCTAGGCAAGGGAAGGAAAACCCTCTTGAGTTTAAGTGTGCCTTGAAGCTAAAACAGGAGCGCAGCTGCGTGCTCTCCTCTAGTTTGCTCTGACAGCAGCACTAACCTGAGCTGTGAGGCTCAATCTATTCAGAAACATCACTACACCCTGGAACCACTCCCTGCCGTTTACGTGAGGCCAAAGCCATCAGCTCCACTGCTTCTGCTGCACCAAGGCAAGCTGCAGGGCTGCCACTCCACTGCACATACTCATGAGGCCTTTCGTTTCCTCGGCCTCATGACTCGATTGCTGTGTAAAATATTGCAAAGTCAAGTTTGCGGCTAGTCTGTGAGAGCAACAGTTATGCCTGAACAGGAAAGATCACTGAGTTGACAGGAGAAGAGGGGAACTCAGAGTGCCAACAAATCTCAACCCCACCCTCCTCTGTTTTGGGGTATCAATCTCCAAAGGACAGTCTTTCACTGACAGGGTGAGTTGGACCTTGTTGTCAACAGGTTTATGCCAATTCAGCCAGTTAAACACTTTTTAACTGGCCAGTGGACAGCTGAGTTTAACACTACTCAGGGCTTAAAATCTCACTGGAAAGCCAGTTAAAACTGTTGGGCAGAGGGGGTGAAGGGCCAGGAGGAGCCTTTGGAGTCCCCACTGGAGCCTGCGAAAGGGAAGGGAGGTGAGGACAGAGCTGGCCAAAGGTACTACTTACTTACGATCCTCGGCCGCTGGGGTCTTGGGAACACGCTTCGCCTGCACTCCACTTGTCTTTGGCAGCTCGGGTTTAAGTCCTTCTCTCCTAGTCTTAAATTCACTCTCAGTTGCCTGAGTTTTGGAGCCATGTGTGCTGCGAGCCTGGTTTGGGGGGCTTGTCACTCGAGATGCTGCTGTGCGCCCCTGAGGCACCACCTTCACATCCTTCCTACCTGCCTCCCCTTTAACTGTGGTCCTTTGCCACCGCACAGCGTGAGCCAGTCTCAGGCTGGATCTCTTTGTGGACCCCAGTTTTGCAGTCGTCTGGAGCCTGCTGGAGGCCAAAGGCTTTACAGGAGATCTTTTCAGTTGCGGAGCTCTACTGTGGTGCTTAAAGCTTCCCATCGGAAGTGTGCCAAGCGGCTTTCCTACGGGCTGCCTTGCCACATTAATACTCTCATGTTTTGTTCCTGGTTTTTTATGTAGCCGAGTCCTAGAGACAGTAAGTAACGGAGGGGGTTGCAATGCCTGAGTCTTGCTGGTTGGTTTTTGAGATGCATTCTTTGAGCCTGGCAGGGGTTTCCTGAGCTGATCCTGAATCAGCTCCTCCCTCTTCCGATAGCTGTTAATTCTGTCTTTTGGGCCCTGGATGGTCCTGGATACCGCACCAGAGGTTTGCCTATGAGCCAAGACTCTCCTGTTGCTGTGACTGTTTCCATCAGGCTCAAACACACTGTTCAGCACAGGGTCTGAAAGGGCTTGCCCTGGGAAGTTTTCTTTGTTGCAGACCAGCCTTTCTTGCAGGCTCTTATTTACTGAGCGAGGTGCTCCAGGCAGGAGGTCACTCCCAGTCAGAACAACAGCAGTGACACACTCCTTCGCAGCTTCCTCAGTCCCTTCTGCATTTAGGTGACAGGAGGTAGAAGTTGGCAGCGTCCTTCTGGGCTGTGCAGAGTGGCTTGTGCTGGGTATGGGCCCCAGAGGCAGCTTTGTGCTCTTCCGAAACTGCTCCGAAGGTACCACCAGTGCTCTCTGGGTTGAGTTTGAGGACTTGTGCTGAAGATTGTGGCCGGTGTGCTGTGTGGTTTTGATGCCAAGCTTGTCATCCTTGTGAGCAGCCTTCGCCACGTTCGCAAGAACATCCTTCTTGTTCCCGGCAACCTGGAGAGACAAAGAGAACTTCAGCCCTGAAAGCAGCAGAACCCAGAGGAGAGCCCAGCTTGGTCAAACCGTGACAGTTCACTCCTGCCCCAGCCCTGCCAGCCCACGGGAGGTGCATGCCAAGGCCTGAGGTGACAAAAGCAATTGCCAATGTAACAACAACACAACACCCACCAGCACTCCTACGCTACGGAGAAGTCTCCCAGAATAAGTTCCTCTGAAAAACAATTAGTTGTCTTATCGCCCAGCTATTTAGCAATGTGTTGACTGTACCCAATCAAGGTCAGGAAATTGCTCTCCTAATTTGTGTAGCTTATTCTCCATGGACTTGCCTCAAGCATGATATAGAAAGCCAGACTCAAAAGATTTTGCTCTCCTACTTACATGCTCTGATTTAGAAAGTAGTTTTAAGGCTGGATTCAGGTGATTAGTCCGGTCCTTTAAATAGGGTCTGTGGAAAGTCAAACAAAATATCAGTGTATTTAACAGCTGCTGCAGAAAAGTGTAAATATCTAAAGCACTTCAGGCTGTTTCAGCCACAGGAACTTACGAGAAGCTTTTTGAAACCGGAAAACTGTCAAGAAACTGTGATGCAACATTAATTCTTTTTATTTTGCGTGGCAATAGAAAAACAGCACAAAAGGTTGACATCCAGTGTTGTCAACTAAGTTACGACTTCCGCTGACAACAGAAGTAATGAAAACAGTTTATGCAGCTGAAGGGGCCCAGGAAACATGAGGATGCAATAGGCTTGGACAGCTCATGAAGCTGCTGCCCCTCCCGGCCTGGCCAGCGCCCCGACTTCCCCCGCATGCTGCAGATGGCTGAGCTGCATCTGAGTCAGCTGTTGCTGTGCTGCAGGTCACAGCAGTATCTCACAGCGCATCAGCCAGGGTTTTACTCTACCATGCTGCGCGGCGAGCTGCAGCGCTGCGGCGGGTGATACACGAGCACCTCAGAGCCAGTACTGGCAGCAAAGTGGGGAGCTGGAGCAGTGACCCTGTCAGCTGTCCCCAGCTACGCTGTCCTCCTTCGTCATTTGGAGCCCTCTGATAGCAACGATAGATATACTGCATTCTCCCACCCCCCTGCTCCAGCAGCTTGTTTTTGAACCAGCAGCTCAGCTGCTAACCAAGATTAATTTCTCTGCAGATATTTTCCTGTAAAGAAAGAACCTGGAGAGTTAGAGCATTGTCCTCTATTCTGCACAAGCTGCGTACTACGCCACAGAGGAAGATTTTGAGTGCTCTTTTCTCGTTTATGTAATATTAGCGGTGTTTTTCAGCGCATCGGGGGCTGTTACTGCTTTTTCTAGCCTCTGATCCTGCTTCCCTATATCTTCTCCCCATGGACAAGTTTTATGGTTTCCTTTTTACTGCAATATCACGAGAAATACTCACCACAACCGAGTCTTTGAAGTGTTCAGATTTGCCAGATGAAGCAGCAGTTTCAGTTAAAAGCTTTAAAGAAAGACGCCTCGCTATTCTCAGCCTGCAAATGCAAGCTGTGGTCACAGGGGTGTATCTGTACACAGCCCCGCTCCAAATGAAATGAGTGAGGCAGGGATGGAGTCCCACAGCCAGGCAAGTAACTCATTAAACAGGTTACTTGATCCTATCCAGATTCATCTTACAGCTTCCTTTTAGATGCACTGAAAATGCCCCTGTCTAATATTAGTCTAGCCTAGAAAAGGCATTAAAAAGCAGTAGTCAAATCCAAAACACCCTTTTTTTGAGATTCAGTTGTGCCTTTGCTGCATGAAGCTGATTTTTTTTGGTAATGTAACAAAGGACTGTTCTGACAGAGCCGAAAGCTGAGGTGAGAAAGTCTCTCAGAGACTCAGAAAACACCCACAAGAGACTACATCAACCAGCAGGAAATCTCAATACTCAAACCATTTTTGAGTTACTGGCTACTGCTGCCAGTAACTCTAAAGAGCCCAGCCTGCGGCACGTGGGGCCGCAGCTTCCTCTGGTCACCGTCTTGATGGCTGGACACTGCAAAGAGGCAATTCTCTCTTGACTAGTGAATCAATGCAGAGAGAAAGCAAATACTGGCAACCCACGAAGAATCAGCTACATATCCTCCAAACTTACTTTGTACTTGAGCATTTTAGCTTTCCTTTGGCTGCCAGGTACTCCTGGAGCTGTCTTCTTCGCTCTTCTGCAAAGACATAGGAAAATGCAGTGCACGCATCGCAACCTCATTATTTTGAGCACTGATAAGAACGGATTTCTTTCACATTCACAGCATTAAAGTTATTGTACAGCTGTATCAATCCCCCAAGTGCCCGGCCTGAGCCTGGCAATGCTGTTCCCAGAAATACTCCATCAACGTCCTGCTTTCCAGAACACTTCCATGCATGTGATATCACCCAGAGGCTCGTTAGCACATAAAGACCAGAGTTCTCTGACGCTCGCAGCATAATGCCGCTCAAAACCTCAGTGGCATGGTGCTTTTTCAGTTTGGAGAAGGAAAGGAGAGAAAAGGGGAGATGCTGCCGCCGATCCTGCTCTGCAGTGCAGTAAGGACATTCTCCAGACCTTCCTTACAACAAAGGCAGAACATGATCCTTTCTTTTTAGGTTCACCTCCTTTTTAGACTCACCAGCTGATTTGACTCTGTATGAGCTTCTTGTAATGCTTGTCTAAACCAGAAAAAAAGCTAAGCTTATTGGCAAACAGTCCTCTCTCTGGACTCCCCCAGGGACACTCTGTCAGCTCACAGTCACCATTCAATTGCTATTTAGTTCATCCAGAGGTTCCAGCTCAACTGTGTAACTTGTATCCCCTAAGTCTGTACTGCTCTGCAGCCAAGAGCAGCTGCCCAGCTGTGCGGCAGGGGATATCTCTGACCCCTCCAGTTTGGCTGAGGGTTTTGGTGAGACTGGGGAATCTTACAGCAGAGACAGTCTGGCCCAGCATCAGCAAGTACTGGGACCCCGCTGTTCTCCTGGGAGGGCTTTGAACCTGTCCCGAACATGGACAAGACCCCTCCCTGCTCAAAAGGGGTCCCCTGAACCACGCTGGCCTCACGTGAAAGCCTTCATCCAAAGGCCCAGGCTCTGCCTGGCTCTGAGGGCACCTCTGACCACCTCTGTTGCCAGCCCTCTTCCCCCCCAAGATCACCCCCTTCCCTTGCCACTGCACCCCAATGCTTTTACAGCGTCCCAAAAACAATTCAGCAGCCAGGGTGTCCCAGCACCCACTGGTTCTGGGACTTGCCCTCCCACAGTGCTCCAAGGTGCACCCAGAGCCCCTCCATCCAACCTGCTCCCCCAAATGACATCCATGCTCCCACTCCGTAGGTATCCCCTAGGGTATCCCTTGGGTACCCCCAATGTCCTCCTGCCCCTGGGCCACTCCAATATTCCTCCCAAAGTCCCAGCACCCTCAAGTCAGCCTCTGCCCCTCCATATCGCCTCCCAAGGCAGGCCCCCACCCCAAAAGGCCACTCAACCCTCCTCACGCTGCCCAGATCACTGCCAGCCCTGCACTCCCCAGGGCTGCCATATCATCTTCATCTCCAACACCTTGCAGGGCCTCCATTGCCCCCTGCCCCACAGAGCCCCTAGATCTCTGCTGCCCCTCACTGCCCGCTCTCCAAAGAGCCTCCAGACTGCCCCCCATCTCCCCCCATTTTCCTCATCCCCCAAATCTCTGCATCCCACAGGGTGCCCAAATCATCCCGAGCCCTTGACATCCCATGGACTCCCCCACTGCCTTCAGCCCACAGTGCCCCCAGATCATCCAGCATTCCCAACATCCCCCAGGGCTTCCCACTGCCCCTATCCCCCCATCCCACAGCCCCCCCATCGCCCCAGTTCCCCAACACCACCTGCTTCCCAGGAACCCAAATCTCCCCAATCTCCCAACACTCCACAGGGCCCCCCTTTACTCTCCCACCCTACAGGACATCCAGATAACTGGTATTCTCCAACTCCCCTCCCTCACAAGGCCCCCAGATCGCCTCCTCCCCCCCCCCAGCACCCCACAGGACACCCAGATAACCTGCATCCCCCAACACCCCCGCCCCACAGAGCCCCCAGATCGCCTCCCTCCCCTAACACCCCACAGGACACCCAGATAACCTGCATCCCCCAACACCCCCGCCCCACAGAGCCCCCAGATCGCCTCCACCCCCAACACCCCACAGGACACCCAGATAACCTGCATCCCCCAACACCCCCGCCCCACAGAGCCCCCAGATCGCCTCCACCCCCAACACCCCACAGGACACCCAGATAACCTGCATCCCCCAACACCCCTGCCCCACAGGGCCCCCCATTGCCCCATCCCCCAATGCCCCGCCCCCACAGGGCCCCCAGTTCACCCCCGGCCCCCTCACCCTGCGCGGAAGCACCAACGCCCCCCGCCCGCTCCATGCCGGGATCCCGACTCAGCTAGCCCAACCGTCCGTTCGCCGCGGCCAACTGCTCCACCGCGCTCATTGGCCAGCGCCTTCTTCAAACTGCCCAATGGGAAGCGCGGAGCTGCGGGCACCGGGCGGACCGGCGGGAGCGAGGAGCCACGATTGGTTAGAGGCGGGCAGAAGGGCGGGGACAACGCGGAAGAGCCGCCGGGGGCGGGGCGGGAAACGTAGTGGGCGGGGCTTAGCGGAGGGGGCGGGGTACCCCTTTAAAAGGGAAGCGGTGGCGCTGAGGGGGTTTCTTGTGAGCGGGTGCCGGGGGCGGGAGGAGTGCGCGGACGCGGAGCCGCTGGGGTCGGCGAATAGATTAAATTTAGTTACTGAATTTCCACAAATTAGTATCAAACAGTTTGCGTGCGCCTGCGGCGGCTGGCTTGGCCTGGGGGCAGCGGGATGGCGGCGCTGGGGGAGAGGGGGAAGCCCAAAATGGCGTCGGGTGGCAGCGCCGGTGGGGCCCTGTGGCGGGTGGCAGCGGCGGCGGTGAGGGCCCGGCCGGGGCTGAGGGGCTGACTCGAAGCAGCGCGCGGTGCCGGAAGAGGAGGAAGCGTCGCTGCTTGGCACCGAGCTCTGGCACAGAGCCGTCCGCCTCCCGCAGGGGAGGGAGCCAGAGCCAGGGGGCAGCCGGCTGCAGCCCGCGTGTGCCGGCTGGGAGGCAACTGTGGGCAGCTGGAGGAGCATCGCGGGTACCGGGAGAGCAGGAGAGAGCTGCGGCCGCACCGCTGGCCTGGGTGTGACCCGGTGTCCTTCCTGGGATGCCTCCCTCTCACCTGGGCTCCCAGTGTGGTTTTGGCCAACATCTGCCCTCTGCTTGCTGGCTCTGGGGTGGGTTGGGGATGTGCTGGGTGGAGAGGATGAAGACTTGTGGTCTCAATACCTTGGGGGACTAAATGCTACTGCCTCTGGGGTGCCTGGACCAGCACGATGTTGTCCCGAGGGCAAAGAAAGGGGGTTGGGTCAGTGTTTGGGGGAGCTCTGAAGCCCAGCCACCCACCAAGGGGAGGGCTGGGGGGCTGCATCCCTCATGGGGTGCTGCAAAGCCCCGATGGTGGCCAGGGCCACCTGCCCTTGGGGGAGTGGGTAGCTTCCAGGCTGGCTTTAAGGCCATCACAGGACAGGGTCCAGGGTGGTCTTTGGAGCTCTGGGGTGGTCCCTGGAGTTTTAGGGTGGTTTTGGGAGCTCTGGAGTGGTCCCTGGAGCTCTGGGGTGGTTCCCAGGCTCTACATGGTCTCCAGGGCTCTGGGATGGTCCCTTGACTCTCCTGGGCTTACCCCTGGGCTCCTCAGGGGTCTCCAGGCTCTTGGGTTGTCCCCAGGGCTCTTGGGTGGTCCCTGGACTCTGGATTTGTACCCAGCTATCTGGAAGAAGGATGGGAAATGAAAAAAAAAGGAGGGGGGAAGTGTAGAACTGAAGAGTCCCCCAAAACAGCTGATACCATGGGATTTTCCTGATGATGATGCCCAGTTTGGGAGTGGGTCCTCCCTGCCCAAAACCATCCCCAGATCATTTAATTCTGGACTCCCCCACTAGAGTGACAAGCCAAGAAATGCAATCATGGGAAAGTTTTTATTTCAACAGTTTTCAGTCACCAATAAATACTTCTGTTCCTGAGATAGGCAAATGATAAAAATACAATAGTTAAATTAAGAAGCTGTTTAAGTTAAAAGCAATGGACCAACATAATTAAGTATAAATTAACTGCGACTCAGGCCCACAGGGCCCAGAGCTGCTATTTCACATGAAATAAATCTTCCGTGGGGCAGGGAAGGCAGCAGGTCCCAGCCGCACGGGGAAACTGGGTTGTACTTGGTACATACGGCCTGAAAACCAGTGACTGCTGGTTTGGTTTGGAGCAGGGGCAGCTCAGTGCCTGGTCAGCCGGTACGTGGTGATGTTCACCTCGTCGGGCTGGTTGGTGATGCTCACGGGCTGCTTGGGCTGCAGCGAGGTGCAGACAAACCAGCCGGGGAAGGCAGCCGACTCGAAACGTGTGGTGCCCTCCGCCGGGCTGTCCAGGCGGTAGAAGATGAAGCGGGTCAGCTCGAAGCTGTCGATGTCCCTGGTGACGTCAGCCTCCTGCAGCAGGACGAGGCAGAAGTCAGAGAAAGGGATTGGGCCTCCCCGCCGGGTCGGGGTACAAGGGATCCTGGCAAAGTCCAGAGATGTAGGGCAGGGTGCTACCTCCATGCACACTCACCTCCAGCTGCAGTGTGGGCTCGGCACCGCTCATCACACATGACATGTAGAGTTTGTACCCCTTGATGCCTAGTGCCACGGGCATCTGCATGGCCCCACCATTGCCCGGCGAGCTCTTGGGGCGGTACAGAGCGATGTTGAGCTTCACTGTGGAGAGGAGACACAAGAGTCATTGGGCTGTTCCTGGGAGCTGGTGGCGAGGGGAGCAGGATGAGACCGGGGTGTCCTCACCTTTCCGGCCAGCGGAGGGGCCCTGCAGGTGCAGGGCCACGAGCTGGGTAGGCGACTCCAGCACGAAGCTCTTGTGGTTGATGTCGAGGATGTCAAAGGACTGCGAGCGGGTGTAGCGGTACACGGGGGCCCCTGAGTAGCTGCTGTCACACCGCTGGAAGGGGATGGGCTCTGCGAAGCGACAGACTGTTAGGAGGGATGCCAGCGTGCCTAGTGGTGACAGCACACCCCTGACCCACACCTCCCTCTGGTGACTTCCCCCTCGCCCATCGCCGTACTGCAACCCTACCAAAAACGGCATCCAGGAAGCTCCCGAGGTCGCTGTCGGCGAAGTCGTGGTGCGACGGCCGTTTCAAGAGTTTGGTCATGGCCACCATGAGGACAGCGGCCTGGCGGAAGGTCTTGGTTGGGTGTCCCTCTGTGAGTGTCACCTGGATGTCCACCTTCGATGGGCTCTGGCTGGACAATTTCAGCTCTGAGCTCAGGCGAGGCTTCTGGAGAGAGGAGACGCGGCATGAGAACCTGGCTTTTGTGCTGTGAGACAGAGATGGACCGGGCTCCGCTGGGACCGTTCCCACAACCCCAACATTACCTTCTGCACGCATGGGTAGTCAAGTCCGTAAAAGGTCTCCTCGTTCAGGCTGCAAAGCAAGGGGAGCCGGTAACGCCGGGGCTGCCTCTGCCTAGGCGTCGCCTCCCCGCCACCCCCACCGGGGCCGAGGCAGCGCAGTCCCGCTTACCTGCTGTTCTCCAGCATGTCTAAATCCGGGACAAACGCCATCTCCCCTGCTGGCTGTGAAACCTGTGAGGCAAATCACAACCGCCACCGTTAGCACCGCTCCGTCTCGGCCGGCTGGCTGCCTGCTGCCCAGCCTCGCACCCACCCACCCCCAGCATGTCCCCAGGGCAAAGGGCTGCAGCTACCTGTCCAAGCGGCGCGCTGGCTATGCCTGTGCTGCTGGTGGTGTGTCCTGGGCGCTCTCTGAGCCTTGCTCCCAGCGCGCCGGCTTTTCATGTGCTGCTGGAAGGAAGCACTGTCAGAACGGGATTTCCACGTTTCGCAATGCCTGAGGTTTACCCAGTTCCCCTCCCGCGGGCCCGTCTCCTCTGCAGAGCCACCCAGCCGTGCTGGCACGAACCTGCCAGGCAAGGAGAGGCGTGCCGGGGAGCCGGCGTCTGCACGGGCCATGTTCCCACCTCTCTTTTTGCTTGGCTAAACCACTGCAGGAGGAGACCTTCTCCTCACCATCCCCTGCCTCTAGGAGACAGGGATTCGCTGGCTTAAGCAGCCGTCGAGGATAAGCAAGGCTTGCCTGCCTTCGCGCAGAGCGCGGGAGCAGGGCTTTCAGTGCTCACTGGGCCCAGGGACCGAGGCTGACGCAGCGGGGACTGTCCCAGTAGTGCCCGCAATGACGCCCACCCTCGTCAAGGCACAGAGAAATGCCGGCAGCCCCGGAAAGGATCTGGTGGCGCAAATGCTGCCACTCAGCGATTTCTCCATACGACTTCATCCTGGTGGCTTCCTCTTCCACCACCACAGCTGGGCCGGGAGAGCGGGCTGGGGCCAGGCAACCTGTTTCAGGGCATGTCCGGCCACTCTCTCTTGCCCAAGTTTCTGCCAGGATGTGCAAGAGCTCGCACGGACCTGCCTTGCTGGAAGCAAACGTAACTTTCCCCGAAGCGATGACACGCTCCGTGAAAGCCGGGGCGAATGCCACAGGAAGGAGCAGACATCAGCCCCGTCCATCTGGGTCGCTCATGCCCACCTGCGTCACCAGCTGCCCTTGGGAATGCTGCCATTGGGGACAATCCTTGGGGATGCTGCCTTTGGGGACGCTGCCTCTGGGGATGCTTCCTGCCCCTGGCCAGGAGCACGGCCCAAGGCCCCATTTCCCAACTCAGCCTGGGAAACGGTCCCGTCTCGCCCATCCCTGCCCCCTTTGTGCACCCCTCACCTCCACTTCCAAGCCCTCTGAGCACATCCTCTGTACACAGGCACTGCCAGCCCCACTGCAAGCCACAGTGGCCAGTGGCACATCCTGCTCCCACGCTGGCTGGGGCCTTGTCCCTCTGTTTCTCCCGGAGGACAGCATTCCCTCCCATCCCACATCCCGTTTTCCGGGTGATGGTGGCTCAAGAAGGCATTCCCCATGCAAGGAAGGTGTTCCCCATGCCGGAAGGCCAGAACCCAAGTGACTTTGGAGACAAGAGCCCACTCGCAGGCTATGGAGGTGGCCAGGCCACTGCGCCGTGGGGACCCGCAGCCTTGTGGCAGCCCCTGCCACCCCCACGCTGCTCCCGGCAGGTGAGAACTGCCAAACCTTTCCGCAGCCTCGGCTGGAGGGCGTGCAGGGGCGGCCGCGCGGCCCTGGTCCCCGCTGGGGCAGGCCAAGCCATGCAGCCCCGGCGATGTGCACGGCCAGGGGCGTGCGGGGTGTTTTCCTGGTGCTGTTTCGCTTCCTGAAATTACAGCGCTGTGGTCTCCTCATGCCGGGCGGGTGTGGGGCCGGCGCCCTCAGTGGGCTACCCCTCGCTAGCGAACAAGTGAGGCCTCAGATTTGCATTCGGCTGACTCACCCAGCAGGAAATTACAGATAAACCTCCAAAGCTCCCCTCGGGGTGGGGGCAGCTGCCTCCCACCCACCCGGCCCAGGCCTACCCGCACACATCCGGGGTGCGTGAAGGCCCTGCGGGTGCCCCCCACCCCCGGGTGCCCACGGCGGATGGCCCCGCAGCCTGGCGGTTGGGGAGGTGGAGGGTGATGGCAGCCGGGGAGGGGGGACGGGTGCATTTCCCCCCACACACACACCCACACGCACACACCCCAAGGCCTCTCCCAAGGGCTGCAGGGGAGCAGCGCGGGGTGGGCAGCGCCATGTTGCGGAGGGCAGGTAACCATGGAGACGGCCCCACGGCGGGAGCCCCGCCCCCCAGGCAGCACAAGCCCCGCCCTAATCGCTTGGCCCCGCCCCCCGGCGCGAGCGAGCGGCGGCGCGCAGGCGCGGCGGGCCCCGGGCGGCGGCGGCGGCGGCGGGCGGGCGCGCGCGAGGCGAGGCGGGGCGGGAGGCGGGGCGACGCGGTGACGCAGCGGGGCGGGGCGGTAGTCGGCGGTTGGGGCCGCTGTCACAGCCGGAGCCGCGAGCGGGGCGGACGGAGGTGGCGGCAGGTAGCGCGGGCGCGGCCGAGCCGGGGCGAGGAGGGGAAGGGGGGGGCCCGGCCTGGCAGGGACGCGCGGGCGGGCGAGGCGGCGGCGGCCACGCGCGGCGGCGGCCACGCGCGGGCTCCCCGGTGTCCTTGGCGCCACCGCCCGGGCGCCTCAGGGAAGGGGGGTGGGGTGGGGGTGGGTGGGGGAGCGGCGGAGGCGGGGCTTGCGCTTGGACTGGCAGCGCGGCGCGGCCAATGAGGAGGCGGCGCGGCGCAGGGCGCCGCTCCCATAGGCGGCAGCGACGGCTGATTGGCGGGCGCGGCACGCGCGTTGTGTGTGTGTGTTGGGGGGGGGGGGGGGCGCTGCGCCCGCGCCCCTTACCCCCCCCCCCCCGCCCCACGTGGGGCCCTTCCGCGCGGGGCGGCTGCTGCGGGGCGGCTGCTACGGGGCGCCCGCGCGGGGCGCGCTCAGGCCCAAGGTCACCGCGGCGGCGGCTCCCCCCCCCCCCCCCCCCCCGCCCGCCTCCTCCGGCGGGTCGCGGCAGGCGAGCAGCGGCCTCCGTCCGGGCCGCGCAGCCCTCAGGGCGGGGAAGCATTGCCGCGCAAAAAACAAACACACAAAAAAACCCCAAAAGCACCCCAAAACAATCAAAACAACAACAACAAAAAAACCCCCAAACAACCCCAAAACCCAGTAACAACCCCCACCCCAAAGCACCGCAGGGCTTCCATGGCCGGAATGCGGCTCCTTCCAGGGCAAGGCGCCGTGCTGCTAGCAAAAAGTAGTCAAAACTGTTCTTCATGCTTTGCCTTCTAGAATAAATAATATAATGACGCCGAGCTTTTCTTGTTGTTGTTGCTGTTGTTTTTTTTTTTTTTTATGCAGGCGGATCCATGCGTTTAACGCCTGATAAAGGCTAGGGTGGGTGGTGCTCCGCGAGCGGTAGCCGAGCTCGGGCACGCAAAAGTTTTGCTGCTTCTCCTGCTCTTCTTCTTTCCACGCGTTGAGTTAGGTGCGCTGCTTAACCGCTTGACTTTTCCTCTGCTCAAGTGTTTAATTCTTTCTTATCCTTTCCTTGGCAGTTTGGATTTTCAAGCAGTGCCCGATTAACTGTCTTCCGTGGCGAGTTTCACTGATTCTGGCTGCCAGAGGTCAAATTTAGTAGCTTAATCTGCTTTGCTTAATGGTATGGTGTTGAATGTATGAGCCCTTAATCTGTTATGAATATTCTTGTTGTTTGACCTTTCAGTGAAAACACAAGACCGAGAACCAGGAATTTGAGTTCTAATCCAGCTTTAGCAGTAAGGGCCCAGTCAACAAGCAATGGATTTTTTTTTTTAATTTATTAATACCACTTGAATTGAAGCAGGGTAACTTTGTATGTGAAGCCTTGAATTAATGGGTTGTTTCCCTATCAGTGATCTTGGGCTCCATTTCCTGGGCCTTTGCTCCCAGGCGTGGTTATGCTCTTTGGATTTATCGTGGAAACACCCTTGTTCTGATTAAGCCTAGTTTGGCTTGGGATGCAGCCTGGACTCTCCCAAATCCTGGCAGAGATCCCTTTCCAGGAAACCCTCAAAGACACGGTGGTCCTGTTCGTTTTAGGTTTAACTCTGGTGTTAGGCACCCCTGTTTTCCAGAGACGTCACGGAGACTCTGGGTGCTTGGCAGAACTGAAATTGGACACCAATACTAGAGATGACTTTGAAGCTTTAGTCCAGCAGCTTCCCCCCCCCACGTGTATGTGCCTAGGCATGGGCATGTGATTCAATGTGCTCTCTAAAGTATCTCTGTGTATTTTGCTGCCTAAAGCTCAGGAAGATGAATCATAAGCAGTGAAAACATCCAGTGGTCGTGCAACGCTGTCGCGCTTTGCTGCCATTTCTTGCCGGTTTAAAGTGCTCGGTCCGTAAACTAAGCTTGGTTTCTCTGAAGTCGGCTGTGGACTGTGTCTTGACTTGTCTCAGTCTGAGTTGACTGTGGACAGAGGTGAGAGCAGAGTGGAAAGCACAAACGGGCTTTCCTCCTGCCCCCAAGGAAATCCGGGGGGAAAAAAATAAAAAAAGCGTTGTTAACTCCTAGAAGCATCAGGGCGATCCCGGGCCTTCCTCGGGCTGGTTTAAATTCTGTCCTGAGTTAATGCCTGCAGCTAATGAGGGCCCAGAAATGCCAGATGCTGAAGTTCCCTGCCCCTAAATAGAGTTTTCCATTGGGGTGCAGCTGCCAGTTGCTGTTTCCAACAAGTCGTGATGCTGCCGCATTTAAAGTTGCATCAACCTGCATGCTCTTGGACCAAAATCCCTGTTTTGAGAGGAGAAACTTAGCTGTTATGGTGCTGAGTAGCTAGAACTAGATTCAGCACACCAGGTTTGGAAGACTGGCTGGTGAAAATGCATCTTTATTGCTAATGGTTCTTTTTCTCTTCAGTTCAATCTTGCACTTTGAAACTTCATTTTATCTCTTGAATGAGCAGTGGCTGCTCTTGACGTTTGGCTGCTGCTTGTGAACTAGCAGGGAACGTGGAGACGAGCCAGCTCAGGTCCTCTCTGACCTTGGATCCTGCCTCTTACGGGAGCAACCAGGTGGCCCTGGAGTCCAGGTAGTTGGAAAGTGCAAGTCCAAGGAGAGCTGTCCTCAAGTGCCAGCATTTCCCGCAAGGTGATCTCCTTCTAGCACTTTCCTTTGGACTCGAGCTGCTGTTCTCAATCGGGTGTATTTAAGAAGTAGTTTTGTGAAGCCTGCTGGCCCTGCTTTTCTACACCTGCCTCTGTGACATCCCTGTAGAGTAGGTGACTTGTCCAGCAGGTCTCTAGGTTGCTTTTTCTTTCTCCCATCGTCTGAATTCTCTGGACAGGTCTAAAAGGGGAGAGCCTCTGTCTAGATATTTTGGCCAGCCCTCTTGGAGCATAGCTTTTAAGGGGAAGTGATGATGTGATCTGTCTTGGAGCTCACATCCTAAGTCCTTTCCCCATGGATGGAGGAAAACTGTACCAGAACCAATTTCTGCTGCCAGCGTACCTCCCCTTTGCTTGGGAGGGATCTTCCCCGTGGACAGTGCTTCGCATCTTCATCACAGCACGCGTAGTGTGTACCAGCTTGACAGACTTTAAAAGACAACCTCGGCAAAGGTTGGGCAGTTTTAGAGTCCACAAGGCTGGATGGCCTCAAGTGCCCCACAAATTAGCAGGCGCATGGAGGTATGGCCAGATCCCCGGGGCCATCGAGGGCTGGAGAGCTTCGTGCCGTCCCAGCAGCCCAATGTTTCCGGAGAGGAGGGAGCAGCCTGCGTTGAATTCCCCTGGAGCGTAAACCACCCCATCTTCGCTGGGGTTTGCTAATGGAAAGACGTGCCCTGGATAGGTGATGGAGAGAAAAATCAGGGATGGAAGGTGGAGCACGCGTCGCTGTGTCCCTCGTGTCTGAGACCACGGACGTCAGGCCACCTTTGAACACTTGCCAGCCAAGGGAAGGCCTAAATCTCTTGTGCGGGTGCCACCTGGTAATGAGCTTTGGTCACCCATGGGTGACGGCTCCTGTGTCCTGAGCTACTTGATTATCTGACCTCAGTCCTGCCTTAAGCTCTCTTAGGAGCAGGGCGATGAAGGCTCTGGCACGCGCAGCTTAACGGGGCTAGAGTTAGACTGAACGAGGCCAAAAGCGTGGTGACTGCCGAGTGAGTAACACCGCAAATATTGCCTTGAGAAGAGCCGTTCCAGTTCGGATCTCAGCCAAAGCCATCTAAATAGGAAAGAGAATAAAGGGAAAAAGCTTCCAAGATGGGTTTATGTAATGAAAGTTGTTTTCCTGTGACTTGTGCAGACCTGGAAGGGTTCACGCTGTTGGACTCGATCGGCTCTGCGTGAGGCCGGGAAGGTAACCGTGACATTCGGCATTAAAATCCAGCTGTTAACCAGTTTTTTCCAGCCCTTGTCTGGGAAGGGTTGTTTCGATAACTGGGCAATAGGCATTCGTCCTTTAAGCTACTGCAACCGGCTTTTGCCAACGTGCTTTTTCTGAAAGTAGGTGCTTGATGCGAGGATAGAAACTTTTTGTTCCCTGTCGATCTCCTTTTCTGATTTGCAATGTTGCAGGATTAAAACGCCCAAGTTATTTCCTGTTTTGTTTATTTATTTTTTTTTGTTTGTTTGTTTCACCAGCTCAGGAAGGTCACTCCATGGTCACTTCCTGACACTGAGTGCCTCGAAGCCAATCCCTGTTACGCTAACGATGGCCGCTTAGGCTGCTCCTTGTTTTTGGCTGTTATTCCTGAATTTTGCTTATGTCCTGAGAGGCGACAAACTTTTCTTGCAGGGTGGGGCCTCAAGGGTTCGGACAAAGTGTTTCAAATCTAGTAAAATGAGTGGAGATGTAAGGGCCAAAATCTTTAAATGTCCACTTCCTGTTGGAGCCTGAGTTAACAGAAAAGTTTTGTTTTGTTTTGTTTTTCTGTAAAAGCTAGAGGACTGTCAGAGGAAGAATCAAAAAAATACTGAATATACTCACTGGAAATGGAGTAGATCTGAGAACTGATGAGGAAAGCACCAGGGCAGCTTGACCCTTTGAGAGAGCAGTTAATCTGGGCCACATTTCACCGTAAAACCTGCTTCCTCTTATGCTCCTCAGACTTTAATTTCACATAATAGCTGGCAGTTTTATCCTCGTTTTTCCGTCGCAGGCCTGGCGAGACGGATGTTGCCGTGACCCCTTCCTGGCACGAGCTGGGGACAGTCCGTACGGGCTCCGGTGCAAGGAAGCACTGCCCTTTCTCAGTTCAGAAGGGTGGGAACCTGCTGCCCAGGCAGGAGCGAGGGCGGCCGGAGCTCTTGAGAGGATTAATGGGAATAAAGTTCACTGGAAAGCGCTGCTGTTGCTTCTCATTAGTTGCGATTGCGTTGCGGGAAAGCTGCTGCTGAGGGCTCATCGGCACTGCCTGATCCCTGCAAAGTCATCTTAAAACTCGCTTGATGCCCCTCCGTTGGACACGGGGTGATGAGATGCCAGTTGCTCTCTGCATCCTGTGCCAACCAGCTATATGGAAAAAAAAAATCCTTATTTTTTTTCCAACTGTTGTCCGGACACTGCAGCACCTCTTCATGTAGACGTTTCTCTTCTATAACTAGCTTCCAAGCCAGTAAAGTTGACTGCAGTTCTGTATGTTGTGAAAGGAAATCAAAATAAAATTCATCCTAGACTTGTCTGTCCGAGTGTTTTGAAGCAAAAGGATAGGGAGCACCAGGCAAAAGAAACGCCGTTCTCGTTCTGCCATTAAATCCTTCCCGTTGTGTGCTGGGCGAGAGACTGGGCTGGGGGGGGGTTGTCTCGGCTTGGCGTATCAGAGCCGCAGGTGCCGCTGGTGGCTGAGCATGGGCAAGCCGCGTCCCCAGTTCGTGCTTTCCCACCGAGGTGGAGCACTGATCTCCTCTGAGAAGCCTCTTCTCCTGCTGCTCAGGCCCCAAGTGCTGCGAAAGAGCTGATGGGGCGAGGGGTGGTCCGTGTTGTCATGGATGATTTCTAAAATGCTGTCCCTTTCTCTTCCAACAGGAACGCCTGTGAGGCTACAGGACAAAAATGTTTAACTTAAGGACTTGTGCAGCAAAATTGAGGCCGTTGACGGCCTCTCAGACTGTTAAGACAATTTCCCAACACAGGCCAGCAGCACCCAGGACGTTTCAACAGATCAGGTGCTACAGTGCGCCTGTGGCTGCTGAGCCTTTTTTGAGTGGGACTAGTTCAAACTATGTGGAGGAAATGTATTATGCTTGGCTGGAAAATCCCAAAAGTGTACATAAGGTAAGGAGCAACCTCACCAGGATACTGTCTTCGCTTCCCCGCTTCCATTTGTGTCTGTGTGTTTAAACAGTAAGTTCAGGTAAGTGCAAGTGTCCCGAGGAGGATTTCAGCCAGAGGGGTCTGATAGTCCCGGATTGCTCTTCTGCCTCGTTTTTTCCTGGAGAGAACAACAATCATTACCTGAGCAGGAGCAAGGTGAAGAAAAGCTGCTCTGTTCAAGAGTGAATGTCATGGGCTCGTAGGACACCGTCAGCGTGGAGTACGCCGCCGCCGGGATCACAAGTGGATATAAGGAAGAATGGCTTCTCCCAGAAATCCACCTTTAATGAGCACCTGATGTTTTTCATTTTTCTCCCTGCTCTGATGGTGTATTAGGAGGGTTTAATTCCTCAGTGGAGGGGAGAGGGAGGGTATTTTTCACATCATGATTGATTTCCGTTCTGCTGTTAGCCTCCAGCCTGGGGTGCCGTTGCACGTTGAGGTAGACAAGCTATAACTAAGCTGACGCTGAGCTGCTGGGTGTAAAGCCGGATGCCACTGTAGGCTGGGGAGGGGAACTATTTCAGAGTCCTGCTCTGATAACCAGAGAGCTTCCCACCTGCTGCTCCTTAACCTAAAACTGGGGAAGCAGCTTGGGAAAACAATTTGGTCTCGAACCAAATTACTGCGGCTCCTCCAACGAGGAGGTGGCCAACTTCCTAACAGGGCACAGCCCTGGGTGATTCGGCGTCGCTTGGGCCCTCGTTTCAGTGGGGCTGGCAGCAAGGTAACGTCAGCTTGGTTGTACTTGCCAAAGCCGGGGGAACGGAGCCTCCTTGCAAATCCGAGGAGGGCCGTTAGGGAAGCCAGTTGGACGCGGCCGGCCTGTCCGTGCGTTGCGTCGGCTGCACTATGGGATGTGAAACAGTGCTCGGAGGGAACGGGAGGCGATGGCCTGCAGCCTCGTGTCTGGAAAAGGTCACGGGTCTGCAGTTTCATGTTCTGCTTTGGCAGCGGTGGGTGAGGTCTTGGCTGAGAAGATGATTTCTGAACCTCTGCTGCATTTTATTTTTCGCACTGTTTCATGAAGAAAACGTTGTAATGAATAACTTTCAGCATTAGCGGGGAGTTTTTAAAACAGTTTCCTACATGTTCTGTTGTAGAGCAGGGATTTTCTTTGTTCAGAGGCACATGAACCGCCCGCAAACCAGGATGCAAATATTAGATGCGCAGTCAAGAGATGAGTAAGGAATCTCACGTTCAAACACATGCATCAGCATTGAGCATGTTTTCCATGGCACTGATCCCGTGCATCCAAATTACACAGCCTGTAGGGTGTTTGCTGCCATAAAGGTGTTAAGGCAGGATCAAAGCCAGATTTTCATGAACAGAGTTGACTTTGTGCTCCTTTCTAGGCAAATGGAGGGGTGAGTGACGCAATGCAGACTCTAAAAATACAAAAACAGGTTACTTTGAGTTGTGCCATTTGTCAGATAGTGACTTGAAAGCTACCCTCCAAGTGCTTGTTTCTGTTCCCTGTCACGTGGTATAACCCAGTCCTTCAGAGGTGAGATAGTGAATTAAAAGCTGCTGCTTTAATCGGTCTAAATGCTATAGCCTAGCTCGCTTAAAAATGAGGGAGGGTTGTAAGTCCCTGAACTTCCCACTCTTTTGCCCTTTCACTGATACTCCACAAACTGAAAGAGCAGGAGTTTGTTCCGTTGGCGTCTGTCTTGAGCTGGTCCTTGCAGACCTTCAGAAAGCAGCCAGCAAAAGCCATGTACACAGCTCCTGCCGCCAGTCCCTGGCGCATATAGCCTGCGGGCCCGAAGGAAAGGTGCCACCGTAGCGCTTTGGGACGGTAACCGAAACCCTTAGCTGTTGAAGCCAAAAAGAATCGGAAAGTGTTGGCCGTGGACGTGAACCTCAGAGATGGGTAAAAATAGCTTTTGCGTTCTGGCTTTCTGGAGCAAGTTCGTGTTTATACTCGATCTGCTGGCGTGTTATCGGACGCTCTGGTTCCTGGCAGGCGGCTGTTCCTGGACGCTCGCGCAGAGCTAAATAGGAAGCCCAGGCAGATGCACAGTGTGAGCGTGAGCTCTGGCTCGGTGGAGGTTTCATTTGTGGCTCCCCAGCCCGAACGGGGCCTGAACTTCTCGTTTCCAGGCTAAATTGGTCGCTTCGCTCGCTCTTCAGGTGCCGGGCTTTGTTTCGGTCCCGGAGGCCTGTATTTGAATTACAGCATGTGGCACTTTGGCACTTCAAACGTGGCTGCAGGTGTTTGTGCAGCAGGTGCCTCTGACAGTAAGAAAAGTAGTTTCAAAATGAAACAGGGTCTTCCTACTGCCGGGAAGCAAACCTGACACTGAAAATAGAAAAAACGAGTGTGTTACAGGCTGCTTTTTTTGAATAAAATCAAGTTAGCATCCTGCTTAGGGGAAGGAAGTCCCGATCTGGTTCCCAAAACTCTTCTGGTGAATTTGGGACCTGTGGTTTGGCTTGAACTTTGCTGTTGGATTTTTGTCTTTACCTTAACTATAGCTTTTGCTGTTGCTGTCACTGGCTCATCTCTGCCCCGGGTGGATCCCAGCTGGTTCCACTTCCTTTAAAATGCTGATGCCAGGATCTCTTTCCAGCCCCTGGCTTTGCCCCTGTTGCCCCCCTTTTTATTCTTTTAAGGCTTGCCCTTTCCACTGCCTCAAACGGGAGCTGCCCGTCCTTATTTTAAGGACCTTCGTTGACAGCGAGATCGGCTCCTCTGCACCTCCCGAAAGCCTTGCCGAGGCCAATAGCCGCTGTCGTGTTTCCCCCGATAAATGTTGACGTTAATCTCTTTAGACGTAGGGTCAGATCCTGATAATGCTAGAGCAACCATGGAGCCGTTGGGTTACGGTCAGCAAAAGGGAATATTAAAAAAAAAAAAAAAAAAAAAAAAAGTACTCGTATCTTGGTGCTGGTATTTCCCTCCCTGTAAGCCCTAAAGATGAGAGCAGACTCTTGTTTTCTTTAATGTGGTCATTGCTAACAGACGCTAAAATCGAGCCTCTGCTGATCTTGCACATGGGCTGCGGGTAGCTGCATCGCGTTTAACGCTGCGGCCTGGGGTGCCCAGGGATGCAGGATGCGTCTCACTGTCCGCGTCGGAGATAACGCGGATAGATTCAGTGCCGGCGTGGTGGACACGGGCTCTTGCAGTACGGCACGCGCAGGGCAGGGCCGGCCGTGGGGTAGGGAGCGAGCTTGGTCCGCTTCGAATCGCTCCCGGGGTAAACCTGTAAAACGAGTTTAAAATCCGCTCCGACGGCCTTGGAAGAAGCTGATCAGTTCTGTACAGTCCTGGCATCGCCTTGCTGCTCCGCGGGGCAGAGCCGATGGGTGTACGAAGGGTGTAGGCCCGGGCGAGTCAGGATCCTGCAGGGCTTCGCTGAAGAGCTCCGCAGAGCTGCAGGGACGGAGATGGGGATGAGATGATTTTTTCTTTCTCTAGTCGACAGAGCCTCGGCGCCGGGGTAAGAACCGCCGTCGAGCATCGGCGGAGCTCCCGATCGCTCCGCTCCTGCCACAGCTGTTGAACAGGATTTGCAAAATCCTGTTTTGGGATTTTTTTCTTCTTTCTTTCTTTTTTTTCTTTTTTCTTTTATTTTTTGAGGGAAGCTGCGTGCCGACAACATGTCCGAGGGTGATAGCTTTCGCGGGGTGGAGCTGCCGATAAAGCCGGGCTGTTGCACAGGCCTGGCTGTGGCTAATCTACTCTCGACATGGAGCAGAAACTGGCCACGAGCTTCCTTGTGCCCACGGGAGGCTGGGCTGCTTCTCGCTGTCGCGGGTTTTTGGGTTCTCTAGGGTTTCCTATGGTTTCGTGGCCAAAAATCTGCAAGGATTTTACCCAGTGGAGCAGTCTTTGGTGTACTTTCAGGCTCTCAAAGCCGAACTGAAAATCCTTCTCTTCTTTCTGCATGAACCGTCTCGTGCTGACACCAGGGTGGTTTCTAGCTGTGCGTGCAAGGAAGAGAAATGGATTTTGGGGCCAAAAAATCCCCCCTTTGGGTAGGTGAGGTGGAAAGCGGATATCCCAGGAGGGGAAAAAACTCGAGGGGCCGCTGTAGTGGCTGCGTTTCGCAGAAACCCCAGCTTCGTTGCAGAAACCCCTGGCACCCGAAACGACGTCGGAAACTCGAAAGCTGAAGTTTTCCTAGCGCTCATCAAGGGCGAGGATGAGCAAAGCCTTCACCGAGGGCAAAGCCCGCAGCAAAGCAGCCTGAAATTCCCTGTAATTACCTGGGGCAATAAAGCATTTAGCGAAAGTCCCTGAGCTGACGAAGCCAGCGCCGCACCCAGTTTGGCGAGTTTAGGGCTGGACTTCTTCTTTCAGAGCAGATGCAGGTCACATCTCGAAGGTGAAATGCTGCTTGAGATGTGCCTGCTGGTCTTATATATGTGTGTTTGTAAAACATATATATATATGGGTATGGGCAGAGCATAGGTACTGTCTTTGCGACGAGCCTTGCTGCCAGCCATCGTCCTTCGGTGTGCAGCCCTTTACCCTGCTCTGCATCATCAAGGTTGAATTTCAGAGCTCGCTACAAGCGTAACGAGCAAATTCCCGTGTGTTGCAGCTGAGAAAGCGGTCCCGAGGCAGGCGTTGTCCTCCGCAGCAGCTTAGCCTACAACAGAAACCAGACTTCCATCTGAGTATCCGATTCTAACCACGGCGCTGTGCTGTATCCAAAAATAGTTAGAAGCAGCGTTACTGAATTTCTTAGCGCTTCCTTTTGCTTTGCAGTCGTTTTCCCCCTTAAATAGGTTGCATCGTTCAATGCTGAAGGCAACCTGTGCTTAAATAGCATGCGCTGCCTGAAAACTGCTGAACTCTGCTGAGCCGGCGCGAGGACCACGCCAGCCTGCCTGGTTTGCCTGCTCCTGGGGACAAAGTGGAGCTCCCCTTTGGCGGGGTATTAACGACTTGGACGGTTGCATTTCCCCCTCTGCGCCGGTATCTCAAGGGCTGCAACCGGCACCGAACGACGGCGAGTCCGAAAGGACTTGTTTGCTTTAGCTGGCGGCTCGGGTACGTGCAGGCACGCGGCTCGGGGGCAGTGTTGCTCCAGGTTGCCTTTGGCCTTTGGTATTATTCAGTGGCATGCAGGAAATCGCTAAGGGAATGGCAGGGTCGAAGGCTGAGAGCGTGCCTGGAATAAATACGCGGCTCGCTCTCTGCTCCGCGGGGAGAAACAAGGCAGCTCCGCTACGGGCGATGGGTGATGGCGCAGCGGGCGTAGCGATAGCAGGAGAGGGTGAAAAGAAAATTGGTAGAGCAGTGACCGTATCGTGCCTCCCGCCTATGTCCAGCCTTGCAAAGGAACGGGGAAAAGGGCAGCAGCTTCCGCAGCTCCTCTGCGATGCTCGTGTAGATGGTTAAGGGGGTTCGTCTCGCCAAGAGCTGGGAGAAGCAGAGCCGCAGCAGGCGGTCGCTGCCTGCCAAGATGCTGGTGGCTCGCCCTTTGAAGTCTCCAGGTGCCACCTCCCTGTCTGGCAATAAGAATTTGCTGAAATAATCTGCTCCAATTCCCTTTCCTAGGCCGGGCCTGAATCTGTAGAGGCTCCAAGTGCTGGTCTTTCTCCTTTTCCACAGTACTTTCTCTCCCAGCTTTTCGTACGCGGGCGCTGGCTGCAAGCGCTTAAACCAGCCTTGACAGCTCAGCGAGGCTTTTTGGCGGTGGTGGTGAAGAAACGCCCCCCCCCCACCTAAAATCCTGGAGTAAGCAGAATGATTGAGTCCTCCCGCTAACCTGAGATGCTGAGTGCTCGTTTGGTTGCTATCTAAGGATTCCTGCCGTTTTAAAGATGACAGTGTAAAACGTGAGGCTTTTGACTGGGGAAGCGCGCTCAGAGCGAGCGTCGCTTTCTTCACCCTGATGCAAGCAGGCCGTTTTTTCTGCCGTTGATAGCAAATACCGCGTCTAACCTCGGCTGGTTGCCAAGAGGGACACGAGGTCTGACGAAGACGGTCGCGGCGCCGCGGTGAGCCCTGCTTCCTCTTCTCCGGCTCGTAGCGCCGGCCCAGCTGCTGCGCGGCTCGGCCCGCGCCCGGGAGGATCCTAGGCTCTCTTCGCCTCTGCCGCCAGCTCTGACCTGGTTTTGGAGGCGAGGGCGGTTTTGGTGCATGCAAAGATGCCTCTAACCTGTTTTCCCAGCTGTTCTCCTGCAAAACAAGCTCTTGCCCAAACCTTGGAGGAAGAGAACATACCGATCTGTAAACCCAAGAATGTAAGACGTCCCATAGGCTAGGAAGGACCCAGGAATTTGGGGAGGTTGCGTGGCGTAGCAGCCCTTGTGCGATAACACGTATGACTATCTTAACCCTGCAAGGGGAAATGTGTGCAGAGGTGATACCCTGCCTCATCAAACAGCACGATAGAGCTGGCACTGGAGCGCTACGTACGATGCTGATGGCAACGTTGCTGAAAGGCTGGGGAGAAACTGGAGAAGGGACGGGGAAAAGGGAAAAAAAAAATGCTACGTCAGGGCAGGACAAAATTGCTTGCTTTGGGACTCGGTTCTCGATCCATTTAGACTGTGGAAAAGATTTAAGAAGAGCATTTAATTACAGGGTCAAAATGTCTTCCAGAATGTATTAGGGGTATTAAATGGCAATCTGCTGCCCCAGAGAGAAGGGATGAAAACCTGCAGCTAGGAAATAGGAGAGGACAAAAATGGGACTTGTTACTCAGGAAGAGTAATTGCTCCATAGCTAAGCCACTGAGGCCCACATTTGGTGGCGGGAACTTTGGTGAAATGTCTGCTGGTCCTAAAACCTGTTTATTTGGGATTAAACGCACAACTGGAGTTCTTGGGGAAACATTAAAAAAAAAAAAAATCTCAGAATGCCATTTTTAAGCCTAACCAAACAACTGCTTAGTGAAGCCATCCCTGCACTTGGCCAGAAGTGGCGTGCAGTTTCGTTGGGTTAGTCGTGGAACGGCGAAGGTCTCGGCTGCTTGCTCAGGCCTGCCCCTGCCTGCTTGTCCTCTTCAGCGTGTCTCCTGCCGAAAGAAATGATGGAGACGGATGGAGAATGGAATAACCGTGTAACCAGAACAGTGTAAGAGCTTTAATCCTTTCACGTCCAAATTCAGTCTCACCTATTTGTTTGTCAGTTGTGTCTCAAATGAAACCTGAAGGCCTTGGGATAGTGTTACCTTCTCTGGCATCACAGATTATTTTTGTGTGTGTGAATACTGTATGCAGAAAAGAGGAGTTTGGGGAGTGTTTTTTGTTGCCGTTTATTCCTCTGGTCCCACACCATGTCGTTAACGTGCAGGGTTTTTTCCTTAGCACGGCTGTAGAGGTACCTGCTGACTCTTGGCAGGCCTGTGCACCTTTGATTTGGGCAGTAGCTGTGTGGTCTTTGGGAGCCAGTGGGGAGGAGGCAGCTCTGTCCCCTGGGGGGTTTTCTTCTCTCCTCCTCCAGCCCTGCGGCTTGTCTCTAAAGCTCATCTGTGGCCATAGAGATGAGATTGCAGCAGCTGTTTCATCCCCTGGTAGGGCACTGGAGCCTGGAGTGAGGAGACAGTGTTTGGATCATGTGTAATGAACCTGTCACCTCTTCCCCCCGCCCCTTTCCTCTTTTTTCCTAGTCGTGGGACATCTTCTTTCGCAATGCCAACGCTGGAGCTGCTCCAGGCACCGCTTACCAAAGCCCCCCTCCACTGAGCACCAGCCTTTCTGCACTGTCACAAGCACAGTTCCTGGTTCAAGCACAGCCCAACGTAGATAAACTGGTGGAAGACCATCTCGCGGTGCAATCGCTTATCAGGGCGTATCAGGTAAGAAGACCCCGCTGTGCAGAGGAGGAGCTCGCCGCCTGTAGAGCTGCCCCGGGCACACTGTGACGCAGCCAAGAGGGATATGGGAGCAGCTCTGCTGATGTCCTGCTCCTTTGGTAGCTCGGTGCAGCGCTAAAAACGCCCTCCGCTTAATGCATTTTGATGCATCTCTTCTGCATGGAAAGTATGCGGGCTGCGTGCCGGCTTGCTGCTCTGCCTTGTTTCTAACAGCGGTTGCTGACCTGTTGGGGCGGATGCATCAGCTGATGCTTGCACGACAATAGGAGGATTAAAGCTATTGTCACCCAGACAGAGCAATTGTCATAGCGCAGTTGGCTGTTATCCCCAGCCCGGGAGCTGCAGAGAGAGAGGAGAGCTTTTTCCCATCCCCAGATCGTTTGGTGTTTGAAAACTAGCCTCTAGTGTTATGTTCGTGCGGAGTCGGTTATCGTTTCCCACTTCCTGCCTAGCTCAAAACTGGTGTGGGACAGCGATGTGTTTTTGATAGAACAACTGATGTCCTAAAATAAAAGCTCAGGAAATGTTTCCTTGCAATTTGCAAACTGGAAAAGGGCTGTGGTGCTGCTAGCTCCTGAGGCGAACTTGAAACCTTCTGCTGCCTTGCATTCAGACTGAAGATGCCAAAACCAGCCTTTCAGGAGAAGTGAGTCTCGAGGAAAGGAAACATCCACTGGCTAAAGGAGCAACGCATGGGTAAATGATAGGGCCAGTATTTAGCTTGAGAGAGGGTTTAAATGTGTCCACATTGTATCATTTTTGTAGCTTTTGGTTACACTCTGGTGCGTCAAGCAGGTGTGGCCTTTACTAGTGGCTGCACTGGGGAGGTAACAAGCCGAGGCTGCCCTGGAGGTAATCTCATTTTTAACCACTGTTTTGCTACAAAGAAGCCTCCACTGCCGCTCAGGAGCCTCCTCAGGTATTGGGGGGAAAGAAAAAATCCAGTGAGCTAGGCAACAGGTTAATGCAGTAACTGCAGCACTGGGAAAGTCCAAAGGTCTGCCCGGCCTCAGACTCTGCTGCCTGGCTCGAAGGCAGTGCGCGCACGCAGCTCCGCAAGGAAAGACTGCAGGCACCACTGGGGCGTTGCTCCGGCTTTTCTTAACAAGCTGAAGCTGGAAGCTGCCCAGGAGGGCCAGGAATCTTGCCTCGTGGCTGATGTTGCGGGAGGCGATCGCCCTGCCGGCTCCAGTCAGCTTTGGCTTCTCCTGGCTGGCTGTTTTTAGCATTGCACAGCCTTAATTGGTGGAATAAGCGGGCAGGCGCCAAGTTAACGCGAGCGGTGACTGATGCAGTTAGAGGCAGCGACTCCATGTCAGGAATTTGAATGCAAAATCATCAACCTCCTCTGCATTCCCTTCACTTCCCTTAGTTTCTAAAATGGCAGTGTTGGGAGGCGGTTGCTCCTGGCCTTGTTTTTCTTACATGGCTGTATTAAGAAATCTGCCTCCGTTTCTACGCTGATATCATTGTACTGCTGTAGCTACAACGCAATAAGCCTGTGTGGGTGCTCTGGCTTTGGGATGTCCGGGCAGGGAAGCTCAGGATAGAGCGTGGAGGTATGAAAGAATATGAAGGTAAGAAGCCCTGCCTATGATGTGTAACCTATTTAAAACGCCAGGAAATTAATTTCTTAGATTGGATTGAGCTCTAATTATAGGTGAGCGGTGTCTCCGCTCTGCTGCGGTTCTTAGTGGCACCAGCGATGGCTTGCTTCTTAATTGTGGCAGTGCTCGCATGCCCAAATTCATTATTTCCTCTTAAATAACGGCTGCCGTCTTGTTTTGAGTCGGGGAAAACGATCTGCCTTTGTGCCGCTGTAACGATGGCAGTCGCGCCACCCGCCCGGCTGGATCTCCGCCGCTTGCCGCGCTCAGGGCGGCCTCCGTGTTAGTGCTCCGCAGCTGTTTCCGCAAGAAACGCGGCTCCTCCTGGGAAAAGACCTTCTCCTCGTTCCCACACCGGTTTGAGGACCTGCTGCGCACCCACGTACTGCTGCGGTGACCTAGAAACGCAGCGACCGAGCTGTGGCTACGTTGCAGCAGAGCCCATGTGCTTGGGCGCGAGTCGGATAGTCGGATGGTTATACAAGCAAATCGTTTCCCAGGCAAAGCTGGCCCGGAGAAAGCACTTTCCACGTGGTGAGCAGTGCTTAGGGGCACGCTGTGTGACCTTGCAGAGATCCTGTGGCATTCGGTTCCTTCGTAGCAATTTCCCTTGAAGTTAAGGGCCTGATTTCCGGCGCTTTGGCTGGCAAAACCACAACAATCCTTTCCTAAAATCCTGGTGGGATAGTTTGAATAGGAATGTCGCGTGCCATCTCCACGCACATCAGTGGGATCTGACGGTAAATAAGATCAGACCACTATACCTGTGTGATAACAAGAGATTTATTGTACAAGAGATGTTTATAACTGAGTAACTGTTTTGATGGCTAAGAGCACAATTCAGTATTTAACTTTTCAGGGCTTAAAGAAAATATACTCTAATTTCCATACGCTATACCATAGTAAGAGGCAGTGCACCCTGCCCTGCTGGAAAGGATAGCAGAGCCCAGAGCTTCCAGAACGGTCAAGAAATAAACTGCAGCTTGCCAGTTTGGGAGCACGAGCCTTCGAGGTAAAGCGAGTCTTGCCCAGTGAGAGATGTCCACCGTCACTGAAGGAAGATCTTTCTTCAGACCGTGATAGAAAAAAGCGAGGTCCGAATCGAAATCGGCTCCCAGCAGTGGAAGAAACAAGTGGCCTCCGTAGGTTCAGGCATCTGTAGCTTAAGGAACAGATTCCCGCTTGGAGGGCGGTGGTAGACGTTGAGAGTAAAAGTTACTGACTAAGAAGTTGCAGGAGCAGCTGAGAAGCAGGCAAAAAGGGGAGGTTTTCTAGGTTAAAAACACAGCTACTGAGTGCAAGCGTGGGACAAGCAACTCGCTTCCCATTTGACGTTGTGCATCTCCCTGGAAGGAAAGCGGTGGCTGCGGGCAGCACACAGCTCACTGTCTCCCGTAGCGCCAGCCGGCCTGGGCTCTCCCGTGGCCCAAGCAGGGCAGCCGAGGCCCCGCGCGAGAGGCGTTCCCGAAGCCTGTGCCGCCGTGCCCCGAATCTGCCACGTGCTCCTCCGTTGCTGTGAGCTGCACAGACTCTCAAAGCGCAGATGGACAGGCGTTCCTAGGAAACGTTCATCTCCCTTTCCGGATTTGCCTCTGACGGCAGTGGGACTTTTCTCTGCACCGGGCCCTGGTGGTGTGGAGTCACCTAGCTCAGTCAGGCACTGAGCAGATCCGTCAAATCCTCAAAAGCGTCTCTTAATTTGCTGTAACACTTAAGAGGAATCAGCTGGCGTAGAGCTGTTGCCGCTGCAGAGGAAGCGCTCGTTTCTACAAGCTCTGAGAACGATCAGGTTGGAAATCAGACCTGAATTGTGGCAGGTCTCTGTTTCGCCCGAACACAGTCCCCTTTCCCCCGCCCTGCTGAAGTCAAATATGGAGCCAGGCACCAGCAGACGCTGTAAGTGGCAGCCGAAGACCTTGCACGCTGGAAACTGCTGAACGTAAAACAAACTCTTTGCTGGAGCAAGAAGGCGACGTGCAGGTATCAAGCTGCAGCACGTGCGGTGGACCCCGGACAGTCTTTCCGCTACGATGGTCGTAAAGCCTGGAGTCTCGCTCTGCTCCCAGGCGGGAGCTGCAGATGTTGGGTGCTCCTTGCCCTGCTTATGGGAATGCTGCTGGCGTTGTGCAAGCTCTGCTCTGAACGTCTTTGCAAGTCAGCAGCGGCATTCCCGCAGTCCTGGGAAGCGGAGAGGGCTGTTTGGAGGATGTGGGTTACATGGGTGGAAATTGTACTTTTCTGCAGAGCCCTTATAGCATGTCGGCTTCTTCCCAGCATGTGCAAACCTCGCCTAAGCAGCTTCTCCAGGCTTTATTTTGAGGCAGAAATTGGGATTACTCCGCAGAACGGCGGGCGGTGGGCTGCGTAAATGAGCCGGGTCCCTTCTGTCCAGCGGCTCTGCAGGAATTGTAAGGAGGGAAAATATGCATGGTTGTTTTTGTTTGTTTGTTTTTCTGAATGTCTCTTCAATTAACTTGTTTTAATAACTAATCTATGTTGTTGCTTCCAGGTCAGGGGTCATCACATTGCAAAACTTGATCCTCTCGGCATTAGTTGTGTAAATTTTGATGATGCGCCAGTAACTGTTTCTCCAAACGTCGGTGAGAATTACTCTGCAAATTAATTCTAATGTAATTTAACTTTTTTACCCCTCCCCTCTTTTCTTTTTCTCCCTTCCCTCCCCCTCCCCAATCCCCCCCTTTTTTTTGGCATCTTTTCTCCTGTCCATTCCTGGCCCATTTCATAGATTCGAGGGCATCATGTAGCACAACTCGACCCACTGGGCATCTTGGATGCGGATCTGGACTCGTCCGTTCCAGCCGATATTATCTCATCCACAGACAAACTGGGTGAGGGCTTCGAGAGCAGTTAGTGCTGCATTGCTTGAGCTCCTCTCTCTTTCACGGCTTTGTAGGTAGAGCGCTTCACCGGTAAGGGGGAAAGGTCTTAAGTTTCCTTCGTAATGATCACTCTAAATTTAGGGTTGGAGCGCGAGCTCCACCCGACCGGCAGCAGCAGTGCAGTTCTGCCCCCCTCTGGCTGGATTAAGGCAAAACCATATTGCTCTGTTCCTGGCTCCCCAAAGAGGGCTAATTATTTTGCCCTTGCAACCGAACCCGCTCCTGCAGCGGGTGGAAACGGTCGCGCCTGCAGGCGATGCAAAGCAGTCGGAAGGTTTTTGCGTTGGCGAGAGCGTCCTCGGCATCTTTGCCGAGAGCTGGGGGGGCTGGGGCGTCCCGCGGCGTGCCCACCGCTGTGCCCTGCCAACCTTTGCTCCCAGCTTGCCGCATGATCTTCAGATCCCTTAACGGCCCCATTTTTTTCCCCTGAGTCTGAGCACCTGCCAGTGATCATGCCAAGGAAGCTTTGGGATGCGTTCCCGTTACGGAGAGAGAGGGTGGAAATCCCAGCTCCTTTGGATGAAAGATGCATGGGTGTTGCACAGAAGTGCGTGTGGTGCCTAGGACTTGAAATTCTAATCTGAAAGCTCTTCGACTCGGCGCCTCTAAACACGCTTGAATGTTGATCTCTGTAGTACGCTGCCGATCTTCTAGCCTAGAATCGGTCATGGCGGCTGAGCTCTGTCACCTTGCTGGTGCTTTCCAAGGGTTGTTAACCTTGGTTAACTGTGAGCGCTCTTAAGAGGCATGCTTCTAACTTAGTGTAGAGCAACAGCGATGATTACTAACCTCGCACAGCTGCAACAGCCGATCAGAACCTATGGTGCATGTAAATGAACTCGATTACTTGTCCAGCCAGCAGCACAGGGGCACCGGGCCTTCGTGCCGCCGCAAGCCGTCTAGGCAGGTGGGAAGAGTCCTCTCCAAAATGAGCTTGGTTATCCTGGCTGGAGCGCGGGAGCTCGCTGCCAGAGCAGCGCTGCCGTGGGGCCTGAAGGACAGGTAATGCAACCAAAGAGCGTTTTTTGGATCCAGAAACTCCTGTAGCTGAGGCCGGGGATATAGTTTTATTGCTTGTGGTACCATCCCTTGACAGGCAAAAGTATGTTTTGAACTCTTAAGTTTCATACTGGATTACCGGTACTGGGAGCGATAGGAACAAGAGCTTTTTGCTCTCCCAGCTTGCTGGATAGCGAGGAAACTGCTCCATCCCCAAACCTGGGCTTTTGACTCCCATGTCTGGAGGGAGAAGCCCTGGCCCAGGTCTGGGAAGCCAGCGGACTCCTCCAGGTTGGAGCAAGCCCTGTATCTGGGATCTTGCAAAGGGAAGAGATAGGAAAGCGACGGTTGTGTACCCAAATACGGAAGAGGAAACAAATCCCCATAGCAGGTGGTTTCCTGGCTTCGTGCGTGGCCGACGGAGGTCGTCCCGCTCACCGAGCAGAAGCTGCTCGGCTTCTGGGAGCCGCGTGGGCTGCGCTCCTCGAGCGCAGAAACTCGGAGGGGTGTAAATGGGGGCGTCTGTCGAACTCTTAGCATTTCGCTGTTGTCGCTACGGTGCAGCGCCTACTGGGCGCTGCTCCGGGCCTGCTTGTTCTTTAGCCAGCCGTTCCCGATTTTCCCGTCGCTCCGGGAGCGGTTGGCGCGTTCGCAGAGGTGTCAGCTTCTGCCTGCCGTGGTTTAAATCCCTTTCGGCGAAACCGGGCTCGTAGCTGTTACGGGGAAGGCGGAGAGACACGGTTGGGCCTCGAACCAGTTGGGACTGCTCTTAGATTTCGTTACAGCTGCGATGATGTTATTAGCCAAAGTAAAGCAATGTAAACTGCTCTTTCTCCTGCTCCCCTAGTGTGAGCAGGCATCAGCCCTGCAGCATGACCCTGCCTGGCTTCCCGAGATGGAAAGCACCCGGGCATCGCTGATCCGTAGGCTTCAGCCAGAAGAGAACCTCAGTGCGACGTCTCTGTGCCTGAGCCAGGCCTTAATTTTAATTTCTCTTTCTCTGCGGCTTGTTTTTAGACCAAGAGATCTGTCGTTGCAATTCCTAGTGTTGATTTAATTACCAGGAATCCACGAGATCGTAGGAAGTGAGTGAAGTGAGTGAAGTTCAGGGAAGGAGTTATGCTGCTAGTATTGGCTGCTCGTTCACACCGCGGTTGTAGCCCTTCAGCTGGTAGGACCCTAGGTTCAGACAGACATATCACACGAACGGAGGGTCTTTTTGTCTTACTGTAAGTATTATTTATTACTGGACGGGCTTTCCTCTTGTATCAGTACCAGATGGAAAACTCATCTGATAAGATATTAAAATAAAGTCGGCAGCCGTAGCTGCAGACTCAATAAAAGCAGCGGAGGAGAGCGCTGGTGTGAGGTTTGCACGCAGCTCTAGCTGGGCACGTGTGGTCCGGGCTGTCCGGCGGATCCGAGGGAGGTGCCGCTGTGATTCCCGATGCGGCCGGGGGAGCCGCCGTTCTCGCAGCGCCGTAGGCGATCGCCGCCTGTCTAAGCGTAGCTAAACCCGACCCAGTAACAGATGCTGTGTGGCTCGGCGCAGGACTTTTTCCATAATTGGCAACAGTCTCCAGCACTGCTGCGCAGGCCTGAAATGGTGAGAATGACCTTTTTCTTTTTTTTTTTTTTTTTTCATTTTTCCTCTCTCTCTTTTTTTTTTTTTTTTCTCTTCCTAGTGTGGTTTGCAAGCCAGCAGTTCAGAGCCGTGCCAGCCACGCTGCCCGTGTGTGGCTGCGGTTTCTGTGCCGAGCCGGTGCGAGCTAAGAGCAGCCCTTGGCTTGGCCGTTAAGAGGTGTAAGGATCCCCAGGGCTTAACTGCAGCTCTTGCTGTAGAGAAAGCCAATTTCTAAGCAAATTCTGCTGGCTTTCCGCTTTGAAAGAGTGTTTCTTAACACTCGGACTGCAGTTAATTTGCAGGGCAGTTAATAACTGGAGCACGTGTTGTGTTTTTATTATTATTAAAAAAAAACAAAAGAAAAAAAAAGAAACTTGCCCTGGAAACAATCTGTTTTCCTGTTTGTCTGCAGTGAAATACTTAAAGGTCAGCTTTTGCGACGCAAGCTGTGCTGCTAACAGCTTCAACTGCCCAAGCAGCACCCGTAAATTCGGAGAGTTGCATGGCTGAGCTCCGAAATCTTGCTCCTCGATGGCCTTTTGTTTAGCGACTTCTTGCTTTTGTCTTGTTTTGGAAGCTTTTTGTTTTGGTTTGGTTTGGTTTTGTTTTGGTTTTTTTGGATTATGTAGCATGACCTTTGCAGAAAACTGTAAGAGCGAGAAAGGCCACCTGGGGGAACGCGGGGACAGCTGACGCTTCTCAAGCCAAGCGCCCCGACGCTGACCAAAGGGTAGGGCTGGAGTGGAGAAGCCAACCCCTATTTTATTTTATTTTATTATTTATTTTATTTTTTTTTGCGTGACCTCCTACCACAGCCAATCTGGCCTGGTAAGTGATGCCAAAACCAGAGCGGCTGCGCGAGCCGAGGGGCGACTCCCACCTCGGCACGCTAAAATCCAGGTTTTGCCTGGGAGGCCGCGTGTGTGCCCGTCTCGGCGCCAAGGGGCCTCTTTAGGCATGTCCCAGCTGCGCTCGCAAAATCCTCTGCTCCATCGAGCTGCCCTTGGCTCCGTCCGGTAAACGTTCGTCGGATAACTGTGCCTGAGCTTGGAAAGGAGCTAGAGAGGAGGCGACTGCCTCGGCCCGCGGCTCTCCGAGCGGCGTCCCGCTCGGCACGCGACGGGAGTCGTCCTCCAGCTGGAAGCATCCCCTGCGGTTGGAAGGAGCGCGTGCGTCGGGCGAGCGCTTTTGAACGTTGCTTCCCCCCCACCCCCTGCTTTTTTACTTCTTTTTTTTTTTTATTTTTTCCTCCTCTCCTTCCCTTGCAGAAAGTCTCTTTGCAGCGACCGCACAGCAACGGCGTGGCCCCCCGCTCCGCTACCCGCGCGCGTCGCGCCTGCGTGCCGGCTCTCGGGAGACGAAGGAGCAGGCACGGCCTTAACCGGAGCCGTCCGCTCCCGCCTCTCCTCCTTTCCCCCCCCCCCTCCGCCGCCTCCGGCTCGAGATCCCGCTAAGGGGACGTCTCGCACCGACGTGCCGGCGTCGTCTCTCTCGTCGCTGCTGACCAAAAGGTGCCGCCCGAGCGTTTTCCCCGGGTCACGCGGGCGAGATTGAGGCGCTCAGGCTGCCTAACCCAGCTGCTCCGCGAGCCGCCGGCGCCTCGCCGGCCGTCTCTAACCCGCATGCCGAGAGCACTAATTTCCCTTGGGGGTCCGCGCCGTTTCCTCCCGGAGCTTCGCCACTCTTCCTCTTTCCGGGGTCACCTTGCAAAGCTCCCGGTAGCGAAGAGCAGAGCAAAAGCGTTTGGCGACGGTGCTCGGTTTAAGGCTGCTCTTAGGGACAGGCTCTGAGCGCCAGCGTCTCTGCCGGCGCCTGCCCGTAAGCCCCGATAATGCTCTTTTTTTTTTTTTAATTACTTCTATTTTTCAATGCAGCGTGACAGGGAGATGCCTTCAGGGACCTCCCGGCCGGCTGGTCCTAGCTGGTGCCGAGCGCCGGGGCGCGACGTTGCTCTCCCGCGCGCCCGAGGAGATCTCAAACGATGCAGCGCAATTGCTCCCCAGTGTCTGATGCCGCCCCGCTCTCCCTTTCGCCTCCCTGCTCTTCCCTCCTTTCGCGGCCAGCTCTCCCAAGACTTCCCACCACGATTCCTTTCGCCATGTAGCGTGTAGTCATCTTCCATGCCAGCCCTTTTGCCACCGGTGTTGTTTTTTATTTATTTATTTTTTCTGACTGTATTTTTGAATACTGTATTTTTGAACTTGTGCTTTCCATGACTAGTTTTCACAGTTCTAGGGGGTTTGGGTTTTTTTCTTTCTTTTTTTTTTTTTTGTTTTGTTTTGTTTTGATACTAACTTTGACTGCGTCTCTCTATCTTCTCCCTTCTGCCACCCTCCCCCTTTCCCTGCCCGCCCCAGATCTTGCAGTGTTCAAGGAGCGGCTGCGAGTGTTAACAGTAGGAGGTATGCAAATAATGAGCCTTTAACCCTCTGGAGTGCAGGACTCTCTTTGAATAGGTTATTCTGGGCATGAACCGAGCCGGTAAAGCGATTCCCCTCCCGTGTCGCACCAGTCTCGAGTTTTTTAACATGCTTAATTTGTCCGACTAAAAGTCTCGAGTGAGGCGCTTGATTAGCGGCGCTTTACCCTCCGGGGATGTCTCGTTCGGAGCCTCGCTGGCCTCTCCCATCCTGTGTGTTTGCATGCCTAGCTTGCTAGCCTACACGTTTTATCGTGCTTTTTAATTTTATGAGGCCTCAATCTCCCTGCGGTAGGTTCGAGCCTGCTTTAAAAAATTAAATCTCTCTTTAATGTCCCGTATTATCAGTGTGCTGCACGTCGTCCGCACAAAGCGATGGAAGGAAGCGGGTTCGAAAAGCCCCGGCCCCTCTCACTTCCGAATGGAAAGGTTATTCCATTTTGGGGTACTAAAACCGAGTCCTGTGCTTCCTTTTGGTCAGCCGAGCAACGTGCGTCCGTTGGGCTTTTGATCTCCTCCTGAACTGCAAGTGACTGTGCCCTGTTTTACCCCAGGGACGATTTTGCAGCTAATCCCCAGGCCTCCCCGCCGTGCATTACTGTTCCTCGCTGCCTGTAACTATCGGCAGTGTCCAAATGCCGGAGGGTTGCAGCAAAGCAGAGGCAGAGACGCCCGGAGCCCTGAAAACCCCTTCCTAAAGCGGAGTAAAAGAAAAAAAATGGATCTTAAAACTGGAGGAAGCGTGAGCTGAAGCCCCAGGGGGAGGCCGCAGAGCCGGAGCAGCAATGGAGCCGCAGTAAATTCCCGCGGCTGCCGCCGACGGCTGCCCCGAACCTTTGCGCGATTTGCTAGCCAGCAGCTTATCTCCAGCGCTTGCTAACGCCGCCTCTTCCCGCTCCTCCTGCGTGCCGCGAGGCGGAGGGCCGAGCTGCCGGTTCCCTCAAGCCGAGGCTAAGCGCTCCCAGCCACGTCGCCCGCCGCTGAGCTGGTATCCCCGGCGGTCCGGCTTAATCCCTTCTCCCAGAGCTAGCGGGATCCAGGAGGGTGATCCCTGTTTAGGCCAAAGGAAAGGATTAAGAGGAAAATCTCCATGTGGCGATACTCGCCGCAGTGTCCGAGGCGGCGAGAGCAGGGATATCCCCCCACTCGCCGTACGGCGGAGCCTCCGGCGCCCCGGCCCGTCTCCCTCCGAGACCCTCCCGGCCGTTGCGCTGCTTCGGCAGCAGCTTTGCTGAAACGCCGTCTCCAAGCGTCTCGACGCGGTCGAAAGCGAGCGCCAAATTGAGCAACGCCGTGACCTCTGAGATCAAGCCCAAGCTCCGGCGGGCCTTTCTTTTTTCTTTTTTTTTTTTTTTGCCTCCTTTTAGGCTGCGTGCTTCTCCGGCTGTGGCACGGACCTGCCACAGCGCTTCCCGCAGCGTGCAAAATGCTCCTTGCCTAAGTTGCAGTCGCTTCTCCTTTTTGCCTTAGCAAAAGCCGGGATCACGTAAATAACCTTCCTAGCACCTGGCCGGGCTTCAGGGAAATGCTGGTCCCCCCCCCACTCCGCAAACCGAGGATGGTTCCCGAACTGAGCGCTTCGGTGGGGTCTTCGGATCCTGCCTCCCCCCCACCGAGAAGGGGGATTAAAACGGCTCCTTTAAGGTCCATACTGCAGCACGTACAGCATGGTAGTGGGGTACAGCGTACTCCTCTTCCCCCCCAAAAAGGGCTCCTTGGGACAACTCAGCCCCACTTCCAGGCCAATTTCCAATTAAAAAGGGGCTTGGGACTCCTAGGTCCCCTTCTCAGCTCTGCTTCTGCCTTGCTGCATTGATTTAGGAAGTTTTTTTCCTCTCCCTCCACTTCCAAGCCTCAGTTTCCCTACAGACAAAACTGAGCTTGGGCAGCTTGTCCCGGTGTTTTTTTCGAGTGCCGTGGAGCTGCTGCAGGGCTCCGTTAATAATCCGCTCGTCTTTTAATGGCAATGCACTGGACGTTTTAGCCATCCTTCGAAAAAGCAGCATCCAGAGCTTTACCCAATTTATCCCCAGCTCTCTGGAAACGGGCCGGTTCCCTATCGGCCGCAAGGATGCTGTAAGTAGGTGCAAAATACAGCTTGCTAGCGCATTTAATTGGTTTTAAAACAACAACAAAAGAAAAACACACAAACAAAAAACACCCTCCAAGCGTAATCGTGCAGTCGCTGCTCCCCAGACGAAGCTCTCGCCTGCCTTCAGCCCTTGGGCAGGAAGGGGCGTCCGCTTTCATAGCGGAGAGCCGCGACCAAGCGAGCCCGCTCGGACGCGATTTTTGCACAGCAGCCTGGAGGGGAACGCGGCTCCCGCGGGGGAATCGCGCTCTGTCCGGACCCTGAGTCTCTTCTCCAAATAAAAACCCAGCTGCTGAGCTATTCAGGAGAGTCCACTGCCGAACCCTGAAACTGATGCTGTTTTCTCTGTCTTGCTTCTCTTTCTTGTTTTCATTTGTTTTTCTCGTTTTTCCCTTCTTTTCGTTTGGGTTGGGCTGTCTTAACCGTCTCCGTGCTCTGCTCTGACTCTTCATTTTTGATTCCGGACGCGTGGTGAAATCTCTGTCTTGCTCAATGACGCCTGTTGATCCCGCTGTTTTATTTCTGCTCCTCTCTGTTTATAATTCCCGATACATTTTTATTATTTATTTATTTTTTCCTGTGGGGCTACAAACCTCCTGATTCTGACCCTGGATTTTAATTACCGATTTACATGCATATATATTGCTTTGTGTTTCATTTCCTGATGTTGCCTGCGTTACTTTTCATAATAACCGTGGTGTTCTTGTGCTCAACGCCTGTCATTTAATTGCTGCTTGGTTTTTTATCCATACAAACCTCCTTCATGCTTATTTTTGGTTTTGTGCTGCTTTTTTGTTCCCTCCCCACCTCTCCCAAATGCACCCGGTTCCCGTGCGACTGTGTCCAACAACCCCCCGTCCTCCCCTTTTCTCTCTTGCTTTCGCTTGTCCCACCCATGAAAATTCTGCAGGCTTTTACGGGCTGGATGAATCTGACCTCGACAAGGTCTTCCACTTGCCCACGACCACATTCATCGGAGGAAACGAGTCGGCTCTTCCGCTCCGGGAAATCATCCGTCGGCTGGAGGTAAGGAGCGCCCGGAGGCCGTGCGAGCGGTGGGAAACTTGTTCGCAGCAAAAAGTCTTGTCTTTCCTCTTTCTTTTCTTTTTTCCTTGCCCTGCGGAGATGAGGATTCGCCTTCTCCTCCTGTCGCTATTTCTGGTTAGGGCGTAAAGCGCTCTCTGCTCATCGGGGGCTGTTACCTCTCAGCACATGTGGTGCTTCGCTCCCAAGAGCAAACCGGGCTCCTGTCCGTCCCCTTTTTCCCAATCTCTGGGACACCCTGGTTGTCCACCCTGTGGACAGTGTGCCAGCGTTACTCCCCTGCCGTCTCTTGCCGTGTTTCGTTACTGGTCCGCGAGTGCCGAGGGCTCCCAGTCCAGCTGGAGTTGCGTTCCTGCCGTCTCCGTTGAGACGGCTTGACCTCGGGAGAGGCAAGGCTGCGTAAACATCTTAGATAAGCGGGCGAGCAGAACGGCTTCCGCGTTTTATTGGATTTGTTCAACTAATTCGTTCTGCACGGTAAGGAGCGGGGTCTAAAAAGATGTTCCAAGCCCCTTGGTGAAGGCTCTCTGTAACCTCCCAGCATGTCCTTCCCTGTAGGAGTCTCCAGACCCCCCTGGAGATGGGTAGCAGTAACTCTTGGACCCAAAGCTGCCAATCACACCAAAATCCTGAGTGCTTTGCTCCAAGCTAAATGTCCAGACCCTGGGTTAAACCCAGGAAACCTGATTTCCAGTCTAGCTTTCCTTAAGGATCACTCCCTGGGGACTGGGAACCTGGTCACAGCTGAGAGCTCCGTGAAAATCTTACCTCGGCTATAAAGGACTCAAGGATCTCATCCTGGGGCCCCTTAAGGAAAGGGAAAGATTTGGGGTTTATTCTAGAGCAGCGCCCACTCCCAGCACATGCTTGAGTCATGTTGGATGATCCCGACTGCCCCGCAGCAGCCTGGAAAAGTTCCCTGCAGCTGAGATGACCACATCTTGCCCAGCAACACTAGGAAAACCAGCTGAAACCCCGTGCGGGATCCCAAAACACAGCTCCGCCAGCCACGCCACTGGTCACAGGGGCTCCGGGCTTCGGCAGCGTGCGTCTGGCACCCAGATCGTGGGTCCTTGCCGAGAGCTGTCGCCTTCCGAGGCTGTTCCGGGCTGCTCTCACCGGTGCTAAGCAGGAAGATTTATGCCCCTGCTCCTGTGGGAGAGCTCTTTGTCTTGCTGAAAGGTTAAAGAGAGGAACGAGGAGTCCCTAGCTGCGCAGCCTGATAAGGCATCGCATGCGCCTGACTTTGGGGCGGGGGTACGGAGGTATTAAATCTCTCGCTGTTGTTTCACGGCCCTTCCTTTCCCCGGCGTAGATGGCGTACTGCCAGCACATCGGCGTGGAATTCATGTTTATCAATGACCTGGAGCAGTGCCAGTGGATCCGGCAGAAGTTTGAGACCCCGGGAATCATGCAGTTCACCAACGAAGAGAAGCGCACGCTGCTGGCCAGGCTCGTCCGCTCTACCAGGTACCCGGCTCGGCTCGGCTCACCGGTCGCCTGCCAGCGGAGCGGCAGTCCGCCCTAGGAGGGCTTTCTGCTCGTCCCCCGCTGCCTCCCCTTGCTGCCCACCATGAGGGGAGTCTCCAGGTCCTTGTGGGATCTGCCCAGCTCATGACGCTTGGGTGATGGGTGACAAGGACGCCTGGCAGCCTGCCAGCAGGGAGGTGTGCTGCTGCAGTGCTCGCGGGGCCTCACCAGCGCTCTCCCCCCGGGGCATCCACTCGGTCAGGTGGCTTTGCCACCGCACACCTGACCCGGCGAGGCTGCCAGGTAGGGTCTCGCTTCCAGGCTTGGGCAGCCTCTCTGCGCCTCCAAATCATGCGTCGGCTCAGAGTTCAGCAAAACTGGCTGCCATCTTCTGCCTCCCTCTTTGTCCCCCACTGTTGCAAAGGGTTTGTTTGCTCCCTGTTGCCAGCAACCGCAGCCCTCACAGCCACCACCTGAGTCACATCTCCTTAACGTCATCTGTTGTGGTCTCGCCGGGGCTGAGTTAATCAACAGAAACGATCACCAGGGTGACGCAGTCGAGCTGCTGGGCTGGCAGGTCTTGCTCAGGTGCTGCCAGCATGTTGGCAAAGAGCCTGAAAACACAGATGATCCTGGCAGAAAAGGTCTAAAATAAGATGTTGTTCAGCAGGCTTAAGTGCAGCACGGTGTCTGTGTGCGGGTGGGATGGGGGAGCAGCGAGCCAGGCGGCAGCGCCCTGGAGGAGGGGATCCAGGGTGTGACCAGGGAAAGCTGTCGGACTGCTGCATAATGCCTGCTTAAGCGTCAGTTCACGCTGCTGTGCTCTGGCTCCCTCAGCAAGGTCCCTGTCTCTTCTCTGCCTCCCACCACCAGCCGTGGCCTGGGAATGACAGCTCGCTCGCTTTGCCTTCCAGATTTGAGGAGTTCCTCCATCGGAAGTGGTCTTCAGAGAAGCGCTTTGGTCTGGAAGGCTGCGAAGTGCTCATCCCAGCCTTAAAGACCATCATTGATAAGTCGAGTGAGAAGGGAGTGGATTATGTTATCATGGGGATGCCGCACAGGTAACCCTGTCTCTATCCAGAGCGGTGTTTGGGTCGTGGAGGAGGGGATGCTCACAGGGTTCAGCGTCGCAGGGCAAAAGTGGCTTCTGCCGTCACCCAACCGGTCTTGCCCCCCAGTAGTTAAGTGTTAGCCGTCCGCTTAGCTCGAGAACTGCAACGCTCCATTAATCTCGGCGTTACTGGCTGCAGCCCGCTCATAACTCATCTAAAGAGTGGCGAGAAGCGCAGCGTCTCGAGCGGCAGAGCATTCGCCGTAAGGCGCAGGATGCGTGCTCTGCTCTCTCCGGAGGAAATGCTTGGCACGCGGCTTGGTGCAGCGCCCTGGTGGGGCCGTGCGCTGAGCTGCAAAGGATGGAAACTCTCCTGGAAGGTCTGTTGCTGTCGCTCCAGGGCAGACCTTTGGCAGAAAGAGCTCGATTTCATAGCAGAGTTTGAAGCCGAGACCAGGATTCGGCTTGACTGTTTAGTGGAAGCTGTCAGGATGCAGTGGTGGCTTGTCCATCCTCGTGCTGAGGGGTTTTTAGTTTCCTAAGGCGTTAAGGGACTTGTATAGAATTGCAGAACCCTGTCCCCTCTCCTGGTTGTCCTCTCGGGCTGTCCTGAACCTCCGTCACTCAGGAAATGTGGGATTGTCACCCTGGCTGTGGGCAGTGGGGGGAATGCAGGTCTCTGCTCGAGCTGTACCTGGTCAGCTCTCGAGGTCAGGCTGGCTCTGCTTGTTGCTGACGGCAGTTCTGATTTCACAGAGGGCGTCTGAATGTTCTTGCCAACGTGATCAGGAAAGAACTGGAGCAGATCTTCTGTCAGTTTGACTCCAAGCTAGAGGCTGCTGATGAGGTGAGTCTCTTCCTCCGTTCTGCGTCTGTAGCAATTTGCTGTAATCTACCATCGCCTCCAGGCGCTTGGAGCTGCAGCAGGCAGGGACTGAACGTGGACAACATGCAGCGTGAGCTGGATTAGACCACCACCTGCAGTATCTTTTGGGCCTGGGATGATGTTGGCATCACAAGGGTTTCTCCATCGCATCCCCAAAGCGCCACGCTCCTAGGTGACTGAAAGCCTTTGTGCGTGCCTCCATCAGCGACTGTGTGGGTCTGTCCTTGCCCGTTCTAGGGAACGACGTATGCCCTGCCCTCTTCTTTAGGAAAACATGCGCGATCTGTGTAGCGGAGGCTGGGCAGTCAGCAGCTGCTCAGGGATGTAAAGCAGCCTCGGTGTAAATAAAAACGTGAGGAGAAGCCAGCTAGGAGCTGCATGGGGAGGGGCTCTTCCCCGCATGACGTGCTCCATGCAGGCTTCTGCAGCGACTGCTGGCACAAGCCAGCATCAGGAGAGCAGGCTGTTGGCGTCAGCCCCGTCTGGCCTGGCATCCATCAGAGAGGGGCCTGGCAGGAGGGGCAGGAATCCCTCTGGCAGCAGCTCCTGGGTGGATTGGAGGTGGAGGCTGGCGTATGCCCTCGTAGCAGCTCTCTGGTATCCATATGGGAGACTTAGAGCCTCTCCAAAGGCTCTGAGCCTCAGCCTTTGGTGGGAACAATCTTTCTCCAGCTCTGTTTTCCAGTGTCTTCCCCAAATCCAGTGTGCTTACCTCTTCCCCTGCACCTGGGACCTTGTGTAAATAGGCTTGGTGCTTGCTTCTGATATTTGTTAGTATGTTGGCACCCGGAAAAGCCTCTTTTTGCTTTGATGGGAATGAGGTCAGCCCTTAAAATGCTGCTTTCTGCCAGTGCTTTGGATAGCTTGGAGTTGCTGGTCTGATAGCAGACATGATTCCCTGGAGTGTCTCTGTCGGCTGCTGCTTTGGCAGGAAAATGCCCCCTGTTTGCAGCCCCTGTGGTTGCTACCACACTTCCAGCATCCTTCCCTGCATCAAAACCAGCTTGAGTCCCTTGGGGGTGACCCTCCTCTCCCTCCGTCAGGGCTCTGGTGACGTGAAGTACCACTTGGGAATGTACCACCGGAGGATTAACCGTGTCACCGACAGGAACATCACTCTCTCCTTGGTGGCAAATCCCTCTCACTTGGAGGCAGCTGATCCGGTGGTTCAGGGCAAGACTAAAGCAGAGCAGTTTTATTGTGGAGACACTGAAGGGAAGAAGGTAAGTGGTGCCGGAACGCCTGCTCCTTCGCAGTGAACCGCCTAAGGCTGGATGGAGATGGTGGGAGGCAGGCAGATGGATCTGTTTGGAGAGCCAAGCCAGGCAGAGAAACCTAAGAAATGGTTTGCCCTGCCATGCCCCTTTCCCTGCCACTACTTCTCCTGTCACCTTGGCTTTGCTCTTCCGTCTTTCCCCATCATCTTTGGTGATAATAGGGTAGGAGCTTGACCACCCCTGGACTCCCATTCCTGCTCCTCTGTCTCTGAATGCCCAGCTTGCTCTCCCCAGGCCAGGCCTTGGGAAGAAGCAGAAGCACAAATCTGTAGTAGCAAGGCAGGGAAATGACGAGTCTTCCTACTTCTGCAAGCCAACCTGAGCATCATAGCTTGGAGGCTTCAGATGCGGGAGCCTCGAGCTGAAGCATCTAAACTTGACCACGAATAACCAGTCCCCCAGGTTGGAAAAGGTAGAGCTGGAAGAAGAACCCACCTTCAGGGGGCATAGCTGTCTCTCAGCACCTGCCCAGATGCGAAAGCAGGCTGGGTAAAGGTTGTGCGTGTGTGGGGAGGGGGCATTGATTTGCAAACACTTTCACTGTCTGATTCATTGCAAACCTGTTTCTAACACTCCAGAAGAAGTGGAAGGGTGAGATCAAAAGTACTTCCCTTCCTCCCACACTCCAAGGACTGAATATAAATAGACCAACTCTGTCCTCAGCTGACAGGCAGTGTCCTCAGTCAGCCCCTGGGTACGATATCAAAATATGTAACTCAAGCTGTGGCGAGCTCCCTGCACCAGCCCTGGCCTGGGCTCAGCAGGGAGTACAAAATCTCCTGCCAAAATGTCTTCTGTCTCCTTGGATGAGAGCTTGGGGGAAGAGTGCATTTTTCTTGACTTCCCCACTCAGAAGATGACCTTGTTTTCAAACATGTATTTCTGGATGGGGCTTGAATCCTGTGCTCCGGTTGCTCCCCGTTAATCTCCAGCTATCAGCTGCTGAAAAGGTCCATCCCGCCGCCTGATTGAGCTGCCCTGGGTGTACAGTCCTGGGGGGTGTGGAGGTGGGATAGCTGATGGCCCAGCCTTTTTTTTTTTTTTTTTTTTTTTTTTGTAAACTGTAGCACATAAGCCACGGCTGACTCCTCCCTGATCCCTTGAGAAACCACCAGACTTTCACAAGCTGCTCAGTGCCCTTTCAGGGAGGCCGAAGGCTCGAGGAGATGGGGCTTGTGCCTTGCCCGCTGCCCTTGCCTAGCTGAGTCCTCTCCCTACACAGACCTCCTCAGTCGTATTGACCGTGATATCTTTGCCCCACAGGTGATGTCCATCCTCCTGCACGGAGACGCGGCTTTTGCCGGGCAGGGTATCGTGTACGAGACGTTCCACTTGAGCGACCTGCCCTCCTACACTACCCACGGCACCGTTCACGTCGTGGTGAACAACCAGGTATGACCAAGTAGTCACGCGAAGCTGATCTGCTTCAGCCCTACGTAAACCAGAGTCGTTTCACTGCGACCAGTTCCTGGGCACTGGGTGCTCCTCTCACCTGGGCTGCTTGGGGCTGGATGGGGGCAGCAGGATGATGGCACAGCCACAGGCTGCTGAACAGCTCAAGTGCAAGGAGCTCCAACTGGACCAAGCCTGGGGGAACCTCAACTCAGCAACAGCAGCTGAGCTGCCCTCAAAGCGGTGTGTGTGTTCACCTGGCACGTTCCAGAGCAGATGAAATGCTGCTGGCCTCGTGCCAAGCCAGCTTTTCTTGCAAACCCCAATCTGCTCCAAAGAACAAGCTGCAAAACATCCTGTAGCTGCTTCTTGGATCCTTACTACTGTCCTTGTTCTGTCCTCCCCTCGCCTGCCGCAGATTGGGTTCACTACAGACCCCCGGATGGCCCGCTCCTCTCCGTACCCCACTGATGTCGCCCGCGTGGTGAATGCGCCCATTTTCCACGTCAATGCGGACGACCCGGAAGCTGTAGTGTACGTGTGTAACGTGGCGGCAGAATGGCGAAGCACCTTCCATAAAGATGTGGTGGTGGATTTGGTAAGAGATGAGGCACAAGGCTCAGTTTTAAAGTTATGGCTCCGCTGCAGATATCTGGCATAGTCACTAAATACCTCCCAGGCTGCGTTTTCTGGAAGCTGGGGGAGTCTCTTCAGGGCTTGTCCAGCTTTTGTACCTGCTCATTTTGAGGGGAGGGAGGGAGATGAGATTAAAGAGAAGGTAACGAGAACGTAATAGCACTCGGAGAGGAAATGTGTCTCTCTGACTTTACTGGAGCCTGCTTTCCCTTCCTCCCCTGCGGAGGAGATGAGAATCGGGTCCCTCCTGGGCTGTTTGGGACTTTCTTCGTAGCACAGGAGACACCCAGGTAACTCTGATCGCTTTGAGCCACGGGTTTTGCAAGCAGCTGCTTTCAAAGGCTCTTTCCCTTCCCGATAGGTGTGTTACAGGCGCAATGGTCACAACGAGATGGACGAGCCCATGTTCACGCAGCCCCTGATGTACAAACAGATCCGGAAGCAGAAGCCGGTGCTGCAGAAATACGCAGAGCTCTTAATTTCACAGGGGGTGGTAAATCAGCCGGAGTACGAGGTACTGTCACTTGGGGCTTGGGAGGAAAACTGCAGGCGGCACCTCCCCGAGGGCTGGGTACCAAATGAGGGTTGAATGATGGGGGGATGAAGGAGCTGACACAACGCAGGATCCACACGATTGCAGCGAACAGGTTTCTTGGTTCAGGCTGCAGCTTTTTGCAGGGCAAAGGAGAAGGCCGGGGAGGGTAGCAGGGGTATCTTGAACAACCCATGGTGAGCTGCTGCTGTGCATACTCAGAGGAAGGAAGGGCAGACAAGTGTCTAGGGAGACTCCAGCGCTTGTTTCCAGCATGCTTGAGCCCGTTCCAGGACGGAGCTTGCTCCGATAGCAGCCCTACCCCAGCTGTTGGGCTGTTGCTGTGCTAAGCCAGGGGCACTAAAGCTGCTTAGACCTACTTGTTTGGTTCAGACCCCACTGTGAAAGCTGTTGTGGGCCCATTCCTGCTTGCACCTATCACCTAAAGGTGGCAGAGCTGTGCAACTGTTGGGCAAGCGCTGCAGATTACGGGAGTGCTGGCAGCGACTGCATTAGGAACAGAGGTTTGTCCTTGGACTGTGCTGGCTGCGAGCAGTGCAGGAACATCTAGTTCAAGGATCGCCCCTTGCTCAGCACAGCACAGGCCATACAGTGCTAGAGCCGCTCCGACAAGAGTGGCCGCGTGGCTGCGACCTACGCGAGAGCCGCATTTAGCAGCGTCTGGAGCGCTCGGGCTCGCCGACGGCCTGCGGTATCTGGGGCATGTCCTGTATACTGATTCTCGCGCTGCCAAAGCTGCATCAAGCGCTGCAGCAGCTCATTCAGCGCCGCAGTAATGCTGTTGTCCCCGCTTGGTGGTGTCTGTAAAACTGAACACGATTCCTATGCCAGCAGGGACATCCCTCTCTCTCAGGCTGATCTGCTGCAGGGCCCTGGGGCTCCCCCATTGCGGAGTAGCCCTGCTGTGGGGACCTGCTGTGCCCCCCCAGGACACTTGCAAGCTTGCACCGAGGCCCTCGGGCTCAGCGCCTCTGTGTGGAGCTTCCTCACTGACGCCGTTTCATCTCGTTCTGCCTCGCAGGAGGAAATTGCCAAATATGATAAGATCTGTGAGGAGGCCCTTGCCAGATCCAAGGATGAAAAGATCTTGCACATCAAGCACTGGCTGGACTCACCCTGGCCTGGTAAGTTGCTATCAGCTTTCTGGAGGTACCTAGCAAATACCTTGGCTTTTCTAGAGCCACCTGGGACTCCTGATGCCTTGTCAGCTATTTCCTAGTGAACACACAGTCGTGGGAAGACTGGGAGGTGCTCTCTGTGCTCCTGGCAGATCCTGGGCATCCCTGCCCTTGCTAAAGGGCAGTTGCCAGTATCCCGACCTCTTTGACAAGCCTAGTGTGGCCCTTTTGGATGTTGCCAATTATTCCTGCTCCCCTAGGTTTCTTCACTCTGGATGGCCAGCCACGGAGCATGACCTGCCCCTCCACTGGTCTGAACGAAGAAGATTTGGTGCACATAGGTCAAGTGGCCAGCTCGGTGCCAGTGGAAGATTTCACTATCCATGGAGGTAGGAGGTTGCTGAAGCTACCCCAGACTGTGGGTTTGTTCCAAAGAGCCCGTTGTTTAGAGGAGATGATGTGGGAGAGGGCTGGAACGCAGTCTGGAAAGCAGGGACATGTTACAGCACTTAGATATGCTTAGGTGTGGCACAAGAGACCTGTGGTTAAGGGAAGTGGACTGAGGAATAGCTCTTTTTTTGAGCTGATCCTCCCTGCAGTCCTGGTTCCTCATCTCCGCTTCATCCCTTGAGCAGAAGTGGGTTGTTGTCCTGCCCTGAGGCATGTACACAGTCTCACAGTGCATGAGCAGATCAAGCATGGGGGATGGACACGTTTTCACTGAAGCTTCCTCCCACACGGGCTACAAACCATCTTCTGTCCTGGCAGGTTTGAGCCGGATTCTAAAAACCCGCGGGGAGATGGTGAAGAACAGGACTGTGGACTGGGCGCTAGCAGAGTATATGGCGTTCGGCTCCCTCCTCAAAGAAGGCATCCACATCCGCCTGAGCGGCCAGGACGTCGAGAGAGGCACGTTCAGGTAAAGCACTGTGCCTGGCTCCATTCGGCCCCTGCTGAAGGGGGTTTCCAGCCTTCCTGGAAGGGATTCTGGGTGATGCAAACAGCTTTTGTCCTAGGTTATTTGGCATCCTGGGCCGCTCCTCTTTGGCAAGAGGAGTGCCAGGACAGTGTGTCAAGCAGCTGATGCCACAAACCGGGAAGGGGAAAGGGGCTGGGATGAAGTGTCAATGAGGCAGCAGCTTGTGTGCCGCCAGGGTAACCACTGACTAACGCTTTCCCCTCTTACAGCCATCGCCACCACGTCCTGCACGATCAGAACGTGGACAAGAGAACCTGTATCCCCATGAATCACCTGTGGCCCAACCAGGCTCCTTACACAGTGTGCAACAGCTCCCTGTCGGAGTACGGCGTCCTCGGTGAGTGCGGAGGTCCACGCCCGCTGCCGGCGGTGGGTGAGGCTGCGTGCGTGCTCCGGGAAGATAACCTCCCTCCTCCTCTGCCATCCCGCAGGATTCGAGCTGGGCTTCGCCATGGCCAGCCCCAACGCCCTGGTGCTTTGGGAGGCCCAGTTTGGGGATTTCCATAACACTGCCCAGTGCATAATCGACCAGTTCATCTGTCCCGGGCAGGCCAAGTGGGTCAGGCAGAACGGCATTGTCCTGCTGCTTCCCCACGGCATGGAGGGCATGGTAAGGACACCCTCCACCTTGTTCGCAGGCCCAAGTGCCCTGCGCTGCTGCGCACCCTGCGCTGTCTGCCTTGGCTGCCCTTGGCGAGCAAGGTCTCGGTTCCTCATGCCCACCCTGCAGAGCGTTCTCTCTCTCTCTCTCTCTCTCTCTCTCTCTCTTTCTCTCTTTCTCTCTCCACTTGGCTTGGCCCGTAGGGTCCTGAACACTCATCCGCCCGCCCGGAGCGATTCTTGCAGATGTGTAACGATGATCCCGATGTCTTCCCGGTGAGTGGCGGCCCTGCTGAGCTCAGCCTGTGGCCCTCTTGTTCGTCTCTCCAGGGGCACTCGCTGTGCCCGGGAGCCCATTGCTGCCTTCAAGTGGAGGCAGGGGAGAGTGACAGCCTCGCTGGCTTTGTACAGCACTTCGATTGGGGTGGGTGTCGTGTAGCTGATGGTGGGAGAGGCACGTGACTCCCTGAGCTCTGACTGCAGCTCGGAGGTTTTGGGAGAGGGACCAAACCCAGTGCCAAGCCTGCACCTACCCTGCCTCTGTGGCTGTTGCTCAATGCGAGGCAGAGGTGTCCCCAAAAGCAGTGTTTACTCATGAGGGAGCGGGTTTCACGCTTGTACAGCCTCTCCCAGTGCCATGGTCTCTGTGGGATGCCCCAAGGGGGAGCGGGGGATGAGAGGGGAGGAAGAAGGGCTGCGTGCTGCTGTCCTGGCTGTTGGAGCTGCAAGGCCAAGAAGTACTTGTGTTTCTCTAAATACATCTCAACTGCGCTTGTCGAAGCAGAAACTGGACGACTTTGATGTGCGCCAGCTGTACGACTGCAACTGGATCGTCGTGAACTGCTCCACTCCAGCCAACTTCTTCCACGTCCTTCGGCGCCAGATCCTCCTGCCCTTCCGCAAACCGGTGAGTGCCAGCGAGCCCGCTCTTGGCTAGGCCTGCCTCTGCCGTTCTGCTTCGTTTAGCCCAGGTCAAAGCCGAGACCGGGAGGCCCTGGGTCTGTGCTGAGCCTGGGGACAGGATTTAGAGCGGGCCTGTTCTCTGCGCACATTTGCTGAAGAGGAGCAAGAAGTGAAATGGACCTAGGAGCAAAAAACTGGGAACCCGGCAAATGATGGGTGCTGCTCTCTGGGCTGCAGGATTGCTCCTGGCAGAGAAGAACAAGTTCCCGATTGACGTGGGTTTAAAAACACTCTTGTCCTTGGGAAAACAGAGCAGCTCATCTGCTCTTGTGCCCCTGCATGTCATCCCATACTCCTGGGGATAAGCAAGCAGTTAGCCTGTGTCTGGGCCAGCAAGGACTCAGGGCCCCTTGTTGCCTGGGTGGTTTCGGTACGTGACATCCTGCTAGCCGGTTCTCGCAGGCTGGAGTGTCTGCGATCTTTAGGTAGGTCAGAGACATCAGGGCCGGGAGGCACTGATAAATAATCCAGCCCAGCCGCTTGTGTTCCCACTCCCGGCGATCCGCCTGCATCTGTGTGGGGGAGGCAGGTCTCTGGCAGCGCTTCAGGCTCTTCCCTGGGGGAAACACAGACCGGGAAAGCAGGAGGTGTTGGAAACCGCCGCTGAAGCTGTTGCGGCACAGCAGCCGAGCAAGGAGCAAACCCCTCGTGGCTGCTCCTGCGCTCAAGAGGTTGGGGAGGGCAGGCAGGACAGGCACGTCCGTGCTGCGGTGTTCGTTTGCAGGGGAGGCATTTCTGGCGTGGCTGACTGGCTCGCTTTGCCTCTTCTCCTCCCCCTCCAGCTCATAATCTTCACTCCAAAGTCACTGCTGCGCCACCCCGAAGCTCGCTCCAGCTTCGATGACATGCTGCCAGGTATGAGAAGCACAGAGGTGTTTGTTCCCCCATGCTCGGCTCTGCAGGATGAAGGGTGAAGGGCAGGAGCTGGCTTGGCGTAAAGTCCATCTGGCAGCAGCCTCCACTCGGCCAAGATTTCACACTTAAGAGCAGATCCGGCACCAGAGCTGCTGAGCGAGGCTCGTGCTGCTGGAAGCTGGGGTTTGCCTTGCTGCGGAGAACCCGTGCGTGCCAGAGACCCCCCTGTCCCTGGGCTGGTGCCTGCTGGCAGACCGCTTCCCTGGTACTGGGGCTCGCGTCCCGCAGAGGTTTTGCATCCTTGCAAAGCCTCGCACTGGGGTCTGGGCATTGCAGGCAGGTAGTTTGCACTAGCAGGATCAGGCACAGCTCTCCCGCGTAGGAGGAGGCTCGGCCAGCGTGGCACGAAGGCAGCTTTCCTCCCTGCTCCAGGGATTCCTGCCTGATCCTCTCCCTCCACAGCCCGGGCAATACGCTCACCCAAACCGAGGTCAGGGTGTGCCGGGCTGCAGCCAGCTACTGAGCAAATTGGAGCCCCCCCCCCGCCCCCTGTCATTAGTGCTCTGGTGCCCTGGGGCTGGTGGCTCAGCCGGTTACTTGCCGCAGCTCTTCGGGCAGTTGCACACCAGTATTTCCAGCATCTCCTGAGCCCCTAGGAGCACCGCACTTCTGCGGTGAGGAAGGCGCGTGGCTCAGCCTCCTGGTCCTTCACCATGTCGCTTCCTCCATAGGCAGTCGCTTCCTGCCAGAGCTGCGCACATGGGGTTCGACAGCCCCCACGTGCTGGCCCTCGAGGGCTCGAATTCGGAGCCGAAGGCTGGTTGCTCCTGGCCTTTTTTTTCTTTTTGGCTTTGCCCAGCTGACGGTTGTGCTCTGCCCCTTTCCGCTGTGGTTTGTCTGCACCGACTTGGCCCCGTGCTGCAGGGATGAGCGCAAGCTCCTCTCCGCCGACCCAGCGCGCTCAGTGGGGCTTGGATATGCTGCCCTCACGTTGCACTGTGGCCAAGTCCAGGTCCAGACGTGATCTCTGGGGATGAGGCAAAATCGGGGTGGTTTAGGGTCATCTCGTGCAGGTGTGCTAACAGCCTCTAACAGGCACAAGCAGGTGTTCTGTCGCATCCTGAGAGGAGCAGGCTCTACAGGGGCGAGCTCTGGTGTCCCTGGAAAGCGGGCTGCGCCCCTCCCAGCGTCCAGAGCCGCTTTTCCAGCCCTCTGAGATAAGCAGCCGCATTCCTGCCTGATGTTCTCCTTTCTTATTTCTGGTTGAGCCACCTTGTTTCTACACCCTGTTTGCCCCAGGAACGCTCCTTGCTACTGCCTGTGAGCAGAAGAGCAGGCAGAGGGGTCACAACCCACCGGGGTTTGTCATTCCTTTGAGTTAACTCTCTCTGCGGTGGTGTCAGCCAGCCCCAGGCGTTGCGTTCCATCCCAGGGGACACCTTGTCGCTCCATGCAGCAGCTGGGGTCAGGGAACGATGCAGCAGGAACAGCACAAAGCGCGTTGTGCCTCCCCGGGAGATGTCGTGTGCGGGTGAAGGCAGCTCCTGGCGCACCACAGTCTTGAGTGCCGTTGCCCTAATAGTGCCATCTTGTCTCTTGGCAGGCACCAACTTCCTCCGTGTCATCCCCGATAGCGGCCCTGCAGCCCAGAGCCCCGAGAAGGTCAAACGGGTGTTGTTCTGCACTGGCAAGGTGTACTACGACCTGACGCGGGAGCGCAAGGCTCGGCAGATGGAGGCCGACGTGGCCGTCACCAGGGTGGAGCAGGTGAGCCAGGCTCCTGGCAGGTGTGGTGCGAGTCCGCCTGTGCCAGGCGCGTGGCTTGACAGGGTGTGGGGAGCGGATCGTTCCCTTCGGCTGTGCCGTGGTGATGGCTGTCTGTCTCTCCCCTCCCGCAGTTGTCTCCGTTCCCCTTCGACCTCCTCCAGAAGGAAGCGCAGAAGTACCCCAACGCCGAGCTGGTCTGGTGCCAGGAGGAGCACAAAAACCAGGGCTATTACGACTACGTGAAACCCCGTCTCCGCACCACCATCAACCGGGCCAAGCCCGTGTGGTAAGGAGTTGGGGCCGAGGCTGCAGCTGGCGCTTCCTTCCGCGCCGCATCCCACTGACCCGTCTTCCCTTCTCTGCCGCAGGTACGCGGGACGGGAGCCCGCCGCTGCCCCCGCCACCGGCAACAAGAAGACCCACTTGACCGAGCTGCAGCGGCTCCTCGACACAGCCTTCAACCTGGACGCCTTCAAGGACCTAGCCTAAGCCGCCGCGTGGCCGCTGCAGCATGCTCTCGGCTCTCTGTCTGTCTGTCTCTCGCTCGCCTCCTGTCTCCGTCCTTAACTACAGACCTTGTAAACTAAACGCTGGCGCCTGGAGTCCTTGTCCATCCGTGGGGCCGGCCCCCGTCGGCAGCGAGCCTAGGTGCGGTTCGCCTCGCCCGCGGGCTCCACTGCCAAGCTCAGCTTTCTGCCCCAGGAGCGCAGGGTCTTGTTTGGTTTGGTTTGGTTTGATTTGATTTGATTTTTTTGCTGCCTCAGCCTTGAAGAGGCCCTGTGGTCCCCTGCTTGGGGGTCTCGTCGCGGGGGCAGCAGTGTGCGCTGGGCTTTGCCCCCTTCCTCCCCCTTCCCCCCCCATCCCAGTTTGTCCCAGTTGCAGCAGTGTTGTGCTGCCCATGTTTGTCTCCCTTCCTTTTTTAAAAAAGGGAAATTCCCTGGCTCAGAGGAAGGAGCTGGCCGCCTCTGCTCTCCTGCCTCGGCGGGCTGCCCCACGCACCGCCCCCACAGCTCTGCCTGTGCCCCCAAACCTGTGTTCCTGGCCCAGTGCGCCTGTTGCAGGGCAGCTCTGGGCCCCGCAGGCGTTGGCGGCAGCGGGGTGCCTGCCGGAAGGGCTGAGCAGCGGCTCCCCCAGCTGAGTCACGTCCTGGCTGGGCCCTCCCTGCCAGCTTCCTTCCTGCGGTGTGGCCGCGACCCCCCCCCAGCGCGCCGGGGACAACCTGTCCCGCACCTGCAAATGGCCAGGCGCAGGCCTCTGTGCACAGTTGCACACGCACACCCTTGTGCACTGTCATGCTGTCACTGCAACCTCTTGCGCAGCTGTCACCCAGGTGTATATACGCCTGATAAACATGCAACACTTCTTAGTCACACTGTCACACCCATGCAGTTGGCATTGACCATCTCATGATCTGTCACAGTCATACCTCCCTCACAAGCTGCCACACATGTACAAATGCAACCCATCACATGGTCACACAACCCCTCACACATGCTCAGTCATGCACACAACCTGACAGTTGCACACACTGTCAAATATGGTCTCTCAGTCACATACATGCATTGTCAGATTGTTGCACAGTCCCACTGTCACACACACAGTCCCAACCCCATAGTCACACATACAGTTGTCATGGTCTCAACTCCCCCTTGCACACATTCAACCGCACGCAGCATCAACACAGTCATACACAATGCCACAGGCAGTCACATACTGCCATTCACCTCATGGCCACGCACAATCACACACACCTTCATGCACACAACACCCCTCACAGTCATACATATGCTGTCATGCACACACGCCTCTCAAAGTCACATATTGTCCGCATATGGCTCACACATACAACCCCTCATCCACATGATCCTCTCACTCCCCACTGATACACATACATATACACCCTTGCACATACAACCCCTCACATGCAGTCATACACACACACCATCACACACACCTGCACAGGCACAGTCATACACCCCCCCCACATGCAGTCACAGGAATACCCTGTCTCACCCACTGGTAGAGGCACACACACACACTGTACAACCCTTCACCCATACAACCACTCACACACATAACCCCACACCATCACATGTGTCCAACTGTCACACACACCCCTCACACACAGTCACAAACACCTGTCATGCACACACCCCCATCACACACCCTCACACACATGCTGGCATACACACCCCCTCTCATGCATGCCCTTGTCACATACACACAACCCATCACACATGCACACACTCATGCACACACACCATCATACACATGCGGGCACACTCCTGTGCCACACATTCACCCTGTCACACACACATCCTGTCACACACATGCACACACCCTCACACCCTGTCACACCCATCCTGCCACACACACACCATCACATACGCACATTCACACACAAATCCTCTCTCACACACACACCCCATCTCATACACACCCGATCACACATACACACACCGTCACACAGACCACATCTCACACAGAGACAGTCACACACACACACCCTGTCACACACACCCTGCTTCTCTCACAGTTTCACACACACATTGTCACACACACCCTCTCTCACACACAATGTTTCACACAAACACATGTGCACGCGGTCCCACACACCCTCTCTCACACGCAGTGTTTCACACAAGCGCATGCACGGTCACACAAGCCCTGTCACACCCTGTCACACACACCGTCTCTCTCACACACACACACTGTTTCCCACACATGCGCATGGTCACACACGCCCTGTCTCTCTCTCTCTCCCACACACACACACACACACACACACACACACACACACGCGCGCGCGCGCCCTGTCACACACACCCTGCCCCCCTCTCTCTCACACACACACACGCGTGTGTGCGCGGTCACACACGCCCTGTCTTTCTCTCTCTCACACACACAGTTTCACACACGCACCCTGCCCCTCTCTCTCTCTCACACACACCCTGTTACACACGCCCTGTCTCTCTCTCTCACACACACACACAGTTTCACACACACACAGTCACACACGCCCTGTCTCTCTCTCTCTGTCTCTCCCCCTCCCTCTCACGCCCCGTCACGCGCGCACCCCCCTCGCGCGCGCGCGCCTCACGCTCCCCGCCAGCCCCCTCCCGCCCCCGCGCCGCTCGCGCGCTCGGCGCTCGGCTGCCCGCGCCTGCCGCCGCGCGCGGGGGGGCCGCGGCCCGCCCCTGCATACTGATGAGCTCGCGGCTCCATTGTGCGCGGCGCGCGGCGGCGCGGACACGGCGCGGCGCGGCTCGGCCCGGCGCGGCGCGGCTCGGCCCGGCCCGGCCCGGCTCGGCTCGGCTCGGTTCGGCCCTGCCCGGCCGGCTGCGCTCGCGCCGCTCCGCCGCCCCCCGCCGCCGCCGCCGCCGCCGCACCATGGAACCGGGGCTGCGCGCGGGCTGAAAATCCCGCGCAGCTTCCGCGCAGCCGCGCGGGCACGGCGCCGCCAGGGCCATTTTGGGCCGTTCGCGACGGTGAGTGCGGGCAGCGCCGGAGGCCGCGGCGCCGCCGCCGCTGGAAACCGCCCCGGCCCCCTGCCCGGGGCGGCGGGAGGGCGGTTGCCATGGCGACGCGGCGGGGGGCGGCCGGGGCGGGGGCGGCGCGGCCGCGGCCGGGGCTTTCCGCGGGCGGCTCCGGCGCGGGGCCTTGGGGATCCCGGCGCCGGGGTGTCACCGGCCTCAGGCCTCCGGCCCGGGTGTCGCCGCGGCCGGGGTTCCCATCGCGGGGCTGTCACCGGCCGCGGGGTTTCCCGTTACGAGGTGTCGGCGGCCGCGCGGCTCCCGCCGGGGGGGAGTCGCTGGGCCGGGGGTTGTCACCGCAGCCGGGTGTCACCGCGGCCTGGGCCTCGGCCCCTGTCGCAGCGGTGTCCCACGGCCCGGGGGGACCCGGGACGGGGGGCTGCTATCACGGCGGTGCCGCCAAACCCACGGCCCTGGGGGACCCGGGACGGGGGGCTGCTGTCACGGCGGTGCCGCCAAACCCACGGCTCGGGGGGATCCGGGACAGGGGGCTGCTGTCACGGCGGTGCCGCCAAACCCACGGCCCGGGGGGACCCGGGACAGGGAGCTGCTGTCACGGCGGTGCCGCCAAACCCACGGCCCTGGGGGACCCGGGACAGGGGGCTGCTGTCACGGCGGTGCCGCCAAACCCACGGCCCTGGGGGACCCGGGACAGGGGGCTGCTGTCACGGCGGTGCCGCCAAACCCACGGCCCTGGGGGACCCGGGACAGGGGGCTGCTGTCACGGCGGTGCCGCCAAACCCACGGCCCTGGGGGACCCGGGACAGGGGGCTGCTGTCACAGTGGTGCCGCCAAACCCACGGCCCTGGGGGACCCGTCACAGGGGCTGCTGTCACAGCGGTGCCGCGAAGCCCACGGCCCTGGGGGACCCGGGACAGGGGGCTGCTGTCACAGCGGTGCTGCCAAACCCACGGCCCTGGGGGACCTGGCATGGAGGGCTGCTGTCACAGCGGTGCCGCCAAACCCACGGCCCTGGGGGACCCGGGACGGGGGGCCGCTGTCACGGCTGCATGACCGTGTCTACATCCCTTGGGGACCCAGGCCGGGGGGCTGCTGGCATGGCAGTGACACTCTGCCCGCGGCCTTTGGGGACCCAGGGGAGGGATGCTGTTGTCACATTACTGCCACCATGGCCACGGCCCTCGGGGACCTGGGGCAGAGGGCTGCTGTCACAGCAGTGCCACCAAACCCACGGCCCTTGGGGACATGATACAGGGAGCTGCTGTCAGGACAGTACCATCATGCCCACGTCCCTCAGGGACCTAGGACAGGAGGCTGCTGTGACAGGAGTGCCACCAAACTCACGGCCCTCGGGGACCCAGGACGGGGGGGCTGCTGTCACAGCGGTGCCACCAAACCCACGGCCCTGGGGCACCCGGGACGGGGGGCTGCTGTCACAATGGTGCCACCAAACCCACGGCCCTGGGGGACCCGGGACGAGGGGGGCCGCTGTCACAGTGGTGCCACCAAACCTACGGCCCTTGGGGACGAGAGACAGGGGCTGTTGTGACAGCAGTGCCACCAAACTCACGGCCCTGGGGGACCCAGGACGAGGGGGCTGCTGTCACAGCAGTGCCACCAAACCCATGGCCCTCGGGGATTAGGGACAGGGGGCTGCTGTCACAACGGTGCCACCAAACCTATGGCCCTGGGGGACCAGGGACAGGGAGCTGCTGTCACAGCGATGCCACCAAATCCACAGCCCTTGGGTACCTGGGGAGGGGGGTGCCTGCTGTCACAGCAGTTCTAAGTCCACATCACTCAGGGACAGAGAACAGTTTTGGGGACCTGACTGGTGCCCCTGTCCCTTCCCCAGGTGGCTCGTGCCACCATGGCACCTTACCCAGCACCCGGCCTCCCCACTGGGTCACCCGTGGGGCTTGTCCCCGCCTCTGTGCCATGGCCAGGCAGCCGGTGAGCCCCGAGGGGCACCGTGGCCAGCCCCCCTCCACGTCGCGGCTGTCAGCAGCCCGAAGTGGCCGCGGGACGTGGCATCGTCGTGGGTGCCCCGTTCCCCCGGGTTGGGTCCGTGGCACCCTGTGGGTGCAGCGCCCGCTGCCCGGGGGCGATCGGCGCTGGCGCGTGGTGGAAATAGTTCACTGGGGAACTGGGTCAGGCTCTGGGCAGCTCCAGCCCGGGTTGGTGTAACGCCCGGTCTGTGGCAGGGCGCCGGGTGCCAGCACCCATGGGAACCCCACCCGCCGCAGGGGAACCAGGCTGCGGCGGCGAGCCCGGACCCCTGGGTTCAGCACCGCAGCGCCAGGTACCGATGGTGCCGCAGGGACCCCGGTGCATCGCCAGGGCGTCCCCGTCCCGTGGCTCCGTCCTCGTGGTGGCGTGAGGTCCGGAGGGAACCGAAAGCGCCCGGGCTGCCACGGCCCAGTTGGAAATACCCCGGGCAGCGCCGTGGGCAGGGGGCCGCGGCCGAGAGAGCTTCGTCTCGCCCTCGCCCCGTCCCCGCTGCTGGCACCTCGCCTGAGCTGGCATGGGAAGTCCCTGCGGTTTCCCCCCGCTGCGTGGGCACCGGGGAAAGGCCACGGCGGCAGCACGCGTGGTGCCCGGCGCGGGATTTTTGGAGGGCTGTGGTGACAGCGCAGGTGGGTGGGTGGGCGGGCGGCGGGCGCTCAGGAGCACCAGGCGCCCTACGCGCGGGGAAGAGCGACCCTGGGGAGGCACTGGAGTGGGGGGCATCTCGGGGGACCCCAGGGGGCTGGCGGAAACGGGGCCTGACGTGGCTGTCCCCGTGCGGGGACGCCGCCGGGAGGGAGCCGCGCGCCGCCCGGACACCTGGGTCCGCGCTCTGCCACAGCGAAGGGCGCTGCCAGGAGCTGGGGTGGGTGGGAAGGGGGGGGTCAGAGACGCCCCCCGCCGCCGCGGTGCCCGTCCCGCCGCCGTGCTCGCCTTGTCCCCTGCTAACGCCCCTGCCTCCCGCAGCCCCGGGGACGCTGTCCCGCCAGCCGGCGCTGCGCCTGCCGCGGCCACGGAAGGCCCAGCCTGCGCCCGCCGCTCCTGCCCGCCGCCGATGAGCTCCATGAACCCCATGAAACCGTCCCTGCCGCCCACGCCGCACGGGTGAGTGCCGCCCCGCGGGCCGCCGGGCCAGGGCCCACGCGGCCACTGCCGCTGCCTCCCCGAGCCACCCTGGCTCCTGCCACCGGGGCCGTGGTGGCCTTCCTCCCCTTCCGCCGCCTTTTTAATTAAGTTGTTTTGCTTTTTAGTGATGGTTCATTTGCATACGAGGCAGTTCCTTGGCAACCGAGCACTAACCAGCCCGCAGGATCCCTTTCCGTGGTAACCAACCGTTTGGGGCGTCAGCAACACCTCGCAGAGCCAGGTACCCCCGGCCTCCGCTGGTCCCACGCCGCTGCCACCGCCGCCGCAGTCCGCGCCGTCTCACCTCCTTCCTTGCCTCGTCCCCTTCGCCTAGGTTTTCGGCAACCCCATGGGTCCCGGGGGGAACGGCTCCAGCACCCCGCTGCTTCCCGGCATGGCCGGCACCAGCTCGGGCATGAACTCGCCGCAGTTCATGGGCCAGCAGCCCTTTGCCGAGGGGGCGCCGGGGAAGGGCTACGTGCAGCAAAGCGTCTACGGCCGAGGCTCCTACGCCAGGCGCACCGGGCTTCGGCGCCAGGTAAGGACGCCGCCGCGGCCGCCCGCCGTCGCGACAGGGGCTCCCGACTCCGGGGACCCGGAGCAGCTGTTTCCTCCTTCCCTCTCTTTTCATCTCCAGCTACCCTGGCAGCCCCAACGGACCCGGCGGCATGGGGCTGCCCTCGCACGCCGGGCGGCCCCCCACCGACTTCACGCAGGCGGCAGCGGCCGCCGCCGTGGCTGCGGCCGCCGCCACCGCCACGGCCACAGCCACGGCAACGGTGGCGGCGCTGCAGGAGAAGCAGAGCCAGGAGCTGAGCCAGTACGGAGCGGTAAGAGCCGCGGCGGGGGCGGCCTCGGTGGCTGGCTCCGGCTCGAGCGTGGGGCTTTGACCACCCGCGTCTCCTCGCCGCAGATGGGAGCCGGGCAGCCCTTCAACAGCCAGTTCCTGCCGCACTCGGGGCCCCGCGGCCCCGCCGTGCCTGCCGGCATGAACCCGGCGGGCATGGCGGGTGTCATGGGGCCCTCCGGCCTGTCGCCCATGAACATGAGCCCCGCGCGGGCGCCCAGCATGAACGCCCTGTACGGCGGCCAGAGGATGCCCCAGCACGCCTACCCCGGCCCCCCGCAGAGCCAGCAGCTCCCGCGCCAAGGCGTCAAGCGAACGTATTCGAACGAGGTGAGCGCCGGGGCGCCCAGGCCCGCGCCGGCGAGGCACCTTCCCCGCGCTGACGCTCTCGTCTCGGCCTCGCAGGCTTACCCGGCGCAGCAATACCTCCAGGGCGGGCAGTACCCCGCCACCGGGGCCCAGTATGCTCCCAGTGCCCCCCAGCCCTCGGCGCCATCCCCATCCTACCCCGGCCACAGGATGCAGCAGGGCATGGGCCAGTACCTCTCCACCTCGGGCAACGCCGGGCCCTATTACAAGGTAGATGGGGCTGGGGAGGATGGCTGGGGCGGGGGTGAGAAGCGGGGGGTGCTTGGCATCTCCCGCGGGTGCTGAAGACACGAGTGTTTTCTGCGTGTCTGATCCCGGTTTCTTTTTTCCCAGCCTGCCGACCAGTTCAATGGGCAGAGCGCCAACTTCAGCACCTACAGCCAGGCTGCCATGAACGGGGTGAGTCTTGGCACTGCCGCGGGGGTGACCGTTGCCAGCGTCCCTTGCGGCGGAGGACATTCCGGCTCGCTCGCCGCAACACGGGTCCCGTGCCCGCTCCTCGCCCCGCATGGTGATGGTGCTCGGTGTCTCTGCAGCCGGGAAGGTCAATGCCGGGATACCCCAGCTCACCCCTGCCCGGGAACCCCACACCGCCCATGACGCCAGGGAGCAGCATCCCGCCCTACATGTCGCCGGGCCAGGACGTCAAGTCGCCCTTCCTGCCGGACATCAAGCCCAGCATGAACTCCCTGCACCCGTCGCCCTCGGGTAAGGGCCCTGGGCGCTGCCCCGAACCCCCTGTGGTCACAGCCAGGGGTGCGCGGAGCTGAGCCCCTGTCGTGGGCCCACCTGCAGCAGGCCTGGAACCCCCTCGACTGTGGCCCTTTTAAGGGCGGGGGGCTGGTCTGTGGTGGCTGAAAGGGGAGGGGTCTAAGGAGAGGGTGGGGCTTCCAGGTGAGGGGGCGTGGCCATGGCAGCTAGGAGGGGTGGAGCCTCATAGGTGCTGCCCAATGAGGGGGTGATAGAGGGGGGGTGGAGTGAGGCAGTGGGAGGGGCTTGTTGCAGGGGGTGGGGCCTCTAGGAGCAGGAAGGGCTTCTCTTATGGAGGTGGGGCTTTGAGGAGTGGGAGGGGCTTCCTGCATAGGGGTGGGGCCTCAAGGAGTGGGCGGGGCCCCAGGAGGGCGGGGGTCTCGAAGTGGGTGGGGCATACTGCCAGAGCGGGGGCGTGGCCTTGAGTGGGCGGGGCTTCATCACAGGGGTGGGGCCTCCAGGAGTGGGAGGGAGCTGCCTGCATAGGGGCAGGGCCCTAACTGGGAGGGGCTTTCACCATGGAAGGGGGTGGGGCCCGTGGGAGTGGGAGGGGCTTCCCGCGCGGGGGCGGGGCTCCTGGGGGCGGGGCTCCTGGAGGCGGGGCTCCCCCCCCCCCTTCGGCTGACGGCCCCGCAGCAGGCGGGGCGCCGGGCGAGGAGCTGCGCCTCACCTTCCCCGTGCGCGACGGCGTGGTGCTCGAGCCCTTCCGCCTGCAGCACAACCTGGCCGTCAGCAACCACGTCTTCCAGCTCCGCGACTCCGTCTACAAGACCCTCATGATGAGGTGAGGCGAGGCGGTGGTGCCTCCCCCCCTCCCACCCCGCGGCACCCCCCGGCGCGCCCCGCGGCGCCCACCACCCCCTCTCTGTCGCCCGCCAGGCCCGACCTGGAGCTGCAGTTCAAGTGCTACCACCACGAGGACCGGCAGATGAACACCAACTGGCCGGCCTCGGTGCAGGTGAGCGTCAACGCCACGCCGCTCACCATCGAGCGCGGCGACAACAAGACGTCCCACAAGCCCCTCTACCTGAAGCACGTGTGCCAGCCCGGCAGGAACACCATCCAGATCACCGTCACCGCCTGCTGCTGCGTGAGTTGGGGGCCGGCGGCGGAGGGGGGTGGGGGGGTGGGGGCTGCGGCACGGGCGCCGCCGTCTCAGCCCGCCTCTCGCCTCTCCGCAGTCGCACCTCTTCGTGCTGCAGCTGGTGCACCGGCCCTCGGTGCGCTCGGTGCTGCAGGGCCTCATCAAGAAGCGCCTGCTGCCCGCCGAGCACTGCATCACCAAAAGTGAGTAGCGCGGCCAGCCCGCCCGGACGCCTGGGTCCCTCAGCGGGCGGGGAGAGACGAGGTGCCCTTGTTGGGAGCTCTGGGCGCCGCCGTGGCCGGCGTGTTCTCCTCCGGTGCCCCTTTATGGACCCTCCATTGCTTTTGTCCTCCCCCTTAGTCAAGCGTAACTTCAGCAGCGGCACCATCCCGGGCACCCCGGGGCCCAATGGCGAGGACGGGGTGGAGCAGACGGCCATCAAGGTGTCCCTCAAATGTCCCATCACCTTCCGGAGGATCCAGCTGCCCGCCAGGGGCCACGACTGCCGGCACATACAGGTATGGAGGGAGGGGGGGCCGGGGGCCGGCGTGGCGCCCCCCACGCCCGTCGCGTGGCTCAACGCTCGCTCTCCCTTGCAGTGCTTCGACCTGGAGTCCTACCTGCAGCTCAACTGCGAGAGGGGGACGTGGCGGTGTCCCGTCTGCAAGTGAGCACGGCCCCCGTGCCCTGGCCGGGCCTCCGTTCCCTCGCCCGCAGCAGGTGAGCGGCGGCAGCACTTTTCTCACCCTGCTTTTTCCCGCCCGCAGTAAGACAGCCCTGCTGGAGGGGCTCGAGGTGGACCAGTACATGCTGGGCATCCTGATCTACATTCAAAAGTAAGTGCCCAAGTCTGAGTCGCCGCGTCGGACGCCGCTTGGCCCCGCGGTGCCCCGTCCCAGGGACACGCGGGGCTGCGAGGCAGGGCTGTGCCCGGGTGAGGGAGGCCGAGAGCCCCGCGCCCGCTCTGAGGTGCCCCCATCACCCCCAGCTCGGACTACGAGGAGATCACCATCGACCCGACGTGCAGCTGGAAGCCCGTCCCCATCAAGCCTGACATCCATGTCAAAGAGGAGCAGGATGGGCCCGTGCTGAAACGTTGCCGGACCATGAGCCCCACGCACATGGTGCTGCCCAACATCATGGAGATGATCGCGGCCCTGGGCCCCGGGTCCTCACCTTTCCCGGCCCTGCCTCCCCCACCCACGGGCACCGCCGCCGACTACGGCACCCAGGGTATGAGGGCACCCATGGGACAGGGGTGGCGGCGGACCCCCGGTGCCACCGGCGCCTCCCTGACCACCTCCTTTTAATCTTGCAGGTTCCAACTTTTCTGGACCCGGGAGTTTCCCGGAGTCGTTCCCTCCTGGCAACCCTGGCACGCCGACGCTGAACGAGTTCACGCCGGGGCCGCCCCCCATCTCCTACCAGTCAGACATTCCCAGCAGCCTCCTGACCCCCGAAAAGCCACCCGCGCCCCCTCTCCCTGGACAGGTCAGCCGGGCTCGGGGAGCAGGGGATGGGCACAGGGCAGCCCGAGGGGTGCAGCCCCCAGCCGCGTCGCCGGGGCAGTGGGACGGGGACGGAGGGTCTCAGGGCCACGCTTTTACCCCCGCAGCTGCCGCCGTCGGCCCGGATGGACTCTTCGCACCCCCCCGTGCAGCAGGGACTGCACAACCCGTCCCTGGGCGCCCAGCCGGCGCAGCCGCTGCATCACCGGAGCGCGCCGGCGCGGCCCCCCCTGGGCCAGGGCGCGCCGGGGGGGCCCGCGCACGCTGCCGACCTCGCCTTCAACCCCGGGCCGGGCATGGTGGGGCAGCCGGGCATGGCTGGGACCGCAGACGGGCCGGAGCCCGCCCTCGACGTAAGTACGGCAGCGCCGGGCTGGCCGCGGGCACCCCGGGGCGGGCAGGGGCTGCGCCGGCCGCTGATGGTAGGTAGCGGCGGCGAAGCCGGGCCGTGGCGCGCTCGCGGCACAGCGCCGGGGCCGGGCATGAACATGCCGCCTTCTCCCACAGCTGCTGCCCGAGCTGACGAACCCCGACGAGCTGCTCTCCTACCTGGGTCCCCCCGACCTCCCCAGCAGCAGCAACGACGACCTGCTCTCCCTCTTCGAGAACAACTGAGCCGTCCTCGTCGAGCGCGGCCCTGCGCGCCCGTCCCGCGCCGGGCACGGTCCCCCCCGCCGGCCCTGGGCCGCAGCCGCGGCGGGCACCCCGAGGTCTCGCCCCCCTCCCGCCTCTCCCCTCTTCCCCCCGCCAGCGCGGGCAGAGACGGGCCAGGGCGTCCCGGGAAGCTCCCGCGCCGCCTCTCCGCGGCGGCAGCTCCCTGCTCCTTCCTCCAGCCGGCGAGCGGGGGCGGCCGGATGGACGGACTCGGCTCCAGCGCCGCCGGGTCCCGAGAAGCACAACGCTGTACATAGTGTAGAAACACTACTGCCTCCTCCACCCCTCCCCGTGTATTTAAAGGCAAGTGCATTGCTCCGGGCGCCCCCCGCCCCGGCCCACGTCCCCCCCACCACCAGCTCCCCACTCCCTGTATAAATGTGCATACGCTTCTTTAGTTTGTAATATAAACCATTCCACGGGGGCCACGCCAGCCCCACGGTGCGACGCCCATCCCGGCCGCCACCCCGCGGGACCCTCCCCGCCCCAAACCCCTTCCCCCGGGCCCAGCCAGCGCGCACTAGCGCCAGAGGGTTGATTTTACTGCACCAAACGGAAATGTCCCCCCACCCCCACGTGCCGGGCGGTGCCTGAGGGCCCCGTGCCCGCCCGGCCGAGCCCCTTTCCCCTCTCCTCCCTGGCGGCCCCAGCCGGGCCGTCCGTGCCGGAGTCGTGTGTCCGAGTGCCGATGACTCTGTTTAGTTCTCGTGTATCGTTTCATTATCGCTCTCTATTAAAGGATTTCTTTTTGGTGGGGCTCGCGCTAGTCGCTGGCAGGAGGCCTGGTAGCGCGCGAGCACGAGGCGGCGGCGGTGGCACGGACCCCCGCGGCCCCCCGGCACGGCTCCCACTCCTTCGGGTGCCGACGCAGCCCTGCGCTGAACTCCCGTGGCAGGAGGGTCGCGAATCAGGGCCGGGGGCCCAGCTGAATCCTGTCCCCCCTGCACTTCCCGGCGCTGCCCCGTTGCCAAAGCTTATCGTGGCGGGGCAGCGAACCGTGCCTGCGCTCCGTCAATCATTAACCGCGGGGCGGCCGGGGAGCCGAGCGCCATGGAAAACCGCCCGCATTTTGCCGGAGGCGCCGTACTCGGGTGCCGCTGCAGCCCCTACCCTCGGGTGAACCATTAACGTTGGCGGGAGCCCAGCGCCACTGCCGCCGCCGCAACAGGACCGGCCCCGGCGTCTCTGGCCACCGCAGAGCGGCTCCGAAGTCCGGCGGCTGGATTAGATAGGACGCGTGCCCGGCGGGAGACACCCGGCGGGACGCGGCCGTCCCGGTGACGCCTGCCGCGGGGCCGCGCTCCCCGGGCTGCGCTGCAGTGCCGGGAACAGCTCTTCCCGCTCCCGGCAGCGGGCAAGATGCCCCCGGTGCCACTCACGCTTCCCGGCACAGCTTGATGCTGCTGCCCGGAGCCAAAACGCCCCGCCGGGACCAGCGTGGCTCCATTTGCTCTCCTCCGGGGCCCGGCGCTGCCAGCTCTCCGGGGTTTCTCCTCTCCGTGCCGCTCGTCTCCCCTCTGGCGAGGCCGCGGAGGGGCTGCTGGGCGCCCGCCGAGCTCCCCCGGCCACGGCGCGCTGCCTCCCGGGGGGTTTTCCGCCAAGCCGCGGGAACCCGCACGGAGCCTCCTGGAAATTTCTGGCAGCAGCACCAGGTCGCAGGGGGCAAGATCTCTTTGCAGAGCGGGGCACCGTGGCGGCAAGCCTCATTAATGCAGGTATTCGCAGAGAAAAGGGCCCTCTCTTCCCCCTAGCCCCACGCACTGGTGATTAATTATTATTAATAACATTCAGTGATTAAAGCAGCTCTTCGCGCTCAGAGCAGAAGCTGCAGGTCCTTCCTCCTCCCCCCACCCCGAACCGGCTCGCAGCCCAAATTAGCCATAACAGCGTGTGGGCAGGCGGCCGCGCTCCCCAAACACGGCTCTGAGTCAGCTTCCAGCGGCGCAAAAAAAAAAAAAAAAAAAAAGGAAAGAAAAGAATAAATAAATAAATAAATAAATAAAGGCCCGGCACAAACTGAAACGCCGGGCGCGGAGGATGGAAAAACCCCGGCGCAGCTGCAGCGCCGCAGCCCTGCCCGGCACGCCGGGCTCCGCCGGAGGCGTCGCAGCCGGCACGGAAGAGACGGCGGGGGGGGAAGCTGCGGCGGCGGGGAGGAAAGCCGGGGAGGGGGGATTGCACCCGGCCTCTCTCCAGCCGCGGGTGCCCCCCTCACTGTGGGGCGGGTGCCGTGGGGATCCCCCGCTGCCCCAGCTCCAGGCCTTGCGGCGTGACCGCTAACCTCCGCGGCGGCCTGCGGCCCTACCCCACGGCCCCTTCCTTGTCCTGCAGCCCCACACCCGCCGCGGCCCTGCTCAGCCCCACAGGAGCTCAGGCCCCAGCCCCATGACTGAAGCCCCCTGTCGCAGCCCCCCAACTGCCATTATGCCCCAGCCCCCCACCTCCCATCTCAGCCCCACACCTCACACCCCACAACGCCAGCCCCGCACCTCCCGCCTCAGCCTCGCAAACCAGCCCGAGACTCCCCAGCCCCACACCTCCCAGCCCCCTATCCCGGGTCCACATCCAGCATGGCGCCCCACAGCCACGCCCTGGCCCCCATCCTGGCCCCACACGCCACCTCCCCCAGCCCCTGCTGCCCCCCGCCCGAGCCCCACCGCTAGCCCCACATCGCCCCCCACCCCCCGCCTCCCCTTTGCTCGCCACCGCGCATGCGCGCCCCTCCCTGCGCGCCCGGCGGGCCCGCGCGAGCCCCGCGCACCGCCCCCCCCCCGCTTCGCCCCCTCCTCTCCTTTTTTCTTTTCAATGAGGCTCCGCCGATTGGCCGCCCGCTCCGTCGCTCCGTGACGTTGCGGGCGGCGACTGGCCAGCGCCGCGCGGGAGGCGGGACGCTCGCGGCCGTATATAAGGGCGGCGGGCGGCCGTTCTCTTTCCGCTGCGCCGCGCTCGTCGTCGAGGCCCCGTCGCCGCCGCCGCACCGAGCTCTGCTCCCTCCTCTTCCCCCTTCCCGCCGCTGCGCCTCCCGCCATGGCCAACCCCGTCGTCTTCTTCGACATCACCGCCAACGGCGAGCCCCTGGGCCGCGTCACCTTCGAGGTGGGGGGGGCGCCGCGGCGGAGGCGGCGCCATTTCCTCGCCGGGGCGTGAGGGGAGAGCGGAGCCATTTCGGTGGCGGGAGGGGGGGGGGGAGTGAGGGGCCGCGGCGGCCACTGCGCCTGCGCGGGGGGGGGGGGGGGAAGGGGAGGGGGCGCCGGGGGAGGGGGGCGCGCGCCGCCTCCACGTGGCGCGGCCGCGGTTCCCGCGCTGCGGCCCGGGGACGCGCATGGCGCCGAGGGCAGCGCCGCGCCCCGCCTCGCTGCCCCGGGCGGCCTCGGCAGCGCCTCTCCGCTGCTTCCCACCACCGCCGCCTCGGTGATGAGGGCTGGGGGCTGCTGCCGCCGCCGCTGGGGGCGCGACCTCCTCCCTGGCCGCCCCCTCCGCTTTGCTGCGGGGCTCCGGAGCCCCCGCGGGGGTCCCCAGCTCGCCCGACGAGGCTTTTCGGCGCCTGCCGGCCTCGTCCGCTCGGCGGGCCCGCTGCAGCGTGCGGGGCCGCAGCCCGCGGCGGCGCCGTGGGCCGGCCTGAGCTCGGCACGTGCGCGCTGGGGACGCGGGTCTGGGGCCCGCGCGTGGGGGAGGTGGCTGCTCCTTGCGCCCTTGCGGGGCGGGGGGTGGGTTTTGGTTCTGAAAGGCCCCTCGCTTCGGGAGCGAGATGGAACAAAGGAGCCTACGCGCCACCAGGCATCAGCCCCGCTCGGATAACGCCCTCGGGTTTGGGGGGCCTGTGGAAGATGCCTCGGAACGAGCTGAGGTGTGGCGGGGATGCGTCCGCCCGGCACCGGCGGCGCCTTAGCTAACCCGTAAAGCTCCTCCGCGGCTAGAGGAGGAGGGTGCCAAATGCTACTGTAGAGCTTGCGGCCTCCTGCAAAGAGCGCTGCGACTTGTCACCCTCCGGGAAAACTGAAGTGCGAACCCTGATGCCATCTGAAAACCGCAGCGTCTGCCTTGCCAGCTCAAACGTGCTGGCGACTGCCAGCCTTCTCCCCGCTTTGCTGTAGTCCTAATTGGCCACTGTCACCTAGAGGCATGGCGCTTGGATGCCACCCTGAATTCCTGGTGTGCTGTGAAGGCCGCCGTGCCAGGCGTTGGCTCGTAGCCTGTGGCAGCGCTTCCTGGGAAGCTTTGAGCTGTCCTTGTTGAGCCATCAATCCTCTATTCAGGAGTCGCAGGTGAACAGTTCGGAGTCCGATTCTGCCTGGCAGGAGGGTGCTTCTGCCTGGGGCCGCCATTTTGTCTGTGCCTCTCCTAGCAGGGTCACTACCCCTTTCCGCTCCGTTCAGGGCGGATAGGGCTCCCCGGGCAGCAGCTCTATGTAACCCTTCAGACAGGCTGCGTTTGGGTGAAGGCTCTTCTGCCTAATAAATCGGGCCTCCTGCAAAGGATTTTTAGTGCCTGTTCTGCTTGCAGCATTTCCTGTGAAAGGAGGGGTGGGCGGCAAAAGCCGGGGGGAACCTGATCCCTTTAGGATTTCCCTGCGTAAGCATTTAGCGCCCTGCGAAACGGGACCTGAGGGATGTGAAGCATGTCTGGCACAATTGGGGACTGCACTCCAGGAACTGCCTCTGCTGCCGCAGCTGCTCCACTGCAGAGCCTGCGTGCGAATGCGAGAGGCCTCTCCTCTTGCAAGGCTGCAGCTGCAGCATGGTCCCCATGTAGCTAACATCTGGCTCTGCAGATAACTCCAGGCTTCCTCAGCTCTGCCCGAAATAATTCAGGGGTGTCGTGTGCCCTGCTCGAGAGGGCTCTAGTCAAATAGGTTTTTAATTTAATCCGAGTTTGTGGAACAAATGTGCATCTGCTCCACTCATGACACATGCAGCATATTTAAACTTGTTTAGATGCCACATTTATTGCTTCAGAGTTTCCAACTGCCTCTAGATAAAAGCAAGAGGTGGGTAATAATGCTCTGTGGAGCAAGGCTGAGGGCTGTAGATCTGAATGGGAACCTGTCTGTGCTGCAGTGATCTCGGAGCCAAAATCCACTTCCTGGAGGTGTTTCCCCAATGCAGCCAGATCTGAACAGCGAGAGTGATCCCACATGCGGTGATATATTGGAGCTGTTCTTTATTTTATTTTTCTTTGTGGACCAAGACTAGGTGTGTTTGGGGCAGTGGTCTCGGCAGTTAAGTGTGTGGTGCTATATCCTTCAACTTGGGGGGGATGTAAATTTGATATTTAGCAGCCAGTCTGCACCCTGATCAGACTAACATCTTCTCTCTCTCTCTCTCTCTCTCTCTCTCTCTCTGCAGCTGTTTGCAGACAAGGTCCCAAAGACAGCAGGTTAGTAAAACAGCACAGACTGCACTGCAGTTGCATTAAACATCCTTTTTTTTAATATATGTTATTTATACACACACACACTATATATGTGTGTGTGAAGCTCTCATTCTCTCATCTCCAGGCAAATGAGCAATTTGAGTTTTATTTTCTTAATCTGCAGAAAACTTCCGTGCTCTGAGCACTGGTGAGAAAGGATTCGGTTACAAGGGGTCCTGCTTCCACAGAATCATTCCTGGGTTCATGTGCCAGGTAAGTGGCTCTCCACCTTGCTGTGAGGCTCGGTCCCCTTATGAGGAGATGGGAGAGAGGGAGATGATATGATGTGGCCATTTCATGGATATCCAAGTTACTTGAGTGGTAGCAGGTGACTCAACGCTGCTTCTTTGCAGGGTGGTGACTTCACGCGCCACAATGGAACTGGTGGCAAGTCCATTTATGGGGAGAAGTTCCCTGATGAGAACTTCATCCTGAAGCACACGGGTCCTGGCATCTTGTCCATGGCAAACGCTGGCCCCAACACAAATGGATCCCAGTTCTTCATCTGCACTGCCAAGACTGAGTGGTAAGTGCAAGAGCTGGTGGGAGCTGAGGTCCCTGCTGAGGGTGGCAGCGCTGATGTGCTCGCAGGGCAGGTGCCAAGATGGCAGCTGGCCAGATGTGAGCCTGTATTCCTCCCGCAGGTTGGATGGCAAGCATGTAGTCTTTGGCCGCGTCAAGGAGGGGATGAACGTGGTGGAGGCCATGGAGCGCTGCGGATCAAAAGATGGCAAAACGAGCAAGAAGATCATCATTTCCGATTGTGGGCAGCTCTCATAAAAACAAAACAAAAACAAAACCTGTTGTCTTAATGACCAACCATTCCTTCTGTAGCCTGGGCTAGCGCCTCCTGGTGCGACTCAGCCCCTGTAATCCTCGTGCTCCTGACTTACTGCTGCGTTTCTATTTCCCCCCCCCCCCCCCACATTCACAGTCCAGTGCGACTGCAGAGTTAACGTTTATGAGTCTAAATAAAATCGAGTTAAACCACAGTGAAGCTTCCTGGCTTTCTGGTTTTCCTCCTTCCTGGAGAAACGCGTGTACTCGCCTGGGTCGTGGGTGGTTAGCTGGCTGTGGGTTCTGGGGTAGCCAGGGAGCGGGAGCTTGGTCCTGGCTTGGCTGTTGAGCGTGCAGCTGCTTGCCCGGGTGAGACAGGCTGGGGCATGCTGCGCTGATGGGTGTGAACCTGGAAAAGCCCAAATTTTGTGGGGTGTCAAGCTGCTGCGGTTCAGCTGTAGCACGGCTGTTGGAGGTGCTTTGCTGGAGCAACAGCTCCTGAGTGCTGTTTGGCCCCAACTCTGCCTTGCCTGGGGCCTCGTGTGTTCTCTGAGGGGATAAAAGAGACCTCGGGCGCTGCTCAGGGCTGAGCTGCCTGTGGCTCCTGGGCAGATGTGGCTTGGAGGAGCTGAGTCACGGCATCCGGGGCTGTTCCCCTGTGCTGCCTCCCCAGCGGGAGGGAGGATGGGGCCCTTTCCTGGCCAAACTGGGCCCTTCCTGGCTCTCTGCATGCTCTGTGGGAGCAGGTCTGGGGCGCAGAGAACAGCTCTGGGCTGTCGGCGGTTCCCTAGCGCTGCCTCCTCACCTCACGGCTGTCGCTGCAGCAACCTGGCTGGGTCGCACACCAGGCCCTCAGTAGGGTTCAGAGTGAACGTGGCTCACATAGCACTGATTCCCCAGGAGGGGGATTTGCCAGCAGTGATGCAAGGGGAGCAGAAGATGCAGCAGGGCCCTGGAGGCTGGGTCTCTGGGCCTATTTTGGGGTGGGGGGATGAGCTGATCCCTCCCTGGACTGGGGTGGTGGGTGCTGGCACTTGGGATGAGCTGGGGAGGGGTGGGGAAGGGCAGCGCCCCCACCTTAGGGTGCTTTTCAGGCCCATGCCACCAGGTGGCATTTGGGACTGCTCATCTGGGCTGTACTGGGAGCACTGTGGGGGGAGGGGGAGAGGACCAGGGGGCAGAGGTTTGAGATCTGAATTCGAGGGGACTAGAGACATCCAGGCACTATTGGGGGGGGGAGTTTGGGAGATGGGGTCCAAGTGGTCCCAGTTTGGGGGGGGGTTACTGGTTTGTGGAATCCCAATTGTACCAAGTTTGGGGGGATCCCAACAGTCCCAGTCTGGGGGGGGGGTCTGAGTTTCAGGGGGGTCCCAGTAGTCCAAGTTTGGATTAGTCTTGAGTTTGGGGGTGTCTGTTTGGCAGGGGTGTCCCAGTAGTCCCAGTCCAGGATAGTCCCAGTTTGGGGAGGGATCTGGGTTTGAGGAAATCCCAGCGTTCCCAGTTTGAGGTAATTCCAACCTGGGTAGTTTAATGGTGCCAGTTGTCCCAGTTTGACTGAGTGTCAGTGTTGCCAGTTTGGGGGGGGGGGATTCCCCATGGTCCCAGTTCTGGGTACTCACAGTGCTCCCAGTTTGGGGTATTCCTATTTGGGGGGGGTGTCCAGTGCTTCCAGTTTGGTAGAGGATTTGAGCTTAGGGGGAGTCCAGTGCTTCTAGCTGGGGCGGGGTGGGGGGGGTGAGGGGGGTGGTGTCCATGTTCCTAGCCTGGACTAGTCCCAGTTTGGGAGATCCCAGTGCTCCCAGTTGAGGGGGATCTGGGCTTGGGGGAATCCCAGTGCTCCCAGTTTGCAGCACTCTCACTCAGGGAGCTCCCAGCACTCCTTGCTCGGGGTGAGGGGTCCCCAGTGCCGCGCTCTGTCCATCCATCTGTCCATCCATCCATCTGCCCATCTAGCTGACTGTCCAGCTGTCTGTCCATGAGTCTGTTCATCTGTCCATCCATCCATCTGCCCATCCGTCACATCCATCTGTCCATCTTTCTGTCTAGCCTGTCCATCTGTCCGTCCATCTTTCTATCTGTCCGCCCATCCCTCCATCTGTCCATCCATTCAGCCGTCTGTCCGCCCATCCATCTCTTTGTCCGTCTGTCTGCCCGTTTGTCTGTCCCGTCCATCCATTGGAATTCGTCCATCCAGCTGCCCGTCTGTCCATCCATGTCTGTCTGCTTGTCCATCTGTCTGTCCATCCATCTAGCCCTCCAGCTGGCTGTCAGTCTGTTCAGCTGTCTGCCCAGCTGTCCCTCCATTTGTCCGTCCAGCGGTGCCTCTGTCCATCCGTCTGCCCATCTGCCCGACTATCCGTTGGCCATCCGTCTGTGGGCCTGTCCGTCCATCTGTCTGGCTATCCGTCCGTCTGCCCATCCGTCAGTCCACCTGCCTGTCCAGCTGTCTGTTTGTCCATCCGTCCGTCTGCCTGCCTGTCTGTACGCTTGTCCCTCTGTCTGTCTATCTGCCCGCCCCCCCGTCCGTCCATTTGTCCATCCATCCACCTGTCCACCTGCCTATCCGTCTGCCCAACCGCCTGTCCATCCATCTGTCCATCTGCCCGTCTATTCATCTGCCCCCCCATCCATCTATCTGTTCATCCCCCCATCTGTCTGTCCGTCCATCTGTCTGGCTGCCTGTCTATCCATCCCCCCACCCGTACATCTGTCTGTCTGTCCATCCATCTGCCCAGCCGCCTGTCTATCCATCCACCCCTCCGTCCATCCGTCTGTCCGTCCATCTGCCCGGTCGCCCATCTATCCGTCCGCCCACCCATCCATCTGTCCGTCTGTCCATCCATCCATCTGTCCGTCCGTCTGCCCGGCCGTGCCCCCCCCGTCCATCTGTCCGTTTGTCCGTTCAGCTGCCTGGCTGCCCGTCTATCCGTCCGTCCACCCGTCCATCTGTCTGCCCACCTGTCCATCTGTCCATCTGCCTGGCCGCCTCTCTTAGCCGTTTACCCATCCCTCTTTCTGCCCACCCGTCCATCCATCCGTCCACCCATCTATCCGTCTACCCACCCGTCCATCTGTCCGTCCATCCGTCCATCTGCCCGGCCGCCTCTCTTAGCCGTTTGCCCGTCCCTCTTTCTGCCCACCCGTCCGTCCGTCCATCCGTCCGCCCATCTATCCATCCACCCACCCGTCCATCTGTCCATCCGGCCGCCTCTCTTAGCCGTTTGCCCATCCCTCTTTCCGCCCGCCCGGCCATCTGTCTGCCCGTCCATCTGTCCGTCCGTCCAGCCCTGGCGCCCGGCCCGGGATCGGGGGGGGGGGGGGGTTGGTGGAGCGGAGCCGCAGCCTATTTGCGTCGCGCCGGGGCTATTTCTGCCCCGGGCGGCGGCCGCCAGCGGCTATAAAAGCGGCGGCGGCGGCGGGGACGGCGGCGGGGACGGCGGCGACGATGGCGACGCACCGGCTCGTGCTGGTGCGGCACGGCGAGAGCACGTGGAACCAGGAGAACCGCTTCTGCGGCTGGTTCGACGCCGAGCTCAGCGAGCGGGGCCGCGAGGAGGCGCGCCGCGGCGCCGAGGCGCTGCGCGCCGCCGGCCTCGCCTTCGACGTCTGCTACACGTCGGTGCTCAAGCGCGCCGTGCGCACCCTCTGGCTCATCCTCGACGGCACCGACCAGATGTGGGTGCCGGTGGTGCGCAGCTGGCGCCTCAACGAGCGCCACTACGGCGGCCTCACGGGCCTCGACAAGGCGCAGACGGCGGCGCAGCACGGCGAGGAGCAGGTCAAGGTGTGGCGGCGCTCCTTCGACGTGCCGCCGCCGCCCATGGGCGAGCAGCACCCGTACTACCAGGTCATCAGCAAGGTGCGCGGGGGCCGCCGGCTTCCCACCCCCCCCCCGCGCCCCCCCGAACCCATGGCGCTGCGCCCCCCCTCTGCACCCATATCCCTGCCTGCACCCCCTCCCGCACCCATATCCCTGCCTGCGCCCCCCCGCACCCATATCCCTGCCTGCACCCCCTCCCGCACCCATATCCCTGCCTGCACCCCCCCGCACCCATATCCCTGCCTGCACCCCCTACCGCACCCATATCCCTGCCTGCACCCCCCCGCACCCATATCCCTGCCTGCACCCCCATCTGCACCCATATCCCTGCCTGCACCCTCCCCGCACCCATATCCCTGCCTGCACACCCACCCTGCACCCATATCCCTGCCTGCACCCCCCTTGCACCCATATCCCTGCCTGCACCCCCTACCGCACCCATATCCCTACCTGCACCCCCCCGCATCCATATCCCTGCCTACACCCCCCCTGCACCCATATCCCTGCCTGCATCCCCCCTCACACCCATATCCCTGCCTGCACCCCCCTTGCACCTATATCCCTGCCTGCATCCCCGTCTGCACCCATATCCCTGCCTGCACCCTCCTGCACCCCTCCTGTACCCCTAGACGCCGCCCCATCTGCACCACCACCCCTGCACCCACGTCTGGCCGGGGACGTGACAGGGGCAGGGGCAGACTGGGGGGGGCGGGGGGGATCTGGGGTGAATGGGAAGGTGAGGGCCTGAGGATGGGGGGGGGAAATGGGAGGAACGGGGACACGGGGGGACAAGGGGACATGGGGGAGGGGTTACGGGGGGACGCAGCAGCTCCCCCCCACTCCCCCCCCCCGGCAGGACCGGCGCTACGCGGAGCTGCGGCCCGGCGAGCTGCCCAGCTGCGAGAGCCTCAAGGACACCATCGCGCGGGCGCTGCCCTTCTGGAACGAGCACATCGCCCCCCAGATCAAGGCCGGCAAGCGGGTGCTCATCGCCGCCCACGGGAACAGCCTCCGCGGCATCGTCAAGCACCTCGAAGGTGGGTGTCCTCCCCCCCCTCGCAGCACCTCGGAGGTGGGTGTCCCCCCCCAAGCACCTCAGTGTGGGTGTCCTCCCCCACAAGCACCTCGGAGGTGGGTGTCCCCACCAATCACCTTGGAGGTGGGTGTCCTCCTCCAACCACGTCGGAGGTGGGTGTCCCCACCAAGCACCTTGGAGGTGGGTGTCCTCCCCCACAAGCACCTTGGAGGTGGGTGTCCCCACCAAGCACCTCAGAGGTGGGTGTCCTCCCCCAAGCACCTTGGAGGTGGGTGTCCTCCCCCACAAGCACCTTGGAGGTGGGTGTCCTCCCCCAAGCACCTCGGAGGTGGGTGTCGTCCCCCACAAGCACCTTGGAGGTGGGTGTCCTCCCCCAAGCACCTTGGAGGTGGGTGTCCCCACCAAGCACCTTGGAGGTGGGTGTCCTCCCCCAAGCACCTTGGAGGTGGGTGTCCCCACCAAGCACCTCGGAGGTGGGTGTCCCCACCAAGCACCTTGGAGGTGGGTGTCCTCCCCCACAAGCACCTTGGAGGTGGGTGTCCCCACCAAGCACCTCGGAGCTGGGTGTCATCCCCCACAAGCACCTTGGAGGTGGGTGTCCTCCCCCAAGCACCTTGGAGGTGGGTGTCCCCACCAAGCACCTCGGAGGTGGGTGTCCTCCCCCACAAGCACCTTGGAGGTGGGTGTCCCCACCAATCACCTCGGAGCTGGGTGTCCCCCCACAAGCACCTCGGAGCTGGGTGTCCTCCTCCAGGCTCCTCGAAGGCGGGTGTCCTCCCCCGCCGCCAGCCTCCATCTCCTCAAAGGTCATGGCTATTTCCAGCCCCGCGCGGGGCCCTTTGCCGTCTCGGGTTTCCCCCCCCCCCGACCCCGGCGGCGGCGGCGGCCAGTGGCGGCGGCTCCGGGCCGACGTCCCCGCTCTGCCCGTCCTCCCCGCGGCCGCGCCGCAGGGCTCTCGGACGAAGCCATCATGGAGCTCAACCTGCCCACGGGCATCCCCATCGTCTACGAGCTGGACGCGGCGCTGAAGCCCACCAAGCCCATGCAGTTCCTGGGCGACGAGGAGACCGTGCGCAAGGCCATGGAGGCCGTGGCCGCCCAGGGCAAGGTCAAGAAGTGACCGAGCGACCGAGGCGGCGGCTGCCCTCGCGCCCCATCCCGTCCCCCCGACTCCCACCCCGAATAAAGGCTCACCACCTCCGCGCTGGCTCTCCGTCCGTCTGTCCGGCCGTAGGGTGCTCCTCCAGGAGCCTGGGGATGGCAGCAGGGCTGGGGGGGCTGCTGGTTGGCTTGGGGGGTTGAGGGGTCTCCCCTCCCCCATGTAGCACAGTGGGGTGGGGGTGTCCCCTTGGCACTGCTGTGGGGCTGGGGGTCCCCTGTGTCCCGCAGTGGGGCAGGGGGTCCCTTGGCACTGCTGTGGGGCTGGGGGTCCCCTGTGTCCCGCAGTGGGGCAGCAGGTCCCTGGGCACTGCTGTGGGGCTGGGGGTCCCCTGTGTCCCGCAGTGGGGCAGCGGGTCCCTGGGCACTGCTGTGGGGCTGGGGGTCCCCTGTGTCCCGCAGTGGGGCAGGGGGTCCCCTTGGCACTGCTGTGGGGCTGGGGGTCCCCTGTGTCCCGCAATGGGGCAGGGGGTCCCTTGGCACTGCTGTGGGGCTGGGGGTCCCCTGTGTCCTGCAGTGGGGCAGTAGGTCCCTGGGCACTGCTGTGGGGCTGGGGGTCCCCTGTGTCCCGCAGTGGGGCAGGGGGTCCCTTGGCACTGCTGTGGGGCTGGGGGTCCCCTGTGTCCCGCAGTGGGGCAGCAGGTCCCTGGGCACTGCTGTGGGGCTGGGGGTCCCCTGTGTCCCGCAGTGGGGCAGGGGGTCCCTTGGCACTGCTGTGGGGCTGGGGGTCCCCTGTGTCCTGCAGTGGGGCAGCAGGTCCCTGGGCACTGCTGTGGGGCTGGGGGTCCCCTGTGTCCTGCAGTGGGGCAGGGGGTCCCTTGGCACTGCTGTGGGGCTGGGGGTCCCCTGTGTCCCGCAGTGGGGCAGGGGGTCCCTTGGCACTGCTGTGGGGCTAGGGGTCCCCTGTGTTCCGCAGTGGGGCAGGGGGTCCCTTGGCACTGCTGTGGGGCTGGGGGTCCCCTGTGTCCCGCAGTGGGGCAGCAGGTCCCTGGGCACTGCTGTGGGGCTGGGGGTCCCCTGTGTCCCGCAGTGGGGCAGCGGGTCCCTGGGCACTGCTGTGGGGCTGGGGGTCCCCTGTGTCCCGCAGTGGGGCAGGGGGTCCCCTTGGCACTGCTGTGGGGCTGGGGGTCCCCTGTGTCCCGCAGTGGGGCAGGGGGTCCCTTGGCACTGCTGTGGGGCTGGGGGTCCCCTGTGTCCTGCAGTGGGGCAGCAGGTCCCTGGGCACTGCTGTGGGGCTGGGGGTCCCCTGTGTCCCGCAGTGGGGCAGGGGGTCCCTTGGCACTGCTGTGGGGCTGGGGGTCCCCTGTGTCCCGCAGTGGGGCAGGGGGTCCCTTGGCACTGCTGTGGGGCTAGGGGTCCCCTGTGTTCTGCAGTGGGGCAGGGGGTCCCTTGGCACTGCTGTGGGGCTGGGGGTCCCCTGTGTCCCGCAGTGGGGCAGCAGGTCCCTGGGCACTGCTGTGGGGCTGGGGGTCCCCTGTGTCCCGCAGTGGGGCAGCGGGTCCCTGGGCACTGCTGTGGGGCTGGGGGTCCCCTGTGTCCCGCAGTGGGGCAGGGGGTCCCCTTGGCACTGCTGTGGGGCTGGGGGTCCCCTGTGTCCCGCAGTGGGGCAGGGGGTCCCTTGGCACTGCTGTGGGGCTGGGGGTCCCCTGTGTCCTGCAGTGGGGCAGCAGGTCCCTGGGCACTGCTGTGGGGCTGGGGGTCCCCTGTGTCCCGCAGTGGGGCAGGGGGTCCCTTGGCACTGCTGTGGGGTGAGAGGGGTCCCATTGCCACTTGGGGGGCTGAGGGGGGGCTCAGGTGGTTGGGGGGGGCTGCGGGGACCCCTGGCGCAGTGGGGCCAGGGAGAGGGATGCTGTGGGGCTGAGGGGAGGCGGCTGGGCCTGTGGGGCTGCAAGGGGGCACCCACGGACTCCATGGGGCCGGGGGCCCCGTGGGAGGCGCTGCCACCCGGCACCGCCATAACCGCCCCCCGGCGGTGGGGGGGGGTCCCGGTGCGCTGTGCGGCCGCGGTAATGGCGGCAGCGCCCCCGGGACCTCCCCTACCCGCAACCAAGATGGCGCCTGCCGCCTCGGCTGCCCGTCTCGCGGGGCGGCGGCGCTCTAGCTCGGCCTCCGCGCTCGCTGCCTCGGAACCTTCCGGCGCGCGGGCAGAGGTTGGCGGGGCGAGGGGGGCGGTTTCCGGACGGACCGCTGAGGGCGGCGGGCCGCTGGCGGAAACGCGGGGGGCGCCGTCGCAGGGACGGACCGGAAGCGCCCGCCGGGCCCGGTTACCGTGACAGCGGCGCGGGGTTTCGAGGCGGGGGAGGGGGAGGAAAGGTCGGAGGCGCCATGGAGGCCGCGGCGGCGCTTACCGACATGTACGACCAAGCGCTGCTCGGCATCCTGCAGCACGTCGGCAACGTGGAGGAGTTCCTGCGCGTCCTCTTCGGCTTCCTCTACCGCAAGACCGATTTCTACCGTCTCCTGCTGCGGCCCGGCGACCGCCTGGGCTTCCCGCCCGGTGCCGCCCAGGCCATGGCCCTCCAGGTACCGCCGGGGCGGCCCCGGGCCTTGCCGCGGCCCTTCCAGGCGCTCTTCTCACCACGCCAGCTCGGTGCCTGGGGGCCTCTGGCCGCGGCCCTGCCCTCGGAGCTGGCCCCGAGGCCTGGCGGCGGCTGGTGGTGCCGGGAAGACCAGTGACCGGGCCCGGCTGATGCTGGATTTAATCCTTGCTGTCACTCAGGGTGCGGGGGAGAGGCGTTCCGGTGCATCCACGCCAGAGTGGATGGCAAGGGTTGTCCTTATGGAAGACGAGGAGCCCCAAGGGGCAGGTGGGACCTGGGAGACCCTCGCCGGAGGCCTTGCTGAGGCCTGATACCCCCCTCGGAGCTTGGGCTGTGGCGAGGGCGAAGAAGGCAACCACCCGCAGCACTTTGGGCAAGCAGGGTTTGTGTTAGGGCATGCCGGATGCTGCTGACCCAAGCTGCGGGAGCTAGGACACCTGGACGACAGTAGCAGAAAGCAAGAGGAGACTGCGGGCGTCACGCAGAGGGCGAGGAAGCCGATTTTGATCCTTTTTTGCATTGCTGGTAGCAGCTGGAGATGTAGCAAATGCTCCAAACTGTTGTTTGCCCGGCCCAGCCAGGCTGGGCTTGGCATTCTGAAAACTGAGCGCTGATCTCTGACTCCAGGCTGTTATTAATCTGTTATTAATCTTTGTGAGGAGGAAGGAAAAGAGCTGAGAGAGATGGGGGCCTGGCTTGATTTTCTTTTTAGGTGTTAGTCCGCTCGGACTAGCAGTTCTCCTTCCCACCTCTGGCAGCCTGTGGATGCGAAGCAGAGGTGGGCAGGCCCATGTAAGGCACCGTTCCCTCTCCCTGTGCCCACCTCGGGGCTGCCCGCAGTGGGAGGGAGCCTGCGTCGCCCGCCTGCTCGCAGCTGGCACGTCCCTGGGGTCACGCGCCACCACGGGGCTTTGCCGCTCGCAGGTTGTGGTGGCGAGGGTGGGCAACTTCGCTTGGGTTTCCCCCCCGCCACACACACCCCGGGGACTGTTTTGGGCTGTGTGTGAGGAGAAGGAGATGAGTTTGGGGTGTCCCCTGCGTGATCGGGCCTCAGGCTCGTTTGAGCTTTGTTTTCGGTGGGGGTGGGGGACGGCCTATGAATAGCAAGTTTGAGTCACGGCCTGGGATCCCTGCCGAGATGTAAGGTAACGCTGTGCCTTGACCTCTCCCAGGGATTTTTGCCCTTTAGACTGATCTTGGCTTCACCTGCTCCTGCCCGGGGTCTGGTCACGGAGCAGCTGCCGCCCCCGGAGCAGCCGCAGGACTATTTTCATCAGCTCGCTGCCAGGCCCAGCGGGCGCTGCCAGCAGGGTGAACGCAGGAAGAAAAAGTCTTGTGAGTTCAAGAGAAGGAGCTGGGGATGAGCACTGAGGAGAGCCGGGACACAGAGCAGTGGGGAAAAGAAAGAGATTGCAAAGGGAGAGGAGTGGGGCAAGGGGCCACTTTAGGATGGAATTATATCCTCCTTACCCACCATGCTGCCGGGTGACGGAGAGGGATGGTTTTTCTCTGACAAAGTGCAATTTATTGCCTGAGTTGGTCAGTCCTTATTCAAAATCCTACATAAAGTCACTTTTTTTCACTCTTCGCCTTCACTCTTGCTGGCTAAAAGTGTCCATTTGGTCTCAGCCAGCAGCCTGCCTGCACCAGGCAGGCTGTCACGTAGTTTGTCTCAGAGGATCTCATCCTGTTTGTGTCTCAGGTGTTTGGTTTGAGCTTTGGGCTTGCAAACAGCTCCTTAGTTAGCGCTGGAAGGCAGGGCGAGGCAAGGGAAGGTGGGGAAAGGTGTCAGCTCCCTCAAAGCCGCGTTACTGGCCGGGAGTTGAACCAGTGTTGGCGAGGGTGTGCAGAGGAGGCTGTGGAGGTGAGGGAAACTGGTTGCTTTTTGCTGGAATAACCAATCCCCTTTCCTGCAGCGGAAGCTGATGCAAGTTCAGCTGCTGGAACAGGCCCCGAGAAACGTTTTCAAAGCAGCTCATAGGAATCTGGGCTTTATCCAAAGATGTCAGGGCGTTTAATGGGGATGTGCAGCTTTCAAAATGATCGGTGGCTGGTTTCGCTGGTGATTTAAGCAATTTGGGCTTGGCAGGAGTAGACAGTGTGGGGCACAGGGAACCCGGAGAGGGAGAGACAGTGATGTGTGCCCCAAGTATGCAATGAATCTCCATTCCTTCTCCCCCAGCCTCTTCGCCCGAGCTTGGTGGCTTGACAATCTGCTTGGTTTGCTCTCTTTCAGGCATTCAAAGTCTTTGAGCGGATGGCCCGGCAGGATGACGAGAAGAGACGCCGGGAACTGGAGGCGAAGCTGAGGAAGAAGGAGGAGGAAGAGGAGGCCGCCGCAGCGGCGGAGAGGGTGAAAGCGTCCCCTGTGGCTCAGGAGATCGAGATGGAGTCGACGGCGGAGTGCGTGCCCGTGCCGGATGCCGAGGGAGCTGCGAGGCCTCGGGAGGCGGTGACAGCCCAGGACGCAGCCCCGGCAGCACCCAGCTCTTCGCCGGCAGAGGCACCGCAGGCTGCCGCCCCAGCAGAGCCCCGGCCAGCAGAACTGCCCACGTAAGGGTCTTTCTTATGCTACTTCCTTCGTGCCCCCGGCAGCGGGGAGGCGGATGATGGGAGCGGCGAGACCGTGTTAGCTAGCCTGTCTTAGAGCCCTTGTGCTGGGGGGCAGAGGGGCGATTCCGCCCCACCACCGCAGGCTCTCAGCCCTTCAGGAAGGTCTCACGACTTCCTTGCGGGCCCCACAGCTGGAGCAGCTGCATAACTCCCCGTGGGAGGGCAGAGAGCTCTGCTTACAGCTAGTTTGGTTTCTCCTCCTCCTTGCTGAAGAGGGGGAGCATCAAGTCCCTGTGCCCAACCCCGCAGAGAGGTTTGCTTGAGCTGCTGGCTAAGCCGGTTCACGAGGCTTCCCCCAGCCCCGGCTGCGGTGAGCGGGGTCTCTTTGACGGCGCTCAGCGTGGTGTGGTTGAGCTGATGGTCCTGCCTGACCACAGCAGCTCTGGAAAACCAGACGCTGTCCCATAACCCTTTTGCGCAGAAATTCAGTGTCGGATTCTCCTGTTATCCCCTCCGCATCCGTGTCCTGATAGCATGCTGTGAGACGTCCAAGCAGCCAGGTAGGAGCTCGCGTAGATGGTCGTAATACCTGCGCGTTGGTGTGGGCAGGCCTGACTGCGTGACCGGCGGTGAGGCCAGCAGTGTTGTCAAATACTTCTGGCTGGAAGAGACCTCTGGAGGTCTCGGACCCGACTCCCTGCTCAGAGCAGGGCCGACTTTGAGGGTGGATCACATGTTGTGACGTGTTTTCTCTTTAGCTGCGTTCTCTGACCAGACTCGGTTGCTTTCAAGCTGAGCTGAACGGTCTTGTGTTTTAAAAGATGTCCTCGTTTCAAAGTCTGCCCGGGACGTCCGTGACTCTTCCGTCTTGGGTCTGTCCGCTGCCCGGGGGGAGGTTAGCTTCGGCTGGCTGATCCTCGTCTTTATGAACCGCTTACCCGAGCGTGGGATCCTGCGTAGGTTTTTCTGTTCCTTCTCTGTGTGTCGTCTTAACCCCAGTGGTGAAGCCATCGAGTTTCAAGCCCCTGTGTGTCCTCACTGCCTGAATCAACGTTTTGCTTCAGCTGAGGGAGATGCCCAGGTGTTGGTGGACCACGGTCTTCTCTTTCCTTCTCCGGTGTCTCTCCTGGTCAGAGTTACTAGCAACGCCCTAAAAGCATCCTCAGAGTCCTGTATCGATGCACAGCAGCCCCTTGCTGGGTGCGTCTGTGAGGTCTGTTCCTGTTTGAGGGATTAAACTGTTGCAGGCAAAGGGTTATGGGCTCCTCAGGTGGAAGCGGAGGGTAGGAGAAGGGGGGATGGCAGTGCTGTGCCTTCCTCCGGCCCGCGTGCCGCTGCGGTTCGCAGCGTGCTCCAAGGGCCCAGCAGCTGCCTTGGCGCAGCAGCGGGGGCTCCTCGCGCGCCCCTCCCGCCTGTCGATGCGCCTGAGGTGAGGGAGCTGGGTGTGCTGGGGCCGAGGAGCCCTCGAAGCAGGGCCTTTGCGAGTGCGTCTTCCCACCGCCTTCCTGCTTGTGCCTGTGGCTCCGCTCCAGTTCATCCCCGCTGTTACCCGAGTGATCCTTGGCGAGGGGAAGCGGTGGGAAGAGAGTGGCGGAGGAGTGTGGCTTGGGCCCGTGATCCTCGTTCTCTGGGCCAGTTTTGCACTCATCTGCGGCGAGAACAAGCCTCTGGGGAGATTCCCGAGGCCGGGGAGGTTTTTGGGAAGCTGTCAGCCAGTGAGATATGGAAGGGATGGACTGAGAGGTAAAACCTTGGAGGCTGCGGAGCAATAACTGAAGGGACCGTTGCGGGGTTGGAGCTTTTACCCTCGGCTCATGGTAAGGCAGCAGGTAGAAAGGAGGGTCCGAGCATGGGAGGAGAAGGGCTTGCGAGGGAAGGGTGCTCACATCGGGGGCGAGGCGCCTGCCGAGTAACTTGATTGAAAGGGAAAGGTGAGAAGGACTTGTGCTTAACTCGACCGATCTGACACACATCGAGCAGGATAAAAATAAGCCAGAAGCCAGAAATGAAATCACCTGAAAAGCCGTGTTCTGCTGCCTGTGCCGGAGCTGTCCTGTGAAAGAAAGATCATCCCCGGGGCCATCAGTCTGACACCTCTCCCCAGCACAAAATTAACAAGCCAAAAAAAGCCCTGCTAGAGCTGGCAGAGCTCTTCAGCCTTGTTCCTCTGCAGGCTGCATGGCCACAGCTCTGTTTTCAACCCTGTTTTTATCCTAAAAGGAAGTGAGAGGGAGATGCTTAAGCCCCCGGGTGAGGCCCCATGCAGGAGCGAGCTGAGGCCCACCTGAGCGCAGGCTGCAGTTCACGTTTGTTGTGTTTTCTCTCCGCCTCGTGAAATTTCGACTCCAGCCTTTTGTTGTTGGGGGCAGCCACGTGAAGAAGCTGCCTTTGGCATAGGTGGCCGAACGAAGGCGCCCTTGTGGCTTCTGCCCTGCCCGATGGGCTATTTTTCCTCCTCGCCAGGCATCTGCTCCTGTTGCCCGAAACCTCGTGGCCCGATAAGGCCGTTGAGACATTCACGGGCCCTTTTGCTGCCTCCTCGATTTGTGCGTAGCTGGATCTCTGTGTAGATGCGTGAGACTGGGCAAAGGAAGCCAAACTGGGCGAGCTTTTTACGGCGCCGTGATTTTGGGGCCAGGAGCCTGCGTTTCCCGGCTAGCCAGACGCGGATAACAGGAAAAAGGTTGTCTGCGTCATCTAAGTAGGGCAGAGAGACCAACAGGTTTATCAAAACGCTGTAGTTGGTTTTGGTGCCTCTGGGGGGCACTGGAGCCCCCCAAAAGGTGGCAAGGACAGGAACAGGCATTCAGGGCACCCCCCGACAGACTATTAATAATTTAACCGGCTGCTTAATTCTGCACAGCCCTTTCTGAGCAAAACCTACAGCCACCAGCCTGGTTACGAAGGGCGCATGAATAATGTGCAGCTCTGGCAGCAAGGATGCAGAAGAGAGATTAAACAGAAATATTTTCCGTCTCCTTTCCTTCCTCCCCCAGATAAGAAAACCTCTGCCGCCCAAATCTATATAAAAACTCGCTCATTCTGTCAACTTCAATGCGCTATAAATGTAGGGCAGGTAACATCCCAGATCTGCCAGCTCCCATCAGTCTTGCTTTGCTCCTGGGTGCTGGGACACGTGTTAGGGAGCATCTAGCGAAGTGCGTGGAGACGGCAGCAGCCTTTGCAAGGCTGCTCTATAAGAGGAGAGCAAAGCCAAGCCTGTTTTGCAGGCGCAAAGGATTGCCGGTGGGGTAAGAGACGAGCTCGGCTCCTTGTTCTGGACAGATCTCTCGCAGTTCCTCGCCTCTCGCGTGTTTGAAACGACGGTGATGCGATTCCCCTTCGTTGGGAAGGCTGCCGTGCAAAGGCGCTGAGCGCTGGGGGCGCCTGCGGAGCGGTCTGCGCCTAAGGAGCTAGCGAGGGTCTCCAGAGCTGGGCCGGGGCGGATCGAAGGCTTCCTTCACGCTGCTGGAGAGGCCGGTTCCTCGGCCTGCCTTGCAGTTGCCTTGGGAATGCTCCTCCTCCTCCTCCCCTTTCCCCGGCTGTCGCAGCTTCTCGGGCTCGCCGGGAAGGCGGAGGGGGAGCGCGTGCCCTCCTCACGCCCCCGCCGAGCCGGGGCCACTCCGCGGAGGGAGTGGGAGTGCGGCGCCGAGGCCGCCTTTGCAGGCCGCGGAGCTGACTCCCCCCCCATCTGCTCCCTGAAGCTGTCCCCGCCGGAGCTCAGCTCCTACTTTCCAACACCTCCGCTTCACCCAGCGTCTCCCCCCCCATCCCCTTCCCCCAGCTTGGATTTCAGCCTGCATATATTTGCCACGTAGCATTTAAAATAGCGCCCAGCAACCCACGTGTGGCACTGCACAGCCTGGCCTCGGGGTTCTGCCGGTGCTTGCCAACTCCAGCTCTTGCCGACTCCAGCTCTTGCTTCCCCTCTGCTCATTTCTTTCTCTGAGCCTGAACTTTGCTCTGTGCTTTCCCCATCCTCTCTTGGCTCCTCACCGGAGAGGGCACCTCCGGGCTGCTTGTGTCCCTCTGTTAGAGCCTGGGCTGGACCTGGGAGAGCAACCCGCTAGGAAGAGCAGCAGGGTATTTTCTTCCCAGGTTGGGGAAGCCTCCAAAGAAGGAACTTCTGAGACAAGGGAGGAGCTGATGTAATTGTGCGGGCGATGGAGGCGCCGGGCTCGGGGTCCATGCCGGGGCTGAGGCATCTCTGGAAGCCTAGAGGGAGACGCGGAAGGGACTTGGGTGCCCGCGGTCTGCGAGCGGCTGGGTGGAGGGCCCAGGTTGCTCTTGCAGCACCTTGTTTCTCGGCTGATCTGCGGCTCTAGCTAAAACGGGCCCTGACCTGATGTTAGTGAGCCCTCGGTGTCTAGCACCGAGCCGATCCTGCTCCTGGGGAAGAGAGGCAGAGGATGGGATGGCCACAGGGACCTGAACCTTTACAGGGGAGGCATCAAGGTCCCTACGGCACTGGCAATGCCAGCGAGGAGTAATTTTGCTTCCCCCAGGCACAGACTCGAACCGCTCATCCCTGACGTGACTCCAGCCCTGCTCCAGCCTCTTCCCGTGGCCGCAGGGAGCTGCCGGTCCCTCCATCCGTGTAGGACCGCGGCTCGCCTCGGAGCAGCAGCACCTGCGTGACCCACTTCGTGCTGGCTTGCTTTGCCCAGCACTCTTGGAGCTGGAAAATTTCCAGGGCTCCGAACGGGAGCGGCGGAACGCCGAGTCCCTGCGGGCGCTGTGCGGGCTGAGGAGGATGGGCAGCGCCTTACCTGCCGGGAAGGGTTTGCAGCTGCTGGGGGAGCACAGCATGGTGCGACTTGTCTTTTGGAGCCAGAGCAGGATGAAATCGGGGCCTGGAGACCTCCGCAGCCGAACCGTGCGTTGACTGCTGCAAACTCCTCCCACGTGGAGAGAGGAGAGAAGTTGTAGGAAGGGGCTGTGGTGAGAAGGGCTTTGTTTTTAGCTCTGTTTTTTATGGGCTTGGCAGGAAAACCTGTCACTCTTTCACCGTTAGGTGACCTGCGGAGCTGATTTCTGCCACCACGGTTGCTCTGGGGAAGGGTACGAAAAGGCAGCAGCGGCGTTTGCTGCGCCCCATCCCGGCGCCGGGTGAGTGGGCAGAGCCCCGGCTGCCCTGGCACGTGCAACCTCCCTCCTGGTGAGCTCTCCCCCCACCCCAGAGCCGGCTGCCGCCTGCGGGTGACGTCCCCCCACACGGTAACTTCCCGCTAAGTGGGTGGCTGCAATCGGCAGCGACCTACAAAATCGCTCGTGTGCTTTGCCGGCTCGCTGTCCCTAGCGAGAGGCAGAATAAAATTGAAGTGAAATGTGTTAATCTGGTGAGCTGACTTCTCCGACGCTCTGGCTTGACCGCTTCTGTTCCCGGAGGCCTGCGCAGCCGCCGTTAACCCTTTGCATGGCGCGCCGCCGTGGATCCCCGAGGTGACGCAGCAGCGCTTCGGGAAATTTCCACGAGCCTCCTGGGCGAGTCTATTCAACTTAGCAACTGCTTGGCTTTGCTGAAAGCGCAGATGAAAAGCAGGAGGGAAAAAAAAACCCACGTTACGAGGTGCTTGCAGTATGTTTTTGGAGTGGATCCGTTCTCCTAAGGGGTCGTCGCGGGTGCTTGCTGCACCCGCCCGACTTTGAGGCCGGTTTTGTTTGGCTCAGAGGCGACGTTGTCCCGAGCTTTTTCCTAGCGAGGTTTTTCCACGAGCGAGGATAGGGGAAGGGAGCAGAGCCTCCGTGGTCGCTCCTGTTTAGCCTCCAGCACTGTCCAACCCAGAAGCCGGTGAAACCGGTTTGCTTCTCCCGACGACGTCCCTTCCTTCGGGCTTTAGCCCTGCCGCGGGGCTGCGCACGGGGAATTCTCCTGGCGCCGCAGAGTCCCCGTCAAGAGCGGGAGCCAGACAGGGCTGTCTGACCTGCGACGGCGAGGCTCCGTCTGGCCCCGTCTCCTGGCTCCAGCAGCGGCACGTGCTTGGGGAAGAGGAGGAGAACAGAACGAGCGCGTAGCGCTGCTTCCTCCGAGTGTTCCCCCCTGCCTCCGACGAATTGCGGTTCGGCAGCTTCCTCGGTTGGAGAGACCTCTTGGTGTTTAATACCCCTCGTTTTTTTTTTCCCCCCTTTTTTCTTTCTTCCTCTCTGAATTTCAGCCCTCGTGAGCCGCTGGTGCCCGCGGCGTCCTGCAGCAAGTTGTTCCACAGCTTCCCGGTGACGGGAAACCCTGCTCTGTGGGATCTCAGCCTGCTTCTGAACCCCTCCTTCTTGCGGCAGGAGGCACGGAGAGCCATCGTTGCCCTTCTCCAGGTTGCGTGAGGGTTTTTTAGTCATACTCTGTCTGTCGCAGCCCCCCTTGCGGCCCTCTTCTTAGGCTGAATCTCGCCCAGAAATGTTTAGTTGTGTCTTGCCCATAGGCGCTTCTCTGCCCTGAACAGTCCTTGGGGCGCATTTGAGGTTTGCGAACAATGCGTCCGGGTTTTATTGGGGAAAGCAGGAAGCTCCTCTGAATCCACCAGGATGATCCGTAAGTTATCCCCTCCCTGCGTAACGAGGTCTTTCTCGTGACGGAGAGAGGCTGGGCCCCGGTGCCGGGAGAACCGTGTCCGCGCGTAAGCCGTGTAGCAGTGGAAACTTGACTCCTCGCGAAATTCCTCCATTTCAAAAGGCCGAAGCGCTCGAGCCGAAGATGAGCTTCCCTGAAGCCCTCCATCTGGCGCGGCCTGCGGACTGCAGCGAGCCTTTCACAGCTGTTAAGAGATCGGCTGGGGCCCGATTTTGGGATGCTTGAAGGGGGGAACCTGACTCCTCCGGTTCTCGGCTGCTGAGCTCAGCAGCGGAGCGTCAGTTCCCCTGGCACGCGCTGAATCGCTCGGGGCTTCGCTTGCCCTACCAAGGTGCCGATCTCCAAAATTAGGTCCGGGGACCAAAAATAACTAAATTAAAACCTAGAATTCTTTTTTTTTTTTTCTCTTAACAAGCAGAAAATCCCAGGGCTGGAGGCTGAGGGACAGCGTGTGCCTGATTCTTATTTAAGAAAGAAAGAGCTGTTTTCTTGCTTTAATACCTTGGCGTTCGCCGAAGGAAGAACTGTAGCGTGGAAATGTAAAGGGAACGCGGGCTTGGCAGAGCCCTGTTACGCCGTCAAATGTCAGGGGCGTACGGGCCAGGTCAGGTCTGTGTGGTGTGGGAAGCTGAGAGTTTGGAAGGCCCCGTTTGCCTGCGCTTGCACAATTCAATCCCGGTAGATTCATTTGGCCTTATCCCCTTTTTCCAAGGGAGCTATAATTGAATCCAGCCCAGTTTGGCTGCGCGTCGGTCTCTCAAAGGAGACCTCTGAAGCCCAAGGTTGTGTAAGCTCTATGCAAACAATGAAGATCTCGGGGGACTTTCCCTAACAGTAGCGTGTCCTGCTGTCCTTGACCTAAATTTCCCAGCAGTAGCGAAATCTAGCCCTCTGGTGACAACTCCGAAGCTCTCCTGCGAGCTGGCGGTGGCATTTAAACTAGCCTAATGTCACTGAGTTGGCTCTGTTGAATGGCTCCATAAATAACTTGGAAATCAAAAGGGAAGGCTAAAAGCTCCCCTGAAGAGTGTGAGCTGGAGAAAGAGCAAACCGCTCATCTGGCTAGCCTAGCGGGGAGAAGGCAAGAGCCTCTTGGTCCCGATGCACGAGAAAGGGCAAAAGGGGACGCGGGGTCTCCAGCTGCTTGGGGTTGGGTGGATGCCTTGTTGCGCTGGGCGGCAGAGACGTTGTCTCACGCGTGTTGTGCGGCGGGCACCTCTCTGCCTTGTACTCCGGGCGACCTTGGCCCCGTCTCCTCGCAGCAGCTTCCGAGTTTAACGATGAAGGGCGAGTTGTCTTGGTGCTTTCTGCTGCCTTTTCGGTTGCCGATCCCATCAGGGTGGTGAGTTCGAGCCCTGAAGCTCACTGAAGGAGAATGGACCTCGCTGCTGGCTGGAGCCCGGGCGGCACGGTTGAATGTTGCTCGGGATCATGCCCTAGTCTTGGGGGTAAGGGAGAAGGCTTTGGCTGCTTCCTCTGGCATGTCATTTTTTCCATCTTTTTTTTTGTGTGTGTGCACACATCCACTGGCTCGAACTCATCTCAGTTTTGAGAAGCCTGCTGCCACCTTGGAGACGCGTGATCAGGAGCTCAGAGGATGGGGTAGGGAGGCAGCTGTGGAAGCACTGAAGAGCTTGTGTCCATCGTGGGCACGAAAGAGCCCTTCCAAAAATATACATGGAGCATTTTCCCCCACCAACTCAAGCGCACCTTCATTAGACGTGGCCGGAAGAGACCCCGAGGGTCCGTAGGGCCCTGGGACCCATCGGAGGCCAGCGCCGTGCTGGAGGCTGGAGCTTGCTGACACCGGGAGAAACGTGGAGCGGATCTCGACGCTTGTTCACTGCGCTGAGCTGTAAGAGGGAAGCGGTTGGTGTTCAGCTTTGCCGAAGACCTAATTAACTGAAGCGTCGTGTACGAAGGAAGCTTTTATGAAGCCCCGAGTGCCTCCAGGACTCCGGCGAAGGCGCTGAGACCCGGCGGTAAGCCTTCCTTATGCCTCGCTGCTTCTCGGCCAAAACCAAGAGAGAGCAAATGTAATGGAAGGGGTGACGGGGGGCGGGGGGAGGATCCTCCTCAGCTTCCTGGCAAAAGCAGCAAAAAGAGCATGACCGGGGTTCTTTCCTACAGCCCTCCTCGGAGGTTAAACCTGCGGCTTCTCCACCCGTCGCTCGGCTGCTCCAGCACCCTCCGGTGTGCGTTGGGACCCTGAAGAGCAGAGGGCACGTTTGTCCCGCGTCAAAGTCACCTTAAAAGCCGATCTGTTTTCCTTCTCCTGCCGTGGTCCTGGCAGAAGCTGGTTCACGCAGGTCTTCCCGCCGCTTGAAGCGGCTTTGAGCTTTCCCGCGGCCGTGCTGCCAAGTGGGAGGCTGCGAGCCGGGAGCAGGTGGTTTTCTCCCTGGAAATCTAGATGACAGTACTGGCGTTGGTGCCGCAGCGCGAACGCGGCCCATGTGTGACGATGCGGAGATGGCCCTGGCGTCTGCCTGCCCTGCTTGGCCGGCCGTCGCCCGAATGCAAGAGGTCGGAGGTGTTGCGGAGAGGCTGCCGGCTTTGCCCCGGGCGCCCGTGTGTCGGCAGCAGCTTCTCCTCCCCAATTTGCCTCCTGGAGTCGAGCTGAATTACGGTGACGGATGCCACTCGCTCCAGGAAGGGGATCGGCGGCGGCCTCTCGGCAACGCTGCGGAGGGGTCGCGAGTGCCCGGCAAGGCGCAACCCCCACCGGAGCTCGACGGTCTTGGGCCGCTAGCAAAGCCCCGTGACCGTCTTCAGGAGACGCCGAAGAACCCCGAAGCCGGCAGCAAACCGAGCCGGGCGGCCAGCTCGTGCCGTGCTGGCCGGAGGTGCTGCAAGTTGAAGCCGTCGGGGCTGCCGTGCCTGGCTACGCGAAACCAGGGGGGGATTTCCGTCAGCCTGCCCCCGATCGTGGGCTCGCACGGCGCCCCGAGCAGAGATCCTGCCTCTGAAAGCTGAGACGCTCCGGGACGGCTAAGCGGATATATTTCCTTATGTAGGTTTGAAACCCTTTTTTTTCTTTTTACATATATATGTATATATAAATATATATATTAAGTAATCAAACAAGTCGCCTGGGATTAGTCCTTCCCGTGGCACGTGCTGACCTCTGCTCTTCGCTCCGCTGTCGACGGCGGGCTGACGGACAGCCGTAGCGCTCCCGCGGTGCTGTCTATTGCTCAACTCTTGCGGTCTTGCCTTGCAAATCCGTAGTAAAGAGGAACTCTAGCAGCTGCCATACTTCTCCTATAAAATATTAAATCCTCCAGCATCCAGTTCTTGCTCTTGTTCTATGCTCAGGGCTGCTGCTACAGAGCTGCGGCTGAAGCTTTTGCTTTCCGAGAAGGGAAACGCAGGGGGGAAAAAAAAGGGAAAGAAATCCATGGCGATGTGCGCGGAGCGAAGGGGAAGCTCGGGCCGCACAAGGTGGGGGAAAGGCTTTAACGGCAGCGCCGCGTGCAAAAGGGGGGGAAAAAAGGGAAAAAAAAAAAGGAAAAAACCCAACCCAGCTTGGCTGCTTCGCGCCGGTGCGTTGTTAAAGGTTTCACCTCCCCCAAAATGACACATTTGCGAGCGAAAATAGAACAAGACAGAACACACAGAGCCGCCCACCGCGGCCCCGCCACCGCGCAGCCGAGCGCGAGCGGCGCCCGAGCCTCGCTGCTGCAAAGCCGAGGCTTCTTCGCCCTCCCGCTCCAGTGCCCCCGGCGCCGGGTCCGCCTGGAGATTCGGCGCCCCGGCAGCCGGCCGGGCCCGTCGGTTGTTGGCTGCCGCGCTCGCCGGCCGCCCTCTGCTTTCCCCCCCACCTCTCCTACTCCCCGCCGGGGAGCTGCCGGCTGCCCGGCGGAGTTGAGGACGGAGGGATGGAGCCGGCCGGCGGCGAGGAAATTCTCTCGCCCGCTGCACGGTGGTGCTGTTGAAGCGACGCGGAGAACGTGCTCGACCGGGAAAGGCGCCTTCTCGCTTCCCGGCCTCCTTTCCGAGGAGGCCGAAGGAAACCGCTTCCCGGCCGGCAAGGCTGCGTCCAGGTTTTCGAACTGCCGCCGGCGTGCGGGGTGTCGCGTGCCGAGCGCAGTTGGACCAGGCAAGGATCTGGATTGGAAAATCTTCCCCCTCCCCCCCCCCAAAAAGGCAGGAGCGCTTCGGGAGGTGGGAGAGATGGCAGCCTCCTGCCGGAGACGTGTGACTAGGCTGAGGCTGGCGTTTCTTACCCGAAATCCCGAGCGTCCCTTGGCTCGAGAGCAGGAAGCTCAGTTTTTGCCAGGGGATTTGTCATGCCGCCGTGCGATTCCTACGCTCGGGCACGAAACCATCCCCTTGGCTTTCCCATCTGGGCCGCCGGGGGTTTTTTTCTGAGCAAAAGGAAGGCCGGCCAGTGTTCGGGGCCGTCGCTTCCCCCCGCGCGGGGTTGCGGTGGAGGCGGTGGCGGCGGAGGCGGTGGGAAAAGGGATGCTGATGGGGAGGCACGGGACCCGCGCTAGCCCCCTCGCCGCCGCGGGGTCGACAGAGGAGGGGGGCAAAAAGCATCGGAAAAGGCGGCCCCGCGCTTTTCCCTCTCTCGCCCTCCAGCCCGTTCGCCTCCTACGAGCCCGGGGGTGGTTTGGGAACCGCCAGCTGGAGCCAACCGGCGAGAGCGCCGGTTCTCCGCTGCCATGCCAACCCCCATCTCCATGGCAATGGGGACCCAATGGGCGACCGCTGGGCGAGGGCAAGATTTGGGGGAAAAAAAAGAAAAGAAAGGGGGGGAGAGGAAAAAAAACACATAACCCCCCCCCCCCCCCAGCCCCGCGGGAATCGCCGCTCTCGGAGCCGGCCCGGCAGGCAGCCCGGGGCGCTCCTTTGCGCCGGCTTCGCTTCTCGGTGGCTCCGGAAACCGGGTGCTTTTCGATGCGGTGGGTAAAAAAACCCAAACCAACGAAATAACCCTTCAACGTGCCCGTTGAAATCGTCGGAGGGGGGGGAACCAAAAAGAGCAAGAAGAGAACGAAACACAAGAGCGCGTGCGTACGCACGGACCCTTCCGAACGGTTTGAAGCTGAATTTAGTTAAAAAACCCAGGGATCTTACGTAAGCCCCGGCGGTGCGGGAAGCCGCCCCCGCCGCCTGCCTGCCCGGGACCCCTCGGCGTTGGGGGGGGTCGGGAAGGGGGATGAGGTCCCCGGGGCAGGTCCGCCGTCTCCCGGGCCCGTTCGTCCCCCGTTTCCCTCTTACGTAACGCCGCTGTACAGCTCCGGCTTAGGGACGAGGTGCGTATGAAAACATTTTAAAATAACTCTGCCTTTTGTTAGCGCCGCGGCTATCTTTAGAAACGGTCTGATTTGATTTCCGAGCGGGGAGGTTTCGATGGGATGGATCCTTCGCCCGCCGGCGATTTAAAGGGGTGCGGGTTTAATGCCGAGCCCCTTTTCTTGGCCATGTTATGGCTAATAAATCCCGTCCTCCCCCTGCCACCAAATCTCTCCTCGTTTTTTCTCTCCAAATTCCTGCAGCCGGAAGCGGCTGATTTTTGCTCCGAGAGTTTCTCGTCAAGCCCGAGCCTTCCTGCCAGTGCCGAGCAGGACGACTCTTCCTGTCCTGGACCTGCCGATCCGAACTCTTCCCGTCCTGGGGGAAAGGCTGAGCGTTAACTCGAAGCATTAAGGATGCTGTCAGGCTGGCTCTGCCCTCTTTCTACTTCCTATATCCTTCCCTCAAGTTTCTTGCTCTCTCCGCGCTCCAATCTGTTGGCCGCTTAATGCCTCTCTACTTTTCTTGCTCCCCAGGAGACAGGAGCAGTTCCAGACGAATCCCGACAGCTACAACGGAGCCGTGCGAGAGAATTACGCCTGGTCCCAAGACTACAGCGACCTGGAGATTAAAGTGCCGGTGCCCAAGCACATCGTAAAAGGCAAACAGGTAAACCGGCTCGAACGGTTCGTCTTCCGACGTCTCCTTTTCCCTCCGGAGGCCCAGCTTTCCTGGGAAGCTGCTTGGAGCGGGAAGCAGTGCGTTATCTAAGCTGCCGGAGACGGATAGTTTGGGGACGGCTAACTCCTTCCCCGGTTATCCAAGCTGCCAGAGGCGGATAGTTTGGGGATGGATGCTCCTTTCCCAGTAGCACTCTCTGCCTTGGAGCGTCTCTTGCCTTTCCTTTGCAGCAGGAACGGCTGGGGCAGCTCTGGCCCGCAGGAACGGGGGGAATCGGAGCAGGCCCGGCCCCTTGCGAGACTCGCAAGCTCCCGCATCGCGGCTCCGAATGGAAGGGATCCGGGCCCGGCACCCAGCCCGGCGAGCCGGCCCGGCCGCCCTCGCTGCTGCGTGCGGAGCACAGGGCAGCCTTGCCTCGCTCCGCGGGTCCGAACGGGAATGTTTCTTCTTTCTTACTTTACTCGTAGCTGCAACCAGTCACGTTGCTTTTCCTTTGCCACTCCTGTTCCCTCCTGTCCCTTTTCTCCCGAGGAACGTCGCAGCCCGGAGCCGTGGCCTGGGCCTTTCACGTACCAACCGCCGAGGCTCGCTTGCACCCCGCGGTCACGGGGGCAAGTGAGCAGCTACGGGGGGTGGGGAGGAGGGGGAACACGCCTACGAGTGGGCTTGCGGACCCGGGCGCTTGCGCTCTCCTTGCCGAGCGCTGCCCGCCCCGCGGTCCCTTCTGTATTTTTCCGTTTGGGAAGCGCGCGCTCCCCCACCTCCCATTCCCCTCCACTTGCAGGGCGCCTGGAAACGAGCACGCTTGGGTTTGCTCGCTGGCTCCAGCCTACACAGCTCCTGAGCGTGCCAAAAGAGTGTAATTGGCAGCAGCAACCCGGCCTGGAGGGGTGATGGAGTGAGCGGCTGCCACAGGGACAGCAGGGGGACCGCGAGCTGCAGCTTTCCCAGTGGGTCGCTCCGATAAAACCGAGCCGTTTCTTGGAAGCGTTCAGGGGTGCCCGGAGGGATGTTCCATCCCCTCCGCATCCGACTGCACTCAGGATGCGTCGCCTTTGCCCAGGGAAGGGCCCTTGCGCCAGGGCTCTTGCCTGCTTGGTCCTTTTCCACCATCCCCCCCGGAGCCACGGAGGCCTGGCAGGTTCCTAACCTCTCCGCCGCGCTGCGAGGGCGGACGGATGTCTCCCTTGGGGCAGTGCACGCGTGCCGGGGTCCCTCAGCAGCCGAGTTTTCATTTTAAGGAGATTCTTTAAAATCTCTTCCAGCCTTGGGCGGGGGGGGGGGGGGACTGCAAGCAGATAGGCTGGGTCATGGGCCAGAGCGGGGCGATTTGAAGCGATTTTAAAACCGGATAGACCTAGGGCTTGTTGTCGATGGGCTCTTGCAAAACAGAAGCGTTCTCCTACGTTCACCATGCAGCTTCATCTTTTCCAAAAATTATCAGTCTCTCGGCCTCTGCCTGCCAAGGCGAGATTAAAAATCTCCCCCGTTCGCTCCCTGGGCTCCGAGTGCGCCCGGCTCTGATGCTGCTCAAAAAAATCTTACTTATGGCACTTTTTGGATGCAGTCTGTTGCTATGGCGCATTAGCGCTCGGGCAAGCTGGCGGGTTCGCCGTAAGGAGCTCCACAAAGTGTCCGCGGAGCGGGAATGGGAGACGGCGTAGGTGGGAGCATCTCCCTCCACCGTCTCCATCTCTCCGCTCTACCCAGGGGTGCAGCGGGGGGCGGATGGGGAAGGGGGGGGCGAGTGCGTATATCCGAGCGCTTCCCCGGCGCTTAAATAGAGATAACGCCGCCAGCTTCTCTGTTCCTGCCCGGCTCAGAGGAAAACGAGCTAGTTTGGTTCCCCGGGTTGTGTTTGCTTGTTTGATGTGCGTGGGCGGCTGTGGGCGTTTTAGCGCTCGCGGATTACTGCGGTGGGAGGCCGTGGCAGAGAGCCGGGCCCCACGTCGCCCCGCGGGCGCCCGCTGGAGCGGGGATGCCGAGCAGAGGCGATTTCTTCATTTTTATTTTTTATCTTTTTTCCCTGCCGGGATGAAGGCAGGCCGCTGTTGCAGCTCAGGCTCCCGAGCCCCTCCGGATCCGTGCGCCGAACATGGCCTGTTTTTACGTTAGGCGTGGGGAGCGGCGGCTATTCCGATTGCTTCTCGCTCTTGATCGATCGGGAAGGCTGCTGGATTAAGGCTGCCCTGTTTGGCGCTCTCCTTGCATCTGGGTTTCTCTGCTGCTTCTCCAGCCCCTCTTCCCTGCTCCCCCCCCCACCACCACCTTCGTATCCCACTGGTGCCGTCGGAGACGCGAGGAGGCATATTCTAGCTGCTTTATTAAAACCAATAATCTTTCCTGGCGTGTTCCCTGGCCCCAGCCGCCTCCTCCTCAGCATCCCTAATCATGTTTGAAACATTGCAGCAGATTTCCTCTGGCCCTGGATTGCTTGTCCAGACCTGCTTGCTACCTAACATCTTGCCGTTCCCAGAGGTCCCTTGAAGACGTCCCTCAGCCCCGAGTGCTGCCTTGTGCGGCTACCTCGGAATAAAACACGTCTCAAATTTCACTCTTCCCTGCCTCGCTGGATCCCGTTGCTGCGTCTTCAGGAGCTCCGTGGGGTCCTTGGCGTCGTCCCCCTTATCCGAGACCCTCCGTGCCTCAAGGGAGCCCCTCCAGAAGATGGCTGGGGGGGGGGGTCACTGTGCTCAGCCGCCTGCCGTGCCGAGATGCTGGAGCGTGTAACTACTCGCGCCGCAGGATCGGTGGCAGTGAGCAGAGCCCGCTGCCCGTGGCCTCGTGCCTTTCCAGAGATGCTGGAAAGCGAGAGCTGCTTTCGCAGGGACCGTCCGAAAAACCCGAGCGTCCTCTCCGCGTCCTCCGGCCAGACCCGGCGGGTGCCGCTCGGGAGAGCCGCTGGCGGCCGTGGCTCCCGCCGGCCCGGCTCGCGTGCCCGCGGCAGCCCCGGCCCGCTCCGCCGCCGAGGCGGCGCCGGCTCCGTGGCGCGTGCGTCCGCTCGCTTGCGGCGGTTGTTGGGTGGTGGTGGTGGTGATGGGGGGGGAGAAAGAGCTTCGCGCGCGCGGCATCGCTCCGGCTCTTGCCTGCGTGGAGCTAGTGAGTCACCGGCAATCTCCTAGGTAATGGATAATGTAATAACATTTCAAATGAGGTCTGCAGAGCGGCAGGAAGATCTGGGGGAACTCTGGGAGAGAATGCAGGCAAATCTAAACCGCAATCTCCTCCTCCTCCCGGGGCCGAGAGACGGGGCAGCGCCTGGGCACACGCAAACCTGCCCCGGTCCCCGCGGGCGCCCGGTCCTCCCCCGGCCGGGCTCCGCGCTCGCTGCGGCCCGGGGCTGGCAGGCAAGGAAGGACCTATGGTCTCTTTGGAGACCGCCGGCGCTGGCGTGCCCAGGCAGCAACCTGCCTCCGTCCCCCTTTCCCCGGGCAGGGAGAAGCGTCACCTCAGTGGCGGGTCTGAGCAGGGTTGCCCGTATGGTGGCGGGAGGCCCCCGTGCCTCGCCGGGGAGCCCTGGCCGGCTCGAATCCCTCTAGCTCTTCCTTTCTCCCCCGAGCCATTGCCGCTTGCTCCGAAACAGCAGCGGGATTCCCACCCTCCCGCTACCCGCGGAGCCGATAGCTCTTCTTTCTCTCTCTCATCCCCGGCGAGTGCACTTGACCCCGCACGTCAACCCGCCCGGCGAGAACACGTGCATGGGAACCTTCCTCCTCCTCTTCTCTGTGTTTGCAGGTGGCTGTGGATATCAGCAGCGGCACGATTCGCGTGGCGGTGCTGGAGGGCGGCAGCCAGCGCGTCCTCATGGAAGGCAAGCTCACGCACAAGATCAACACGGAGAGTTCCCTCTGGAGCCTGGAGCCGGGCAAGTGCGTTTTGGTAAGGGGCGTCTGCTCCGGCTGCTGTCCCTGCGCCTTTGCTCGCAGCTGCTCCGGCCTCGAGCTGGAAACTCGGAGCAGTTGCAAGTTTGAGCCAGATCTGGACGTGTCCCACGCTGGCTTTCCCTGGCTCTCCCCACGCAGCATCCCGCTCAGTCTCCCATTGCCCATGTGCGTCCCAGTCGTTGTTGCTGGCCTGGAGCTCATTACCAACAGGTTTCCAGCTTCGTTATCCCGTTTCCGGAGTGTGCTGGCAGTCCGGGCTATGTGGCGCAATTGCTGCTGCCAGGCAGGCTCTGTCCCCAGGGCTGTCCCCCACCGTCAAAGTTGTCGCGGGACAGCAGACGGACACCCAAAGCCAAGCTTCCCTGGGGTGAAATCAAGTGGGAATTTCCTGCTGGATGCAGAAGTCCAGAGGGAAGTGCACGGAGATGCTTTGCAGGTGTTGCCCAGCTGCTCTGGATCAGAATGGATGTAACCCGGGACGGTTACGGCCTGACGGCAAGAGCGTGAAGTTGCTGCGAGAGAGAAGAGCTTCTCCAAATCCGGTGGGCCGTGGAGAGGGCATGAAACAGGAAGCGATGGCATCACCAACTTGTGTTTTTAAGGCGTTCTTAAGCTTCTTGCAAGTTAATTGATGCGTGAAGATAACCCTGGGGAAGGAGCGAAGCCTTGTTCAAGAGGAACTGCCCCGACGGACGGCTGCTCTGCAGCGCGAATGGCAATTCCGGGTGCCTGTCCCCAGGATCAGCAAGGGAGGCGATGTTTATTAAATATCCAGCTCCGGAGGAGGACGGGAAGAGCGCGCGGGTGGAGCGAGACTCGGGGGCCTTCCGGAGTGTCCCCGGGCAGCAAGGGGAGTTGTCCCGTTATCTCCAGCCGGAGCTGGCTCTTGCCTCAAATTAGCGCGAGCGCAGGGTTGTGAGGATCTCCAGCTGGCTGCCAACATATTGATGGTGGGATGAGATTTCACTTGAAGAATTGTAAGGTAACTGGAGCAGAGTGAGTAATTCTCACCCGAGAGCGTCTCCTTTTCCCAGGCGCCGAGTAGCCAAAAGTGGTTTGCGGAGCCTTTCGATTCATTCATCAGCAGGCATCCAACCTCCTGTTAATGAACCGCTTCGCTGCGGCTCTTGGGAGGGGATTCGGACGTGAGCCAGTCGGGTCCTGCTGGAGCACCAGGGACCGCGGCGGACGAGGGCGTACGGGCCCTTGCCCTGTTGGAATTTGCACTGCCGCGTGTTAACGCAGCTCCCGGTGAATTCCCAACGCAGCGGTCGGGAGTTTCCCCTTCCCGACAGTTGCGGCGAGGTGCCAACTTCTCATCTGGGACCAAGAAGAAGGCATCTCCCAGCGGCGTCGGAGATGTGGCCGAGATCGGGCTCACAGAGTGCTGGTGGTGGAGTCACCCAAGGAGATCCTGATGTTCTTGGAAGGTATCACTGTTTGGGGCACTTAAGAGGCTCTGGCCCCAGAGAAAAACCTATGAGCACTCGAGTTTCTTGATCCTTTAAACAAGGGAGTCCCTTCGGCGGAGGTCGGTCCGTATGCTGATGCTCCGTGGAGGCAGAAGCTGTCCTGCTTGGTCTTGTCCCTTGTGAAAGTCTCTCCTTGCTGTGATCACGTGCAGCGTTTTCATGGGGACTGTTGCGTCCCATATGCTCCTGCAGGACACAAAGAGAGTCATGAGGATCTGTGCGTTTTCCGTGCCTTTTGCTGGCTCTCATTAACTGGCCTGTGTTCTCTCCATGGCCTCTTATCTTGAGAAGCAGCTGAGGTTAATTTGCCTCCTAACCCCTCCTGGCTCTGCTCTTCCTCTCCTATCTGGTGTCCCTATGAATTTCTCCTCCTCGCCAGGCATCTCTCCATCATCCATATAGTCCTCAGTGCCTTCCCGCTTCCTGGCACCCAAGTCCTTTCTCCTCCTCCTCCACGCTGCCCTTGTGTCCTGCTTGACGCGGTTCGCCCTGCCGCTGCCTGCGCTCGGCATCGACCTGGTTTTCATCCCGCCCTTTGGCACCTTTGCGGCTTGCACGAGTGTCCAACCAAGGTTGAAACCCGGCGGGCGCCGTTCCGAAAGCCGAGGCTCTGGCCGCCTCCGCTGGCCTGGCATCGTGTCCCCGGCTCATCCCGCTGCCGGGGGCACCTTGCTGAAGCCCCCCGCAGTCCTGGGTACGATCCCCGCGTGCTCCCTTCTCCATTGCACCCGCTCGCTTGTCAAAAGTGAGATGAAAATAGATTTGCATGAGCTCGTTTTAGAAATCTCCGCTGGGTGTTGTGCGCAACACGTTTTGGGATTATTTTCGTTGTCAAGGGTTCTTTTTTTTTTCTTTCCGTTCCCTCTTTTATTCTCCTCCTCTCCGACATTTGTTATCCCCGCTCAGGTTTTTGTCACCAAGTCCTGCCTTGAGCAGCTATTAAAGCCTTCAGCTTGTCACCTTGTGAGCTGCGAGGCCGAGTTAATGATAATCTGCGGTGCTCTCCCTTCTCCCTAACCTCCACGTGTTGTTGGAAACGTTGCTGGCTGCTTTCTTAGCACCTCTAAACGGCTCTGGCCCCTGCCGACTTTTGGGGGCGACCGTTGCCATTGTTGCTTCCCAAGAAAAGGAGCTGGCAGGAGGCTGGTTTTCCAAGTTGCTCTCTCTCACCGCGCTTCTCTTCCCTCCCGCAGCCGTGCCGAGCTGCCCCTTCCCTGCCTGGCGCCTTGGCTTCGTCCGGCTGAGCTGGTGGCCGGGAAACTTGTAGCGGCAGCTTCAAGTGTGGGCAAAGCTTTTGCTTGGAGGAAGGAACATCATCAGGGCAAGGTTTGTCCTGGTGGAAAAGAAAAGCCTGTCGCATTCGTGAAGCCCCGCTGGGTTCCTGGAGCACTCGCTTGCTGAGGACGCAGCCTTGCGGGGCGCTGGTGGCCCAGCGCTGGAGCTTCTCTCCTGGTCCACACGTGGCTGAAGCTTGTGGGACATCTCGCCTCGTCTGGACTGAATGTTATGAGATCTCAGCCTTGCTGTGCCCAAGCTCTTGATGAGGTTCCTTGCCAGCATCTCTGTCACCTTAAGCTCTTGTAGCCCATGTGCCAGGCTGAATCGCTGGAGGACGTCAACAGAAAGGCGTCCAAGAAAGCAACCTCCACCCATGGGTCCTGCAGTGAGATTTGGACCCATCTGCAGCAAGCCCTCCAGAGCTGCATGAAAGCGTGAAACCCTGCACTGGAGCCCATGGCAAGAGCTTTGCCGTGGCCTGCGGGCAAAGGAGAAGCTCGAGGTTTGAAGGTGCCGCTTCCGAGCGAGTCCTGCTTCTGACTTTCAATTCTCCCTCCCTCCCAGGAATAAGAGCAAATCACCAGCTGCGGAGGTTAAGCAAGGACAGTTTGCGAAGCCCTCGGCTTGCTTTGCCTGGCACGGGGGGCAGGCGGCCCTCAGGCTGGGGGGTCTGCAGAGCCGGCTGAAGCGGTGGAGAAGCCCGGCGCTAAGCCTCGAGCTGTTTGGCTTCCTCTGGAGAAGCTCAACTGTGCAATTAAGAGAAGAACAAGCCCGCTCATCTCACCGGAAAAACTAACGCCTTCCCAGAGCTGGAATATTTTCCCGGCTCTGCTCTTCCCGAAGGATTAAGCCCCAGCCGCCCCCTCTTGCATTAATTGGTTCCTTTGCTTTGCACCGGAGAGAGACACCCGGCTCCATAACTTTAATGGCTGCCCGCATTTCCCCCTCCGGAGCCGCTGAGCTTCTGGGGAGGTTTCGCTAAGTTGTCTTGTCTGGCTTTACTGATGACTTTGCAGCGCCGCCACCGAGCGCCATAAATCCTCCCGGCTGCCGGGCTTCTTGCTTAAATAACGCGGAAAGAAGGAAGCGGGTTGAGGGGGGATGACACATGACGGGTCCCCAGGTGGGCGTGGGGGTGGGGGACGAGGCGGCGCCACGCTCCCCGTCTCGTGCCCTGACGCCGCTGCGTGGTCCCCAGATCAACCTGAGCAAGGGCGACGAGTACTGGTGGAACGCTGTCCTGGAGGGCGAGGAGCAGATCGACATCGACAAGATCAACAAGGAGCGCTCCATGGCCACGGTGGACGAGGAGGAGCACGCCGTGCTTGACCGCCTCACCTTCGACTACCACCAGAAGCTGCAGGGCAAGCCACAGAGCCACGAGCTGGTAGGTGTCCTCCATCCCCACCTGGGGCCACCTCTGGGCCATTGGTCGGTGTCCTCCATCCCCACCTGGGGCCACCTCTGGGCCATTGGTCAATGTCCTCCATCCCCACCTGGTGTCAACTCTGGGCCATTGGTCAGTGTTCTCCATCCCCACTTGGGGCGACCTCTGGGCCATTGGTCGGTGTCCTCCATCCCCACCTGGGGCCACCTACAGGCCATTGGTAGGTGTTCTCTATCCCCACCTGGGGCCACCCCTGGGCCATTGGTAGGTGTCCTACATCCCCACTTGGGGCCACCTCTGGGCCATTGGTCAGTGTTCTCCATCTCCACTTGGGGCCACCTCTGGGCCATTGGTAGGTGTTCTCTATCCCCACCTGGGGCCACCTACAGGCCTTTGGTCAGTGTCCTACATCCCCACTTGGGGCGACCTCTGGGCCATTGGTCGGTGTCCTCCATCCCCACCTGGTGTCACCTCTGGGCCATTGGTAGGTGTCCTCCATCCCCACCTGGGGTCGCCTCTGGGCCATTGGTAGGTGTCCTCCATCCCACTTGGGGCCACGTCTGGGCCATTGGTCGATGTTCTCCATCCCCACCTGTAGCCACCTACAGGCCATCGTGCCATGTTCTCTGGGTGGCCGATGGACACCACAGCTCGGTGCCCAGCGCGGGCCGCAGTGATGCCTGCGGCATCTCTGGGGACAAGAGGACACCCACTCCTCCTCTTGTTCCCGCTGCCCATTGCTGGCACCAGCCCCATCTCCTCAACTGGTGATGGGACCAACATCACGGCACGTCCCTCCAGAGGAGCCAGTCTGTCCGCTCAGGTTGGGCTGGGGGGCGGGACAGCAGGACGATGGAAATGGGTGGCCTTCATAGGTGGCCCAGTGGAGCTGTGCCTGGTGGCCTTCACCAAGGTCCTGCTGGATGTGGCTTGGTGGCGGTGGCCTTCACCAAGGTCCTGGCAGATGATGGGAGCAGAACGGGGGGGGGGGCGGCATGGTGGCGGGTGCCCCAGGCGCGAGGCCAGCCGGGGCGGGCGAAGCTTTCGGCCTCACCGCAGCGGCGCCTCTCGCTTCTTCGCAGAAGGTCCACGAGATGCTCAAGAAGGGCTGGGACACCGAGGGCTCCCCTTTCCGCGGCCAGAAGTTCGACCCCACCATGTTCAACATCTCCCCCGGCGCTGTGCAGTTTTGACACCGGCGCCAAAAAAAAAAAGAAAAAGAAAAAGAAAAAAAAGGAAAAAAAAAAAAAAAAAGAAGGAAAAAAAAGAAAAGGAAAGAAAAAAACGGGAGGGATTAAAAAGAAAAGAAAAAACAACAAAAAAGAAGAACCTCCCCCCACCCCGGTGGCCTCCTTCGCCCCCGTCCCTGCGGGGTGACGGGGAAGGGGGGGGGAGGAGAAACGGGGCGAAGATGTCGTTGGGGGGGCGGGATGGGGGTTTTTTTGGTGGTTTTTTCCCCCCCCCTTAAACGTCCCGTCGCCAAGGCAACCGCGGGACCCTTCTCCTCGGTTTCAGCTCCGGCTTGTTTTGCGGGAATAGACGGAGCGAGCCTGGGCGAGGATCCGTGCTGCCTTCAGGATGCTTCTTTTGCGGCTTCTCCCCCCCTCCCCGCGCGGCCTCCCCCTGCCCCCCCCCCACCCCCGGCACCCTTTGGCCCTCGCTCGCCGCTCTGCCGGGAGGGGGTGGGGGGACAGCGGGTCCCGGTGGGGAGGTGGGGGGCATCACCCAAAAGATGGTGACTAAGGTGGGACCGAGGTGCCCCCCCCCACCCGCGGTCCCCATGGTAATGGCATCCCCCTGCCCCCCCCCAAAGTGTTTGCCCATCCCGGGTGGGCACCCACTGGTGCCCCCCACACACACACTTCCCTCCCACCTGGAGGGGCCCAGGGGTCCTGGCACCCCCCTCGCGGCCTGTCGTGCCCCAGCCCCCCAGTGCTGTTGGGGGGGCTCGATGCCCCCTTTTGGGGTGCCCTCTGGCACCCTGGGGTGAAGCCAGGGTGGCTCTGCTGATTACCTTTGGGGGGGCACCACCATGGAGCTGCTATTTGTGGGGAGGTGGGGTGCTGGGGGGGAGCATTTGGGGGTGTTGCCAGTGGGGGGGGGGATGGCAGATGTAGGGGTCCCTGGATATGAGGGTGCCTGGGGAGGGGGGGGTCCCTGGGGACGGGGGATCCCTGGGGAGGGGGTCTGATATCGAGGTCCTTTAAGCGGGGGGGGGGGGGGATATGGCAGGGGGGGTCCCTAAAGGAGGAGGCTGGATATAGGGGTCCTTTAGGTGGTGGTGGTGGGGTCTGGATATGGGGATCCTTGGTGGTGGATTTGGGGAGTGGGGGGGGTCCACGGCGGTAGGTATGGGGGTGCCGGTGTTTGGGGGCGGGGGAAGGATCCGCACGGCGCCCGCCGGGGAGCACCCAGCGGGGCGGGGGCAGCGCGGAGCCGGGGCCTCCCCCCACCACCACTGCCCCCCCGGGGGCCGGCAGCGCCTCCTCCCTCTCTCCCTTCCTCCTCCTCCTCCTCCTCCCCCCCCCCCCCCCCCCCCCGCGCTGCCAGGCGGAGCCGGCGCGGAGCGGAGCCGCTGCCCGGGCGGCTCATTGCGGCGCGGCGCGGCGCGGCGGGCACCACCATGGCCACCACCGTGCCCTGCACCCGCTTCACCGACGAGTACCAGCTCTACGAGGAGATCGGCAAGTAAGGGCCGCCGCCGCCGCCGGGCACCGGGCGCGGAGACCCCCCCCCCTTCCCCTTCTCCCCCCACCGCCCCGCCGCCGCCGCCCCCCAACTCCCCCCCCCCCCCCGGCTTCCCCGGCTCCGGGCAGACATGACGCATTTCCTCGGGGGGAGCCGGTACCGACCCCCCCCAACACCCCTCCCGGTACTGACCCCCCCCCCGGTACAGACCCCCCCCCCCACCCCTCCCGGTACTGACCACCCCCCCCCCGGTACAGACCCCCCCCCCACACCCCTGCCGGTACTGACCCCCCCCCCGGTACTGACCCCCCCACACACCCCTCCCGGTACTGAACCCCCCCCCCCCCGGTACAGACCCCCCCCCACACCCCTCCCGGTACTGACCCCCCCCCGGTACAGACCCCCCCACACACCCCTCCCGGTACTGACCACCCCCCCCGGTACAGACCCCCCCACACACCCCTCCCGGTACTGACCCCCCCCCCCCGGTACCGACCCACCCCCGGTACCGGTGCCCCCTGCCCGGTTCCTCCCTGCCCCAGCCCGGTTCGCCGCCGCTTCCCTCCCCCCCCCCCTTTGCTGGTACCGACCCCCGATCCGGTCGGTCCATCCCCCTCCCCCCCCCACCTCCCCTTGCCCGGTACCGGCCCCCTCCGCCCCCCCCCACGCAGCGGCAGGGCTGGGCCCGGCTGCAGCCTCCCTGGGTCCTCCCCCACCCCCCCGCTCCCTCCCCTGGGCCCCCCGATCCCCCCCCCGCCCCGGTGCCTATAGCCTCCCCCCCCCTTCAGTCCTTGTAGCCCCCCTCCTTGTTCTTATGGACATCCCCCAGTCACTCCAGAAGTCCCAGCCCCTATAGAATCCCCCCCCCGGTCCCTATAGAGCCCCCTCCTGGTCCTTATAGAGCCCCCCTGGTGCCCATGGAGTCCGCAGTCGCTATAGAGCCCTCCCCCCTGCTCCTTATGGAGCCTCTATCCATAGAGCCCCCCAGTCCCTATAGAGCTCCCCCTCCCAGTGCCTATGGAGCCCCCAGTCCCTATAGAGCCCCTCCAGTCCTTATAGCTCCCTGGTGCCTATGGAGCCCCGAGACCCTATAGAGCCGCCCAGTCACTCCAGAAGCCTTCATTCCTCCACATCCCCTCCAGTTTCTATAGACGCCCCCAGTCCTTATAGCCCTCTTTGCTCCTATGGATCTTCCCAATCCCTATAGACCCCACCTATCACTCCAGACCCCCCAGTCCTACAGACCACCCCAGTCCCTATAGATCCCTCGTTCCCTACAGACCTCTCCGGTCCTTGTACCTCTCTCCCATCCTTGCAGCCCCCCCCAGCCTCTGCAGATCCCCCAGTCCTTATAGCTGCCCTGGTCCTTACAGATCCCCTGTTCCTCCAGAACACCCTCCCCAGTTCCTATAGACCCCCCTCTGGTCCTTATGGATGCCCTGGTCCTTATAGCTTCCCAAATCCTCAGGACTCCCCCAATCCTAATAGATACCCCCCCCAGTCCCAGTCCTTACGGCCCCTCTGGTCCTTATAGACACCCTTCATCCTCCAGATCCTCCTCAGTCTCTATGGACCCCCCTCACCCCCCCAGTCCTTATGGACCCCCTATTCTCTGCAGACCCTCTGATCCCTATAGATCCCCCCCATCCTTATCTCCTCTGGACCATATAGACCCCCCCCATCCTTATAGACCCCTGGGCCCTTATATAACTCCCCTGCCCCTCCAGACCCCCCCCAGGCCCTGTAGAGCTCAGCCCTGCTGGACCCCCATGTCCTTAGAGCCCCCCTGCCTTTGGGGGGATGTGTTGGGGAGGTGTCTGTCCCTCCCCAAAATTCAGCCTGGACTGGTTGCCTATGGCAACGTGAGGTCCCAGCCCCCCCCATATCACCCGCCATGTCCCTGTCCCCCCCCCACGTTGGGGTCCTCGGCCCACAGCTGGGGGGGGGGAAACCGAGGCAGGGCCAGGGTGCCAGCATGGCGAGGGGACTCCAGGGTGGGGGGAAGCGCCTGGTGCCACCCAGGTGCTGGGCAGAGACATGGGTGACAGCGGGGGGGGGGTTGTCACCAGTGCCCACAGCCGGGCCACCGCTGCCACCATCCGGGCCACCCGCCGTCCCCATGGCAACGGGCTGCCGGCAGCGGTGGTGGTGGTGGTGGAGGTGGGGGGGGACCCGATCCTGCCCGCCGCCACCCAGCCCACCCCAGGGTGCCCCCCACCCCGGGGTGCTGAGTCACGTTCGGCTCAGCCCATTTCGGGCTGCTGGGGGGGGGTGGTGCTGAGTCACGGGTGGGAGCCGACCACGCCGCGGGTGGGGGGTGCTGAGTCAGCAGCGGTGGGGCCGGGGGGAGGGGCACCCAGCGACGGTGCGTTTTCGGGGTGCTGCATGTCCCGTCCCGTGTCCCCCCCCCCCCGCCGGCGGGCCGTGACCTCCGCGCGCGGCTCGCGCTCCAGGGGGGCTTTCTCGGTGGTTCGGCGCTGCGTCAAGCTCTGCACCGGCCATGAGTACGCCGCCAAGATCATCAACACCAAAAAACTCTCCGCCAGAGGTAGGTGCCGCCGACCCCCCGCCGCCCGCCCCTCCCCAACCCACCCACCCCGGCCTTGCGCAGCGGCGGCTGGGGGGCTCGTGGGGACCTGGCCCATGCTGTGACGGTCACCTTAGCTCTGCCCGTACCAACCACCTTAACTCTGCCTGTGCCGGTTGTCTTAGTTCTGCTTGTGCCAGTCACCTTCGCTCTGCCCATGGCATGGTGGTCACCTTAGCTCTGCCCAGTCTGGTCACCTTAGCTCTGCCCATGGCATGGTGGTCACCTTAGCTCTGCTCCGTCTGGTCACTTTAGCTCTGCCCATGGCATGGTGGTCACCTTAACTCTGTCCACACGCCGGTCACCTTAGCTCTGCCCATGGCATGGTGGTCACCTTAGCTCTGCCCACATGCCAGTCACCTTAGCTCTGCCTGTGCCATGGTGGTCACCTTAGCTCTGCCCATGGCATGGTGGTCAACTTAACTCTGCCCACACACTGGTCACCTTAACTCTGCTCAGTCTGGTCACCTTAGCTCTGCCCATGGCATGGTAGTCACCTTAGCTCTGCCCAGTCTGGTCACCTTAGCTCTACCTGTGCCATGGTGGTCACCTTAGCTCTGTTCAGTCTGGTCACCTTAGCTCTGCCTGTGCCATGGTGGTCACCTTAGCTCTGCCCATGGCATGGTGGTCACCTTAGCTCTGCCCAGTCTGGTCACCTTAGCTCTGCCCATGGCATGGTGGTCACCTTAGCTCTGCCCACACGCCAGTCACCTTAGCTCTGCCCGTGCCATTGTGGTCACCTTAGCTCTGCCCATGGCATGGTGGTCAACTTAACTCTGCCCACACACTGGTCACCTTAACTCTGCTCAGTCTGGTCACCTTAGCTCTGCCCATGGCATGGTGGTCAACTTAACTCTGCCCGTGGCACGATGGTCACCTTAGCTCTGCCCAGTCTGGTCACCTTAGCTCTGGCCACACGCTGGTCACCTTAGCTCTACCTGTGCCATGGTGGTCAACTTAACTCTGCCCAGTCTGGTCACCTTAGCTCTGCCCATGGCATGGTGGTCACCTTAGCTCTGCCCACTCCGGTCACCTTAACTCTGCCCGTGCTGTGATGGTCACCTTAGCTCTGCCCGCAGCGGCCACCTTGGACACTGGAGGGGGGGGGGCTAGTTCTTGAGAGGTCTGGGGTGCCCCCAATGCCACACGTGGATCTTGGGTGCTGGTGCCGGCCGAGGGAGCTGCCCCCGAGCGAGCGAGCGAGCGCCGGGCCCGTGGCGAGGTCCCCGCTGCCTCGTCCGAGCCCGGGGACGGCCTGGAGCCCTCCGCAGCACCCTTGGGTGCCCCGCGGCGCCCCTCCCTGCTGTGTCCCGGGGATGGCAGTGGGTGGCCCGTGCGCTCCTGAGCATGTGTATGACCGTGAGCCCGTGTGCACACGCGTGTGCGTGTGTCAGCATGTGCGCACATGCGTCCCTGCGAGTGTGCATGTCCGCATGCATGTGGCCGTGCATGGCCTTGGGCAAGTGAGTGTGCACGGCCGCGGGAGGGCACCCGCTTGGGCACGTGTGTGCGTGCGAGTGTGCACGGCTGCGTGCGCCTGAGCACGCCTGTCCCTGCGCGTGCCCTTGTGTGTGTGAACATGCCTATTGGGGTGCCTGCGTGGCCATGTGCGCGGGAGCCTGCGTGTGCATTTCCGTATGCACATGAACATACATGTCCACGTGAACACGCTTCTTTGCACGGGGCCGTGCATGCCTGTGTGCAGGTGAACACACGTGTCTGTGTGCTAGCATGCATGTCCACGTGCATGTGAGCATGCATGTCTGTGTGTGCACACGCCTGTTTGCATGGGGACCTCCATGTCCATGTGCATGTGGGCACCCCTCTCCGTGTGCTAGCATGTATGTCTGGGTGCGCGTGAGTGTGCAACTCCATGTGGACATGCTAGTTTGCATGGGGACATGCATGTCCTTGTGCTCGCAAGCATGCATGTGCATGTGAGCATGCACGTCCACATGAACACACCTGTTTGCACGTGGATATGCATGTCCTTGTGCAGGTGAGCATGAATGTCCATGTGCTAGCAAGCATGTATGTGCATGTGATCATGCATGTCCGTGTGAACACAGCTGTCTGCACATGGATATGCATGTCCAGGTGAATGTGAGCATGCATGTCCATGTGAACAGGCGTGTTTGCATGGGGATGTGCATGTCCAGATGAATGTGAGCGTGCATCTCTGTGTGAACAGGTCTGCTTGCACGGGGACGTGCATGTCTGGGTGAATGTGAGCATGCAGATCCGTGTGCACACACCTGTTTGAACAGGGACATGCATGTCCAGGTGCATGTGAGCGTGCAGATCCGTGTGCACACACCTGTTTGTATGGGGACATGCGTGTCCATGTGCAGGTGAGCATGCATGTCCATGTGCAGGTGAGCATGCATGTCCATGTGCACACGCCTGTTTGCACAAGGAAATGCATGTCCAGGTGCATGTTAGCATGCAGATCTGTGTGCACACACCTGTTTGCACGGGGACATTCATATCCGTGTGCAGGTGAGCGTGCATGTCCGTGTGCACGCGCTTGTTCGCCCAGGGACGTGCACGTCCGTGTGCCCACGCCTGCTCGGGTGCCCGCGGCCACGCGCAGGCTGGCGGCGGGGGGCAGCGCCGCCCCGCCAGGCCCGCGGGAACCCCGCAGCGCGCCCGCGCCGCCTCCCGCGGGGGCGCCGGGGGGGGGGTCCCGGCGCCGGGGCTGCCCGGCGGGTGCCCCCCACGCCGCCGCATTGCAGCGGGCTGTGCGCATGCCTCCGCCGCCCGCCCGGCGCCCCGCGCGCTGCACCCGCCTCCGCGGGCGCCCGTTCGTGCGTGCAGCCGCGCGTGCAAGTGTGCTTGAGTGCGGGCTGCAAGGTGCCCCCCGCCGGCCCCGCGCTGCTGACGTGGCCCCTCGTGTGTCCCCCCCCCCCCATGCCACCCAGATCACCAGAAGCTGGAGCGCGAGGCCCGGATCTGCCGTCTCCTGAAGCACTCCAACATCGGTGAGCGGCGCCCGGCACGCGTGTGCGGCCCGGCACGCGTGTGCGGCCCGGCGCGCGCGGAGGGCAGCCGCGCCGCCACGCGTGCGCGCGGGTGTTGTGCGTGCTTGCGGCGTGCGTGCGGGTAGTCCGCGTGCGGCCCGCGTGTTTGCACAGAGCCTGCGCGTGCACGTCGCGGTGCGTGCGTGCAAGCCCCGTGCGTCGAACGCCCCTTCCGTGTGTCCGCCCGGACGTGGCGCGTGCTGCGCGGGTGCCGTCTGCACGGTGTGCTGCCTGTGTGCACGCATGTGGTTCGCATGTATCACGCGTGTTTGTAGATGTCTAGGTGTACACGTAGCATGCGGTTTGCATCGTGCATGTTAGTATTTGCACAGCCATCGTGTGTGCTCTCCTTGCACGCGTGCGCCGTCTGTATGTGTCATGCGTGTTCTGTGTTTTCCCGGGGTGATGTGCGACATCTGCGTGCATCACGCATGCTTCCGTGTGTTTGCACAGATCTCTGTACACACGCGCAGTCTGCACATGCATTTTGGGTGTGTTTGCACAACCATGACACGTGCTATTTGTGAACACATACATGTATGCATGCAGTCTGCGTGCACCATGCATGTTTGCACTCACACAGATATGTGGTATCTGCATGTCTGCACACAAACCTGCATATGTGTTTGCACTTGCACAGGTATGTGATATCTGTGCACATGCATGCAATCTGCGTGCACCATGCATGTTTGCACTGGCACAGATGTATCTACGTACATGCATACAAACATGCATCATACCTGTTTGCACTTGCATGGATAGGTGATATCTGTGCACACGTGTGCAGTCTGCACACATCATGTGTTTGCACTTGTGCAGATAGGCAGTATCTTTGCACACGCATGCACTCTGTGTGCACCGAGCGTGTTTGCGCTTGCACAGCTACGTGCTATCTGTGCACACACACGCAGTCTGCACACGTCATACATGTTTGCACTTGTGCAGATAGGCAGTATCTTTGCACACGCATGCACTCTGTGTGCACCGAGCGTGTTTGCGCTTGCACAGCTACGTGCTATCTGTGCACGCACGCGCAGTCTGCGCTTGCACAGCTACGCGATACCTGCGCACACGCATGCAGCCTGCGGGCGCCACGCGTGTTTGCGCTTGCACAGACACGTGCTATCCGCACACACGCACGCAGCCTCCGCGCGCGCCGGCGTCGCACGCGCGCGTGCCCGCGCCGCGGCTCAGCGTCTCCCTGTCCCCGCAGTGCGGCTCCACGACAGCATCTCCGAGGAGGGTTTCCATTACCTCGTCTTCGACCTGTGAGTATTTGGGGTGGGGGGGTGGGGGGGGCGGCACCCAGACGCCTGGGCCCCCGGACGCCTGGGCCCCCCAGGTGACAAAACTGCCTTGCAGGGTGACGGGCGGGGAGCTCTTCGAGGACATCGTCGCCCGGGAGTATTACAGTGAAGCGGACGCTAGGTGAGGCGCTGTGCCCCCCCCCCCGCTGACCCCCCCCACCCTGACCCCCACCCTGACCCCCACCCCTCCCTGGGGGGGGGGGGGGCAGCTCCGGATTTGGGGGCACCCATGGGAGGGGATTCAGGCGCCTGCGTGTGTGTGTCATCGTCCCCCCCCCCCCCAAACATCCTGCTTTTGGTGTCTCAGAGGGGTCCCCCCCCCTTTAAAAAGCCCCCTCCCCCCCAAAAAAACCCCACCCCCCGAGAGAGAGAAAAATCAAGGGGGGGGCAGTGTCCCCGCGGCACCTGCAGGCGCCGGCGCAGGGCCCCCCCCCGTGTCCCCCCCGCGTGCCCGCCGTGTGCCCGTCCCCGTGGTCTCTGAGCTTTCACGACATTTGTTTCTCCCCTTCTCTCGTCCCCCCCATCTTTCCCCATCCCCCCCCGACCCCCCCACCCCGCTTCCCACCGCACCCCTGCTGCCCGTCCGTCCGTCTGCCCGTCCGTCCGTCTGTCCGTCCCCTCCCCCATAACTTCCCCCCCCCGCCCTGTCTCCCATCACGCGTCGCTCGGGCTCTGTGCGCGTCCGTGTGTCCGTCCGCCCGGGTGTGCGTCCGTCTGTCCCGCCGCTGCTTCCCAACCCCCCATGCCCCACACCCGGCTTTGCCCCCTGGCCCCCCCCCCGTGTTTTGCCTCCCTGCCCCTCATCTCCCCCCCAACACACCCCCCCACCCACCTGCCTTCCTGCCCCCTCAGCCGCCACCCTACCCCCCACCCTGCCCCCCAACCTGCCCCTTGTCACCAAACTTGCCCCTCGCCCCCCAATGCCCCCCCACCCTGCCCCCAACCTGCCCCCCACCCTGCCTCTCATCTCCCCCCAACAGCCCCCAACCTGCCCCCCAACCTGCCCCTCAGCCCCCAACCTGTCCCCCAACCTTCCCCTCAACCCCCCAACCTGCACCCCAATCTCCCCTTCCCCCTCCAACCTACCCCCAACCTGCCCCTCGACCCCCAACCTACCCCCAACCTGCCCTTCATCCCCTCAAACTGCCCCTCGCCCCCAAGCTACCTCCCAACCTGCCCCTTGTCCCCCCGACCTGCCCCGTATTCCCCCAACCTACCCTTTGTCCCTCCAACCTGCCCCTCGACCCCCCAACCTGCCCCCCAGCCTCCTCCTCTACCCCCAACCTGCCCCTCGACCCCCCCAACCTGCCCCACATCCGCCAACCTTCCCCCCAACCTGCCTGTTGTCCCCCCAGCCTGCCCCCAACCTCCTCCTCGACCCCCAACCTGCCCCTCACCCCCCCAACCTGCCCCTCACCCCCCCAACCTGCCCCCCAGCCTGCCCCTCGTCCCCCCAACCTGCCCCTCAACCCCCCAACCTGCCCCTCAACCTCCTCCTCGACCTCCAACCTGCCCCACATCCCCCAACCTGCCCCCCAACCCGCCCCTCGCCCCCCAGCCTGCCCCCCAACCCGCCCCCCGGCCCCCCGTTTTGTTTTGCAGTCACTGTGTCCATCAGCTCTTAGCAAGCGTTACTTATAGCCATCACTTTGCCATTGCGCCCGGGCGTCTGCAGGTCAGTATAACGCCGCGGGCCGGCCCGGGGCCCCCGCGGGCGCCCGGCCCCCGCCGCCGCCCCCCGGCACCCCTCAGCCCCCCCCGCCCCCCAACACCCCCCATCTCAGCCTCTCATCCCCCCGCTCCTTCCTCTTCCGTTCTTGTCTCGTCTCCATCGCCGCCCCCCTCCCACCCCACCCACCACCCTCTTCCTCCCCGCACCCCCCCCCCACCCCTGTGAGTCCTGTCTCGGGGGCCCAGGCGTCCGGGCGGGGAGGGAGGGGATGGAGTGTGTATGGGGAGGCGCACTGGGCTGTACTGGGCTCCTAGTAGGAGCTTTACTGGGGTTTGCCCGGGGAGGGGAAGGAGACAGGGGTCCCCATGCTGCCCCACCCGCCCTGAGCTGGCAGGCGGGTGCCCCACGGGGCCACCCCAGGGTGCGGAGCAGCAGAGCCAGGGACGGGCTGGCTGTGGGGGTGGGGGGGTGGACCTGCCCCCGGGGGTGTTTTCCCGTCCCCATCCCCCCCATCCTCCCCCATCCCCAGCGTGCGGTGGGGCCGCCGCGCCGCCCCGCTAACCCGCCCCACGGCCTTTGCACGCAGCCACTGCATCCAGCAGATCCTCGAGGCCGTGCTGCACTGCCACCAAATGGGGGTCGTCCACCGGGACCTCAAGGTGAGCTCGGCTGCCCCCCACCAACCCATTTTTTTTCCCTTGCAATTGGCTTGATTTCCCCCCTCCCCCAACTTTGGTGTCCCATTGGTGGGACGTGGGGCAGGGGATCACGCTGGGAGGTGGCTCTGCAGCTTGGATACGGGGTTGTACCGAGCTGGGACGTGGCTCGTGGTGGGACACAGTGATGGAGCCAAGCTCCGGGGCTCTGGGTGCAGTAGACGGACAGGGCTGGGAGTGACACGGTGGCCATGCCGGGGTGAATGGTGGTGGAGCTGGGCTGCCAGATGTGGGGTCATGCTGGATACAGGGACAGCCCTGGGGTGTGGGGTCACGCTGGGCTGCAGCGATGGAGCTCAGCTATGGGATGCAGGGACATGCTGGGATGCAGTGCTGGAGCTGGGACACAGTGTGATACAGTGATGGAGCTGGGCTGTGGGCTCACGCTGGGATGCAGTGATGGAGATGAGACCTGGTGTTGTCCCTGAGATGTGGTGATGGAGCTGGGCATGGGGTCATGCTGGGATGCAGTGATGGAGATGAGAGCTGGTGTTGTCCCTGGGATGTGGTGATGGAGCTGGGCATGGGGTCATGCTGGGATGCAGCGACGGCGGTGAGAGCTGGTGTTGTCCCTGGGATGTGGTGATGGAGCTGGGCATGGGGTCATGCTGGGATGCAGCGACGGCGGTGAGAGCTGGTGTTGTCCCTGGGATGTGGTGATGGAGCTGGGCATGGGGTCATGCTGGGATGCAGCGATGGCGGTGAGAGCTGGTGTTGTCCCTGGGATGTGGTGATGGAGCTGGGCATGGGGTCATGCTGGGATGCAGCGATGGCGGTGAGAGCTGGTGTTGTCCCTGAGATGTGGTGATGGAGCTGGGCATGGGGTCATGCTGGGATGCAGCGATGGCGGTGAGAACTGGTGTTGTCCCTGAGATGTGGTGATGGAGCTGAGCTATGAGATTGTGCTAAGAGACAGTGATGGAGCTGGGCTATGGGATCGTGCTGGGATTCAGTGATGGAGACGAGACCTGGTGTTAGCCCAGCTTCAGCACCACATCTGAGGGACTTGGGGTCACACTGGGATGCAGCGATGGAGAGAGACCTGGTGTTGTCCTTGAGATGTGGTGATGGAGCTGGGCTATGGGATTGTGCTAAGAGGCGGTGATGGAGCTGGGCTATGGGATCATGCTGGGATGCAGTGATGGAGATGACACAAAGTGTAATCCCTGGAATGTGGTGATGGAGCTGTGATATAGGGTTGTGCTGGGATGTGGTAATGGAGCTGGGCTACGGGGTCATGCTGAGATGCTGTCGTGAAACTGGACTGTGAGATCATGCTGGGAAATGGAGTTGGCTGGAATGTGGTGATGGAGCTGGGCTGCGGGGTTGTCCTTAGATGCAGTGATATGGTCGGGCTGTGCGGTCATGCTGGCACATGGTGATGGAGCTGGGATTGAGCTGGGGTGCAGTGATTTAGCAGGGTTATGGGCTTGTATCGGGATGCAGTGATGGAGCTGGGCTGCGGGATCGTGCTGGGATGCGGTGATGGAGATGAGCCATGGCATCGTGCTGGGATAGTGATAGAGCTGGGATATCGGTTGTGCTGGGATGTGATAATGAAGCTGGGATATGGGGTTGTGCGGGGATGCCTGACTGGAGATGGCCATGGGGTTGCGCTGGGATGTGGTGGTGGAGCTTGGCTGAGGGCTGTGGCTGGGTGGAGTGATAGAGCTCCAGGGATCTGGTGCAGGGATCTGGTAAGGCAGGTGCAGGATGTGCCCACGCTGGGGTGCAGCGACGGAGATAAGACATGGCGTTGTACCTGGGATGTGGTGATGGACCAGGGATATAGGGTCAGGTTGGGATGTAATGATGGAGCTAAGCTATGGGATCATCCTGGAATGCAGTGATGGAGCTGAGCTATGGGATCCTGCTGGAATGCAGTGATGGCGCTGGGACCTGGGAGGATTGCGCTGGGATGTGGTGATGGAGATGAAACATGATGCTGTCCCTGGGAGGTGGTGATGGAGCTGAACTATGGGGTTGTGCTGGGATGCAGTGGTGGAGCTGGGCTATGGGGTTGTCCTTAGAGGGAGCGATGGAGCTGGGCAATTGGGTTATGCTGGGATGTGGTCTCGAAGCAGGGATGGGGGGTCAGATGTGGGTGTGATGATGGAGCTGGACAAGTGGATTTGTGCTGGAACATAGTGATGGAGCCGGGACCTGGGGTCATGCTGGGATGGAGCTGGGCTAGAGGTTGTGCTGGCACGTGATGGAGCTGGGACGTGGGCTTGTATTTGGAGGCGGTGGTGGAGCTGGGCTGTTGGAAGCGGGATCGTGCTCGGACGTGGTGCTGGAGCCGGCCTTCAGCACGCCACGGCGTGCCGCTGGAGACGGGGCCGGGCTCCTCCTGCCGCGCCAGCCGTGTCATTGCAGCGCGCTGGGTCGCCCCGCCTGGGCGCCGGGCCCCGGCGTTGCTGGACCGGCGTCGGGAAGGTGCCGTTCGCCCTGAAGTCAGGCTCGGATCGGAGCCGGCGCAGCTCGCAGGCTGCAGGGTTGTGCCACCCCTTTCGGACGTGCACTCATCCAGCTGGATTTCAGAGCGGCGCGGGGAGGCAGAGGGGTTTAGCCGGCACGGGTGGCACCCAGCAGCTCCGGCGCCGGGCTCAATCGTGGTTCTCCAACCCGTTGCTGCAAAACGTTGTGTTTTTTTTTTTTTTTTTCCCCTCCCCTTCGGCTCCGCTCTGCTTCGCCGTCGCTCCTTCTCCCGCGCCGTGCGATGCCGCTGCGGCGGCAGCCGGAGAACCTGCTCCTGGCCAGCAAATGCAAAGGGGCGGCCGTGAAGCTGGCTGACTTCGGCCTCGCCATCGAGGTGCAGGGGGATCAGCAGGCCTGGTTTGGTGAGTGGCGCCGCGCGCCCCCTCCGGCGCCCGCCGCGGCCCTGCCCCGCGCCCGCTCACCTCCCGCCTCTCTCCGGCTCCAGGCTTCGCCGGCACGCCCGGCTATCTCTCCCCCGAAGTCCTGCGCAAAGAAGCCTACGGCAAACCGGTGGATATCTGGGCATGCGGTAAGAGCTGGTCTCCATCCCGGTCTCCATGGCGGTCTCCATCCCGGTCTCCGTCCTGGTCCTCATCCCAATTTTCATCCTGGTTCCTCTCCTGGGTCCCCATCTTGTCCCCTTCTTTGCCCCATCCTCATTCATGGTCTCCATCTCAGTCCCATTCCTCTCCCCATCTCAGTCCCACCCTGGTCCTCATCTTGGTGCCATCTCAGTTCCCATCATGGTCCCCATCCCAGTCTCCATCTCAATTCCCATCCCATCCTCTTCCTCGCTCCATCTCAATCCCGGTCACCGGACCCCATCTCAATCCCAGTCCCCATCTCCATCTCTGTTCCCCGTCTTGGTTCCCATCTCCATCTCCATCCCCCATTCTGGTCCTCATCCCTTTCCCCATCCTGGTCCCCATCTCCATCCTGCTCCCCATCCTGGTCCTCATCCCCGTTTCCCATCCTGATCCCCATCTCCATCCCACTCCCCATCCCGGTTCTCATCCCCGTTCCCCATCCCCTTCCCCGTTCCCCATCCCAGTCCCTTCCCCTTACCCCCCCCCCCCAGCCGCTTGTCCCGCTCTCCGGGACCGTGCCGCCGGCAGAGCCGGCCAGAGAAGGGGGCAGGGAATACGGCCGGCTGCGGCGCTCGGGGCCGGGGCGGGGAAGAGGACGCCTCGGGGCCGACCCTCAGCCCGCTCCCCGCCTCGCCCCAGGCGTCATCCTCTACATCTTGCTCGTGGGCTACCCGCCGTTTTGGGACGAGGACCAGCACAAGCTCTACCAACAGATCAAGGCCGGCGCCTACGACGTAAGTGCCCGGGCGCTGCGCGGCCCCGAAGACCGGCCTCGTATCTCCACTTCCTCCTCTTGGAGTCCCCCCGCCGCCCGCGTGCCGCCCGGCTCGCTCCCTCGGGTCTTCCCGTGGCTCCCGTAGGCTGTTTTCCGCTTGCCTGTGTGTTTGGGCATGGCATGACGTTAACTCTGGAACCTAATGAGCAACGCCGCGTCCGCTTGCGGCTGGCAGAAGGCGGGAGCCTCCAGCTGCGTCTCCGGTGGCCCCAGGGATGGGTGAGGAGGCCGGAGTGACGCAGCCGTCGCTCTCCTCCCGCCGCGGGGCTGCCGTGCCCCTGGCTGTGACCGGCTCCTGGCCCCCGGCCCTTGTGTCTCGCCCGCAGTTCCCGTCTCCCGAGTGGGACACGGTCACCCCCGAAGCGAAAAACCTCATCAACCAGATGTTAACCATCAACCCTGCCAAGCGCATCACAGCCCACGAAGCCCTCAAGCACCCATGGGTCTGCGTAAGTAGCTGCCACCCACCCAGGGGAGCCCCCGAGTCTTGCCCGGGGCCGGAGGGGCGCCCGCGGCGCCGGCTCCTCGTTCTTACCCACCGTCTCTCCCGCAGCAACGCTCCACCGTGGCCTCCATGATGCACAGGCAGGAGACGGTAGAGTGTCTGAAGAAGTTCAACGCTCGGAGGAAGCTCAAGGTGAGGTCCTGAGAGGCCATCGCGGCTGTGCCCGGCGCTTTCCAGTGTGGCATGGGCCCATCCTGGTGGTGCCCGGTGTGGCACGGTCCCATCCTGGCCGTGCCGCAGTGCTTCTCCATGTTAACCAGTCCCGTCCTGGCCGTTCCCAGTACCTCATGGTCCCCTCTTGGCCATGCCCTGGTTCTTCATGTAACGCAATCCCATCCTGACCATTCAAGAGTGCAGTCCAACCCCATCCTGGTGGTGCCTGGGGTGGTGTGATCCCACCCTGGCCATGTTCCAGAGCTTCTCCCTGCAGCCCAGTCCCACTTCGGTGGTGCCCAGTGCAGCACAGTCCCATCCTGTCCAAACTTGGTGCTTCTTCCTGTAGCCCCGGCCCGTTCTGGCTGTGCCCAGAGTGACTGTCCCACCCTGGCCAAGCCTGCTGTTCCTCCATGAAGTCCAGTCCCATCCTGGCAGTGCCCAGGACCCTGGGCACGGTCCCATCCTGGTGATGCCTTGATGCTTTTCTATGTAACCCAGTCCTGTCCTGGCCGTCTGCGATGTGGCATGGTCTCATCCTGGCCATGCCACAGTGCTTCCCCCATGTACCATGGTCCCATCCTGGTGGTGCCTAGCATGGCACGGTCCCATCCTGGCCAAGCTTGGTGCTTCTGCATGTAGCACAGTCCCACCTCGGTGGTGCCGGTGTGACATGGTCCCATCCTGGCCAAACTCGGTGCTTCTCCATGAGGTCCAGTCCCAAGATGGCCAAGCCTGCTGCTTCTCCATGAAGCCCAGTCCCATCCTGGCAGTGCCCAGGGTGGCACGGTCCCATCTTGGTGATGCTTTCATGCTTCTCTATGGAACCCCGTCCCGTCCTGGCCATCCGCCGTGTGGCATGGGTCCCATCCTGGCCAAGCTTGGTGCTTCTCCATGAGGACCGGTCCCATGCTGGCCAAGCCTGTTGCTTCTCCATGAAGTCCGGTTGCATCCCGGTTGTTCCCAGCGCCTCATGGCCCCATCCTGCCCATACCCTGATGCTTTTTCCCCCCTCCGCCGGCGGCGCGGCCGTGCCGGCCTGGCGCCCGCCGCTGACGCCTCCGCCTCTCGCAGGGCGCCATCCTCACCACCATGCTGGCCACGCGAAACTTCTCGGGTAAGCCACCGCTCGCCCCCGTGCTGCCCCCCAACCCGCCCCCCCAGAGCCGCTCTCCTCCCTCGCCCGCCGGCTCCCGCGGCGCCCGGCTCGCCGGCCGGCAGGGCCGCCCGCGCCGAGACCCGGCGCGCTCGTGGCGCCGGTGGTGGCCGGCACCTCCGGACGCCGCTGCTGTATTTTTTTTATTATTATTATTATTATTATTTTTCTCTCTCTCTCTCTCTCCCCCCCCCCCCCGCCGCTCTCAACCTCGCTTTTATTATTCTTTTATTTCTTTCGATTGATTGATTGATTGATTGATCGGATTTTTGTTGTTTTTTTTGTTCCCACCCACCGCTTGCGGAGAGGACGGTGCCGGCGCCTTTCTTAGCCCCCCCCTTCCTAGCCCCATACCCGACGCGATCTCCCCCCACCCCGGGGTGGTGGTGGGGGGACGGGAACCGCTGCCTGAAAGGGGGCTTAAAAACCCAGAGCCTTTTCCCGTCCCCCCCCCCCCAATAAAATCCGCCGGCCACCCTGGGGCTCCCGCGCGCAGCATCCCGACACGGTGCCGCAGGTAGTGCCGGGGGGTGGGGGCGAGGGGGGGCTGTGCCGCAGGCGCCTCGGGCTGCGTGTCCTGGGCTTTGCTTTTAGACGAGGGAGGGGGGATTTCTTTTTTTTTTTTAATTTTTTTTTTGGAGCGGGGGTGCAAAGGGGGAGGGAAAGGTGTGGGGGGGTCTTTTTTTGGGGGGGGTTCCTCCGCGCCCCACCGCCTCTAACAGCCTTTTATGCTTTATTTTTATTTTTTTTCCTTTTTTTGTGTGTGTGTGTTTTTTTGTTTGTTTTTTGGTCCCCCCCCCGCTGCCTCTCTGCCCCCCCCCCCCGTTTTCTCGCCTGGCCCCGCGGCCCCCGCAGTGGGCAGACAGACCACCGCGCCTCCTACAATGTCCGCGGCCGCCTCCGGTGCCCCCCTGGGGTTGGTGGAACAAGGTAGACGCGTCCCTAAGGGACCCCCCCACCCCCCCCGGCCTTGTGTCCCCCCCCCCCACTCTGTCCCCGCCGCCGTGTCCTTCCTCCTCACCCTTCCTCTTCCTCGCTCCTTCCCCCCCCCCATTCCCGCTCCGTCCCGCCGGCCCCTCGGAAATCGGAGCGCATGCAGCGCGTCCCCCCCCCCCCGCAATAGCTGCTTGCTGTCACCGCACCCCCTTTGCTGTCACCATGCCCCCCCCCCCCACGGTGGGGACACCCCAGCTGCCCCCTCCATCCTCCTGCCACCGTCGCTCAGGATGGCGGGGGGGGGGGACACACACGTGTCCCCCAGGGGTTGCGGCACCTCGGGGGCTTTTGGGTGACGGAGGCCACCCCCCCCATCGCTCCCCCCCCCACAAATCTTGGCTTGCACCCAGGGTGCAGCAGCACCCACTGCTTTGGGGCGGGGTGGGGGGGGGCTCAGCGAGGACCCCCGCATGCGCCCGGCCGCCCCCCGGCACCTACGTGCACGTGTCCCCGATCCCGCATGCCGTCGTCCCGTGGGTGTCCCCCCCCCCGTGCCCCCCCCCGCCCCTTTCCCGCATGCTGCAGCGCTCGGCTTCCGCAGGGACGCAGCCGGTGTGTTCGTGGCGCCGCGAAACACTCGGCGGGTTTGAAACCAGAGAAAGCAAGAACGGGGCGGGGGGGGGGGGAAATAATAATAAAAAAATATATATTTCCCCCCCCCCAAAACCTGGCAAAAAAAACAACAAAAATAAAGATGGGGGGTGTCCGTCTGTCCGTCCGTCCCCCCCCCAGCACCCTGCGTGCGCTTTGCCGGCTCCGCGTTCGGCACTGGTTTAAACCCCCGGAGCCGCCGCTGCTCCGGATCCGCTTTCCCGGAGCGAGCGGGAACATCCCCCCCCCCCCCAAAAAAAAAAAAAAAAAAAAAACACCCTGGCCGGGGGGGTCCCTGTGTCACCGCTGCCAGGAGGACACCGGGACGGGGACGGGGTCCTCTTCCCCCCCCCCCCCACCAACCCCATCCTCCCCCCCGCCTCCACCCGACCCCGATTTCCCGTCCCGCCGCCCGTCGGAAGCGTTTGGCTCCGAGGCCGCCCGCTCGGATCGCCGGGAAGGTCCCCGGTTGTCCCCGAGAGGGTGTTGTGTGTGTGTGTGTGTGTGTGTGTGTGTGTCCCGTGACCACCCCGGTGTCACCCGGAGCCCTAAAACGCCAGCCGGAGCCGTCGGGACCGAGGATGCTCCAGCTCGACGCTCCGGGGACGCCCTGGCCCCGAGGCACCTTGTCACTGGGGCCCCGTGGCCTTCGTTCCCCCCCCCCCCCCGTCCCCGCTGCCACTGTCATCGTCATCGTCACCAGCCTCTCTCGCCTTCCCGGTGGCGGCTCCCCCCCCCCAGTGTCCCAAAAGCTCGGGATAGGAGTGACAGATGCCAGCCGGGCGGGGGGGGCACGGTGCCCTCATCCCCTCCCGGGACCTTTCCCACCTCCGCGGCTGAAATTCCCGGGAGAAAAAAAAAAAGGAAAAAAAAAAAAGAAATAATAATAATAATAATAAAATAAACCCTCTCGGAGCGCCGCGCCAGAGCCGATGCCGACGTCCGGCCTCGCTGCGCGCGCCCGGGTGTCCGCGTGCCCTGTCCCCATCCCAGCGAGCTCAGGGGCAGGGGGGGCAGGATGGACGGACGAACGCCGCGGCAGCCCCGAGGCCGGGGTGACGGGCAGGGCGAGAGCCTGGCCCCGGCGGCAGCGTTGGTTGGGGCGGGGGGGGGGGGGGCGGGGGGCTCGCTCCCGGTGACTTCGCCTCCTGCCTGAACTCGGTGCGTTTTTCTTTTATTTATTTATTCTTTTAATTTTTTGCCTTCTTTTCCTCCTTTTCTCCTTTTTCTTTTTTTTTTTTTAATTTTTTCCCTCTCTTTCTCTCGCCGCCGCCCCCCCTCCTCCCCCCTTCTCTCTCTCTCGCTTTCCTCTCTGCATTTCTCCAAGGTAAGTGCAGTTTTGCCCAGGGAGGTGTCGGAGCCGCCGGCGTCCGGGCGCTGCGGTCCCTCACCGGAGTTTTGCGGGGGGGGGGGGACAGGATGGGACCACGTCGGATCGAGCCACGTGCCCCCCCCAGCCACCCCAACCCTGCAGCACCCCGATGCCGCTGGGGGCCGGCGGCGACCGGAGTGCTGGGGAAAGGGGCGCACGGGGGGGATTTTTTTGGGGGGGAGGGAGACACACCCACCACGGTGTTGGGGACAAGATTATTTTGGGGGGGGGGGACAGGACACGCACACGGGGGGAGGGGTCCCGTGGGTGCTAACGCTGTGCTTTCCTCCCCGCCGCAGCAGCGAAGAGCTTGCTCAACAAGAAGGCCGACGGCGGCAAGGTGAGGGGGGGGGAGACACACGGTGGTGGCTTTTTTTTGGGGGGGGGGGTCCCCACCACAGCTAACACCCCCCCAAAAAAAAAAACTTATTTTGCAGCCCCAGAGCAACAGCACCAAAGGCAGTGCTGGCGTCACCAGCCCCAAAGGGACCCTGCCGCCCGCCGCCCTGGTAGGTGCCCGGCTGGCGCGGTGGGTGGGTTTTTTTTGGGTGGGGATCATTTTGGAGGGGGGGGATGGGGACAGACAGACGGATGGACGGACAGCCGGACGGACCCGCGCGCCTTAGGGTGCCCCTCCGCGCTTCCCCTCGCCTCCATCCCATCGCCTCCATCGCCGAGCCCGCCGGCCGTGGCACCCTGGGGTGCCCGCCGGGGCGGCTGGGCTTGTGGTGGGTGGGTGAGTGGGTGGAGGGGAGGGGGGGGAGATGTCGCTGTGCCCCCCCCCAACACCCACCTGCCCGCCCACCCGCTGCCATCCCCGGCTCCCTCCTCTGCCTCCCACCGCTGCTAATTAAACCTGCTGCTGCTAATTAAAGCCGCCGCTGGACTAACCGCTCTACCGCTTCTCTCCCTCCCCGTGGTCCCCCCGCCACCGCCACCCCCCCAAACCCGGGCACCCCCCCCGCCTCCGGCCGCGCTCCCCTGCGCCCTCGCTGCCCCCCTCTCCGTCTCGCCTTCTCCTCCGTCTTTCTCCCTCCTGTAGGAACCTCAAACTACCGTTATTCATAACCCCGTGGACGGCATCAAGGTATCGCTGCCTCTCTTCCCTTCGCGGCCCCCACCCCCCCCAAAAAAATAACCCACGCTGGGGCATGGGGGGGGGATGCTGCTGGGGTGGGGGGTTTGCTGCTCGTTAGCCGGCGGGCCTTCGTTAGCCGGCAGCTCTCTGCTTTCCGCCTCCATCGCTCCCCCCCCCCCACTCTGTCACCTCTCCCAGGGATTTTTCACCTTCCCCCCCCCCCCAAAAAAAAAGCCGCCAGGCTTGCCCCCCACCAACCACCACCACCACGTCCCCCCCCCCCGGCTCTGACTCTCTCCCTCCTGCCGGCGCCGCGCGCAGGAGTCGTCCGACAGCACCAACACCACCATCGAGGATGAGGACACGAAAGGTAGCGGGAGCGGGGAGCACTGGGACATGCTGGGATAATCCTGGGATGCAATGCAATGCACTGGGATGCATCGCAATGCACTGGGATGATCCTGGGATGCATTGCGATGCACTGGGATGCAGCGGGATGGCCTGGGATGCATTGCAATGCATTGGGATGATCCTGGGGTGCATTGCGATGCACTGGGATGCACTGGGATGATCCTGGGATGCATTGCAATGCACTGGGATGCAGTGGGATGGCCCTGGGATGCATTACAGTGCACTGGGATGATCCTGGGATGCACTGGGATGGCCCTGGGATGCATTGCAGTGCAGTGGGATGATCCTGGGATGCATTGCAATGCACTGGGATGCAGTGGAATGGCTCTGGGATGCATTGCAATGCACTGGGATGATCCTGGGATGCATTGCAATGCACTGGGATGCAGTGGGAGGGCTCTGGGATGCATTGCAGTGCACTGGGGCAACACTGGGATGACCCTGGGTGACGCTGCAGTGCACTGGTATAATCCTGGGATGCATTGCATGCACTAGGATGCTCTGGGACAGCACTGGGATGCAGTGCAATGCACTGGAATGTCCCTGGGACGCCTTGCAGTGCACTGGGACGCCTTGCAATGCACAGCGATGCATGATGATGGCCCTGGGAAGCGCTGCAGTGCACTGGGAGGGCACTACAAGGCACTGGAATGACACTGAGATGCATTGCAATGCACTGGGATGCCCTTGGGATGTATTGCAATGCACTGGAAGGGCACTGGAATGCCCTGAGAGGGCCCTGGGGTGCATTGCAGCACACTGGCATATGCTGGGATGCATTGAAACACACTGGGATGCATGGGAAAGGCCCTGGAATGCATTACAGTGCACTGGGATGACCCTGGAAGCACTGCAGTGCACTGGGAGGGCACTACGAGGCACTGGCATGCCACTGAGATGCATTGCAAAGCACTGGGAAGGCACTGGTGTGACCCTGGGATGCACTGGGATGCAGTGGGATGGCCTTGGGATGCACTGCAATGCACTGGGGTACATTGCAGTGCACTGGGATACCCTGTTAGGGTCCTGGGATGTATTTCAATACACTGCGGGGGGGGGGGGGGACAGAATGCATTACAGTGTGCTGGGATGCACTGGGATGGCCCTGGGATGCACTGGGATGTCCTGGGGGCAGCACTGGTGTGGCCCTGAGAGGCATTGCAATGCACTGGAATGGCACTGGGATGCATTGAGATGGCACTGGGATGCGCTGGGATGCGTTAGATACATTGCAATGCACTTGATTGGCGGGGGCTGCACTGGGATGGCCCTGGGCTGCACTGCTGTGGCACTGGGATGCACTGAGATACTTTACAATGCACTGGCATGGCCCTGGGGTGCAGTGGGGTGGCATTGGGATGGAACCAGGAGCCACTGGGATGGAACTGGGAGGCACTGGGATGCTTGGGGGTTAGGTGGGAGGTACATCCCCTTCGTCCCTGCATCCAAGTGTCCTTGCATCTGCTGTGTCCCCACGTGAGTCCTGTCCCAATGGTCCTCCTGGCCCCGCATCTCCCCCCTCCGGCTCTCCCCGCTGGGGCCGGGGAGGGGGTCTGGGGGTGGGGGATCTGGGGGCAGGGGGTGGTCTGGGGGTGGGGGTGGGGGGCGCTGGCCGCCAGCCTGCCCCCACGCTGCCCCGCAGCCCGCAAGCAGGAGATCATCAAGATCACGGAGCAGCTCATTGAGGCCGTCAACAACGGGGACTTCGAGGCCTACGCGTGAGTGCGTCCCGTGCCCTGGGGCGGGCGGCGGGGGGGTCCGGGGGGGCCACCACCGCCACCGGGCCCTGCTCACCCGCTGTCCCCCCCCTCCCCAAATCTCCCCCCACCCTTTGCAGGAAGATCTGCGACCCGGGACTCACCTCCTTCGAGCCACAGGCCCTGGGCAACCTGGTGGAGGGCATGGACTTCCACCGCTTCTACTTCGAGAACTGTGAGTGGCCCCCGCGCGGCCCTGTCCGTCCCCTGTCTGTCCGTCCTGCCCGTCCGTCCTGCCTGTCCATCCTACCTGTCCATCTTGGTCCGTCCCGCCTGTCCGTCCTGCCTCTCCTCCTTCTGTCCTGCCTGTGCCCCCCCCCCCCCCCCGTCCATCTGTCCTGCCTATCTCTGTCCCCCCGCCCCCCGGTCTGTCCTGCCCATCTTGTGCCCAGCCAGCTTCTTCCTTCCATCCATCCTGCCCGTCCTGGCCATCTGTCCTGCCTGTCCTCGTCCTCCTGGCCATCCTGCCTGGCCCCTGGTCCTGTCATCCTGTCTGTCCTACCCATCCTGCCTGTCCCCTTGTCCGTCCTGCCTCTCCATCCTGCCTGTCCCCGTCCCCTTGTCCGTCCTGCCTGTCTCGTCCCCTTGTCCGTCCTGCCTGTCCCCTTGTCCGTCCTGCCTCTCCATCCTGCCTGTCCCTGTCCCCTTGTCCGTCCTGCCTGTCTCGTCCCCTTGTCCGTCCTGCCTCTCCATCCTGCCTGTCCCTGTCTCCCTGCTTGTCCTGCCTGTCCCCATCCCCTTGTCCATCCTGCCTGTCCCGTTGTCCATCCTGCCTCTCCTTCCTTCCATGCTGCCTGTCCCTGTCCGTCCTGCCTGGCCCCGTCCCCCTGTCCCCCCGTCCATCCTGCCCCTCCTGCCTGCCCCCCCTCCCGCCCGTCCGTCTGTCCGCCCGTCCGCCCGCCCGCCCGCCCTGCGCGGCCGCGCTCAGCGCCGCCCTCCCGCAGTGCTCTCCAAGAACAACAAGCCGATCCACACGACCATCCTGAACCCGCACGTGCACGTCATCGGCGAGGACGCCGCCTGCATCGCCTACATCCGCCTCACGCAGTACCTGGACGCCCAGGGCCGGCCCCGCACCAGCCAGTCCGAGGAGACCCGCGTGTGGCACCGCCGCGACGGCAAGTGGCAGAACGTCCACTTCCACTGCTCGGGGGCGCCCGTGGCCCCGCTCCAGTGACGGTGAGGAGGCCGCCGCCGCCCCCCGGCGCCCCATCGCCGCCGCTTCGGCCTTCTCCCCGGCGCCCCATCGCGGCCACCACGGCCTCCTCCCTGCCACTGCCGCCCCCCGCCGCCACCGCCCCATCGCCGCCACCGCGGCCTCCTCTCCGCCGCCGCCGCCCCCGCCACCGCCCCATCACCACCGCCGCCACCCCCGCCGCCCCCACCACAGCCTCCTCCCTGCCACCCCCGCCGCCCCTGCCACCACCCCATCACCACTGCCACAGCCTCCTCCCCGCCACGGCCTCCTCCCCGCCGCCGCGGCCTCCTCCCCACCGCCGCCGCCCCCGCCACCGCTTCGGCCTCCTCCCTGCCACCGCTGCCCCATCGCTGCCCCCGCCGCCCCCCGCCGCCACCCCTGCGGCCCCCATTGCCGCCACCACGGCCTCCTCCCCGCCACCACGGCCCAATTGCCGCTGCCACAGCCTCCTCCCTGCCGCCGCCGCGGCCTCCTCACTGCTGCTTCGGCCCCATTGCCGCCACCGCAGCCTCCTCCCTGCCACTGCAGCCTCCTCCCTGCTGCCGCGGCCTCCTCACCGCTGCTGTGGTCCCCTCCTCACCGCCGCGGCCCCCCCCCCCCCCGCCGCCACCATCACAGCCTCTCCCCCTCCCCGCCGCGGCCCCATCGCCGCCGCGCTCGCCCTGGCCGCCTGCAAGGCCCGAGCTGCCCTGGTACAGGCCGAAGCAGCGGCGAGCTGGTTTTTGGGGACAGATTTAGGCTCCTCGCGGGAGCGGGAATGGGATTTTTTTTTTGGGGGGGGGCACAGCCATGTCCCCCCCCCCACACACACACCCAGCCGCCGGCGTTGCGTCCCGCAGAGCTCGCGCTGCCTGGCCTGGTTCCAGCCCGGAGGAGACGGTGACGTGAGCCGAAGCCGCCAGCCGGGAGCTGCGGTGTCCGTCCCCCGCCCCGGCCCGGCTCTGCCCCCCTGGCCCAGCTCCCCTTGCCCCCCCCCCCATCCCCCCAAAGCACGCGTCCGCATGCTTGTCCTCCCCCCCAAACCCTCCCCCCCCCACTCCTCCTCCTCCTCCCTCCTTCCAGTGCCTGTGTTTGCAGAAAAAAAAAAACACACAAAAAAGACAAAAAAAAAAAAGACCAAAAAAAAGCAAAACCGATGATGACGACAAAAAAAATAAAAAAAAAAGATGAGGGGGGGGGGGATAAAATAAACCCACCCGAGGCCTTGGCAACACACAGAAATGTCGTTCCCCCCCCCCCCCGCCAAAAGGCAAGGAGACAGCAGCCAGCCCCCCCCCCCCCCAAGAAAAACACCCCCAAAAACTACACACACACACACACACATATATATATATATATATATATATATATGTATGCACGCACACACACACACACACATACACATATGTATATGTATTGTCAGCTCGGCTGCTGTCGGCTTCACCCTGGGATGGCTGTAAGGGGCGGGGTTTTTTTTTTTTTTTTTGAGGGGGAGGCGGTGTATCCCCCCCCCCTTTCCCGGCTGTGCTTGTGGCGTCTCGCTGTTGCTGATGCTGGTGGTGGGTGTTGTTGTTCGGCCTCCGCTTTCGCTGCGTCCCTGCCCGGGTTCCTGTACATAGAGAGAGCTCTTTATTTTTGAATTCCCACAAAATTGGGGCCGGGGGGGGGGGGGGTAATCCGAGCACCCATTCCCTTCCCTCCACCCCCCCCAAAAAAAAAATAAAGAAAAAAAACCCCAAGGACTGATGGGGGGGGCACCCAGCAGTGGTGCCAGAGGGTGCCCGGAGTGGGGAGGGGGAGCAGGGTGCAGGCGGCCAGCTTGGCCGGGGCGGGGGGAAATGGAGCTGGGGAAGTTTATTTGCCCGGGGGGGTGGGGTCTGGACCAAGCCTTTGGTGGGGGGGGGGTCTTTATTTTTCGAGGGGGGGGGGGGCGGGGTGTCTCAGGGGGCGATCCAGCCAGCACTGATGCAGCATCAAAAGCACTTTAGACTAAGGGGGGGGGTCTTTTTTTTGGGGGGGGGAGGTGTAGGATGCTCCACTGGGGCTTCCCCCGCTGCTCAGCAGAGGGTTTGGGGGTGGCTGTATGTGTGTGTGGGGAGGGGGGGCTGCCAGCCCTCCCCCTCCACAACACCTCTCATTCCCTCCTGGAAAAGGGAGGCCCATCCCATTCCAACTCCCTCTCCCTGGGATTCACCGCTATGGGGTTTGGGTTTATTTTGGGGGGGGAGTTGGACCATGCGCTGGCCACCCACCCCTTTCACCCCCCCAACCACCTTTTATCTTTTTTCCTTCTTTTTTTCCCCCCCTGACTGCAGAGACACCGTGTTTGGTTTTTTTGGCTGGGGAGGGGAATTTTTTTTTGTCCTGCATGCCCTTTGCGCGGGAGCAACCCTCGAGCGCTAACGCTGTATGTCGAGGAGCTGAGCTGTTACCGTCCCCTGAATGCTGGTGGATCGTCTGCCCTCCTCCCCCCCCCCCAATTTTCTCTCCTTCTCCCCTTTTCTCTTGTTCTTTTTCCGTGCCCCTGGCATCTCCCCCCCGCCCCCAAACCCCTTCGTCTTTTCTTTCTGAGCCTTGTAAGTGTAAAAGATGACTCTGATTTTGTTTTTGTCTCGGGAAAACTGCAAATAAATTATGAAGAAAACTGATTGAAAAAAAAGAAAAAAAAAAAAGGTGGTGAAGGCTGAGCGAATCCGGGTTGCGCGGAGCAGCGCGTTTGCCCCGGGCATCGCCGGGATGCCCCACGCATCCCACCCCCTACCCCCACCCCAAGCGAACCCCGGCTCGGTCGGAGTTCGGGCCGGCGCAGAGAGAGCGCGAGCTGGGCTACAACCACCAAAGACAACGTTTATCCCCGCCGGGCCGGTGCGCCCGGCGGCACGGAAACGATAGGCAACATTGATCACGATACAATCTCGAGCGAAAGCTTGGCCCTTCTGTAGTGGAGGAGGAGGAGGAGGAAGGGGCAGGGAGCAGTGCCGCTTCGCGGCCCCTGGACGCCCTCCGGGGCTTTTTTTCCCCACCACCCACCTCCTCGCTCCTAAGACCCGGCACTGCAGCAAGGGGAGGGCCCCCCCACCACCACGACGCGCCCCCCTCCCTCCCCGCCCGGCAGCCCCTTTGGCTCCACGCTCGCCCCTTTTCCCCAGCGGACGGGGACCAGTGAGAGGGCCCATGCTGGCCGCAGCTTCCAGTTCACCAGCACAGGGAAAAGCCGCCAGGGGAGGTGACTGGGTGACGAGCACTCCCCAAGCAGCCGAAGGACCAGAGGAAGGCGCCTCTCCTTCCCTTCCCCCCCCCCCCAGCATCTCCCACCCTCCCCAGGCTCACCCTTAGGACACAAACGTGTAAGAAACCCCCCCTCCCTCGCCCCTCAGCTGCCCCTGGGCTGGCATCGCCGCAACACCAAGGCGCTGGCTAGTGTTAGGAGTGTAAAGGCAGCAGTCAGCACCCGGCCTGCCGCCGGGCTTGACGTGGTCCAAACTGCCCTCGAGGAGGGCGAGGGCGGCGGGGCTCCGCCGCTCTCCCAAGCCCGCGGCTCATCGGAGCCCGCGGTGCCGAGGAAGGCCAGCCCTAGCCCTGGCGCCGGCCTCCGCAGCGCAGCCCAGGCCCGGGAACCCCCCCTTGGTCTTTTGCTTTCTGTCCTGGGTGCAGTTGAGATCTGAACGGGAGCGAAGGCCTGATGGTCCGGAGCAGGAGACCCAGGTGTCCGGGTCACATGATTTTACAGCACGAGTTCTGCTTTCGGGCCTGAGAAGAGAGAACAAAACCCCATGGCGACCTGCTGGCAGAGCTCGCTGCACAGCTCGGAGGGGACCCACAACCCCGCCTGGGTCCGTGAGGACCCTCCTCTCCTCTCCAGCAGAAAGAGCCGGCACGTTTCTAGCCCACCCAGCTCGTAAAGAAGTCAAACGCCCCAGGGCCGCCTGAGACCCAGCTTGTGGCACAGCTCTGAGGCCTGACCGTGCTGACGCACCTCAACCATCGCTTCCCTCCCGTGCCAGCAGCCACCAGAGCCCGGGGCTGGGATCGGGGTCACCCTCTGCCAGCCCCAGGGCAGGGACGGTTGGACCAAGAGGCTGAGGTGCTCCACAGTCGCCGTTGGGGCGACCGAGCTCCAGCCCTTGTAGCCCCAAACCAGCTGCGCCAACAGCTCCTCAGCAAACGTGAGAGCGCACGGTGGCTCTCCGCGTTGGCTCCACTCCAGGCACCCACATCCATCACCCTCAGGGGTTTCTCCCATCCTTCCCTGGCTTGCCAGGGACCGGGGTGCCCTTCCCCCAAGTTCTGGAGGGGGGCAAAGCGGCACTCACAGTTTTGTAGAAGGCTTTCGACTGTGCCCCGAGCACCTCCGATTTGGATACCAAGTCGTCCAGCTTCTCCCCTCGCTCCAGCAGAGACTCCATGGTGTTGTGCTGCCAAAAGAAAGTGGCGCTAGGTTGGGGGCGTTGGCGCTTACCGCTCCCTCCCCGAGGCCCGAGCGAAACGTGGATAAGCCACCGCATCGACACGGGCACGGGAAGAGACCGGCCTCAGTCCTTCTCCGGCCGCTCCAGCTCCGATGGGGAAAGAGAGGACTAGCGCAACGACCCGGAGGAGGAGAGGGTCCCCAAGGAAGGCAGCAAGCTCTTGTAGCTCATTTAAAGCAGAAGGCAGGCGAGGATATTACGGAAGGGGCTAAGACTTGATGGAGAAATAGGGAAGCGGAGACGGAGGGAGGTCAGCGCTCCCACGGCAGCGCTCAGCCAGCCCAGAGGAGAACAGAGGCGGGAGAACGGGAGAGGGAGCTCGCACGGCACCAGGTCCGGGCTGGCTAACATCAAGCGAGCAAAATCCCGCTTTGCCCAACCGGGAGATGGAGAATCCGGAGGGGAAAAAGCAAAAGGAGAAAACAGCTCAGGAGGGTCTAGGGTTTGACACAGTGCCAGAGCTGAGTAGGAGGAAGAGGCAGTTAGAGGGTCTTTCCACAGGCAGCAAGAGCGGAAACCATGAATGAGGAACATTTCCTCCACATAGAGACAGCGCGGGAGGAACAAGGGAAACCCAGAGAGGGAACAGCCACGGAAAGAGAAGGGGAAAGCTCTTCTACAGAGGCAGGACAAAAAATAAAAATAAAATAAAATAAAGACACATCTTCTCAGCCTCTGGAGGCTGCGGAAAGTCTAGACTTCAGTCCGTGCTCCGAATCTGCTGCAGTTCCCCCAACGGGAATAATCCGACCACCCAGAACGGCTGCTCGAGCACCCCGAGAGGGCGTCGCGCACGGCACGAGTCGCAGGCCCCGAGCAGACAGGGCAGGGGGAGTTTTGCAGCCAAGCGGCCGCGGCGGGCCTGGCACGCGCGCCGTCCTCACCAGGATGATTTTGGTCTCGTCCAGCTCCGCCTGCACCCGGGTCATCGGATCCGCCTCGCGGGGGTTCTAGGGGAGAAACGACATGGCTCAGCATCGCCGTGGCAGGGACGGCGTCCGCCGCGCTCCGCCACGCCACGCATCTCCCCCGCACGGCATCCGACCGAGCCGATCACTCTCGGACAGGCGGATGGCCTGCACGCCGTGGCAGGGAAGCCGGGCGGAGTGACCACAGAGCTGTCTTGGTGGCGAGCAGCCCGCCAGTTATCTGACTGTGCTGGGCTGGCAGCCTCCTCCGTGCACCCCATGGAGGAAGGCAGGCCATACTCCTCCTCGGCCAGGCTGGAGGCTGCACGGCGAGATATTGCTGTGGAGGCGCAAAGCCCAGGCCAGCAAACGCCTAATGCTTCAGCCTCTGCTTCTCCAGACCTCCTCACCATCATGGTTTAGGTTCACAAGGGGCGGTCTCCCAGCCTCCACGCCAGCAGCCCTCTCCCCTGCTGCCCCGCAGGGCGCCCGATGGGTGCCGTACCTGGTATTTACTGAGGTAACTGTCCAAGGCTGCGTAGCTGATTGTCGCCGGGGATCCCGAAGGCCAGTCTGTTTTGCTGACCTGCCTGGAGAATTCATCCAGCACCTGCAACACGAGGAAGCACGTAGCTACCTGTCCGGCTTTTTTGCCTGCAGGGGGCCGAAGGCCATGGCTGTTGGGAAGGATTTTCTCCTTGACAAGCCCTTTTGAATGAGCCAAGGGGAAGGACAGTACCCAACTTTCCTGTCAAGGGAGTGACTGATGCTTCAGCGCTCACGCCAGTTAAGATGAATGTCCTGGACGCTGCACGATACAGACTGCACCCAAAGCCCTAGATCTTTCCAGCGTGGCCAGACACATAATAATCAGCCTCCCAAAACGCTGGCAGCGCGGACGCACCCAGGAGCTTTCCTGCACAAAACCCAAGCCAGACGACACGGGCAGGGTGTTCGTGAGGCCAGCGCCCCGGGCTAATGGCAGAACGGAGCCAGGTGGCTCCGCTCCAGCTGGCCAGAGCAAAGCCGGACCACTGCATTGCCTGGCCTTAGGAGAAGTCTTCAGGCTGGCCAGATTCTGCTCAGCTCACCTCTGATGTCCCCCACCAAATGAGCAGAGAGGGTCATTTCCGTGTCACAGGGTAACCAAGATCGGGAGAAAACCCCCTAAAAATCCACACGCAGCCCCGACCGCCTGGATTGTCCCCTCCCGAGCTGCACCCAAGCCATACACTCACCTTGTCCAGCAAGGTGAAGCAAACCCGCTGCGGGTACTCGTTATCGGCAATCACCACTCCGGCTAGCCCGTCATTGCGGACGTACACGTGGCAGAGGTACTCTGGGCAGAGAGTTTGTGTCAGACAGGCAGCGGGAAGGTCCGGAGCCTTCCCAAGCACCCTTCTCCTCCTGCGCAGCCCCAAAGACTTTTTCCACATGCAGTGAACCACACTTCCTTCCATTCAGCAGCAGGATTTCACATGATTTCATTAGGCTGGCAGAAAGGCTCGAGGGAGGATTAAGATCAGCCCAAAATCGTGCTTCAGCAAGTTGTGGCCCACTGGCCAGTCACATGGTGCCGGATGAGAAGCTACATTTTCAGGTAGTTGAACAAAAATAGAGGGGAAGCACCCAGCTTGATTTGAACACATAACTAGTCTGGAGCAGGAGTGTCATTAAAGCAGCTGCAGCAGCCAGCTCTGGACTGCACCCAGCGCGTCTCAGGGTGCACGAGGAGTAGGGTGGGGAGACAACAGCAGGGCTGGAGACACGGGCACGGCGGGTACGGAGCCGGGATTTCAAGGCAGAAGCTCAAAGGAGAGCGGAAGGAGGCCAGGCTACAGCAGCAGCCCCTCAGGGGACGGTCGCTGCTGTGTGGGCTGGGGACAGGACGAACCGGGCAAGCCGAGGGCGCAGCCCGACAGCTCCATGCGTAACGAAGCTCGAAGGCGGCAGCTGCCTGTCAGGCGGCTTCCCGGTCTTACTCAGTTTTCCGCACGGGGGCCGAGAAGGCACCAGTCGCCCCGCAATTTGGCCAGCGCTCCGGCTGGTTTCGAGCCAGGTGCCTCCCACACGCCAACAGGCCCCAGGCAGAAGCCAGGTAGTCTGCGCTCGCGGAGCTCAGCCACATCATGCTTTTAGCAAAATTTGCCCAGAGAAAGGCAGGATCTCATTCTGGGGGCTCACGGACGCACAAGGAATGAAACAGCCGTGGTTCGGGACCCCGGGCTCCGCGTGCTGCCCCCCCGTGCCCGCGTCCTTCAGCTTTGTGCGGCACGTCCGCTTACCTTGCTCCTTGACGGAGGCTCTGCTGCCCAGCTCCGAGCGCTCCACGATCAGCTGGCTCGTGAAGGTCATGAACTCTTGGACGCTGCGAACACAAAGGCGGTCGCCCTCGAATCTCCCGCCCACTATGCACGACGGGGGTAGCAGCGATGGGACTTAGCCCCAGCTCTTCCTTGGCGAAGGACGGGGGAAAAGGCAGCAAGAGGTCGGACTCTGCACTTGCTCAGAACCACAGCCGCAACTCCAGCCCCCCCAGCCCCAACCCAAACACCCTCGGCTCCGCTACAGGCGCTCGGCATCCACAGCCCCACGGCCGTGTTGGGAGACTCGCTCCGCTTTTTGTTGATTTGGCAGAAGGTGAAACACTATCGAAGCTGGTCTCTGCCTCGTGAACTGCTCCTCCCTGCTCCTGCACAGCGAGGAGCTGCAGGTGCGCTCCAGCCCCTACTCACACGTTACGCTTTTATCTGGCACTTTTTGCCTTTACTCGATTCCTATGGGAGACACCAGGGTCAGAGAGGGGCCGTTTAACCTGCAAACGCACCACATGCACGCCGAGGCAGGGAGAGAAATGTCAGCTTCATCTGAAGCTAATCTACGCAAGGAGCTTCCTTAAGCCAGGTAGAGCAAGCCTGGAAATGGCCCGTTAACGCTTTTGAGCCTTAACAAATAGATTTCTCATGTAAATGCTTTTCTTCACCCCACAATAACAAAACGCACCCCAAAAAACATGAGCAAGTGCAACACAAATCCAGCGTTCCATTGATCCCCAATGCTCTGTCCTGGGCACCCTGGAATTAATGAAAGCTGGCCTACAAATCCCCTACTTCAGCTGGAAAATCACAAGAGAGGGCACCTTTCACAGGAGCTAATCTCGTTCAGATAACACAGTTTGCTTAAAGACACTTCACACAAACAGTTCTCATTCTCCCAGCTTCACGTGACAAGACAGGGGCAAAACACAACTTAATACAGACGCCTGGTCAAAGCAAAGACCGAGATTTTTCTAGCTACCTTCCCTCTCAGCAGCAAGTCCAGAAGGGGGATTTGCTTGTTCAAATTTATGTAATATTGGGATTTTTTTTTGCATTTCTCCCAGCCTAGATAGATAACACATGATCAGGTGTCAGCTCCGCCGAGACACTCTCGGAACGCAACGCTGGGTTTCCAAGCTCGGCAGAGAAAGTTTGGCCTGAGGATTTCTTAATATCCAACTTCGGTAGCAACAGGGGACAGAAACATTCCTTCTAGTCTGGGGATTTGCAGGCGGCTGCCAGCCTCTGCATTTCCAATTTCAGTATTTTACATTATTCCCCAAAGAACTGACCAGCTAAGATTTCATTCCTTGAGGTTCTGTTCAGGCTCCTGGTGCCTATCCCAAATTACACGCCAGACACACCAGCATCCGAAATCAGGTGCGATTCACTCCCCCTCAGCCACGCTGGACCCCGACACCCCCAACTCCTGCCCCTCCTTTCAGCAGATTCTCACATCTCGCAGGAAACAACCAAGTTTATCACGAATTCAAAGCCCAAACCCAACGCTCTGGCAGTTTTACAGAACCAAAAGGCTGCACCAGCTGCGCACACACAACGTTTTAGCCTGAATTCAGGTTAATCGTCCCTTAAACGTCCTGTCGAGGCTGTGCTCCCACAGACGCGCACGCAGACCCTCCGGAGTCAGCTAGGCTGCTCATACACTTCCGTTTCAGCACGAACGGGCTGCCCTACTCTAATACCAGCACCTCTCCCCCCTCCCCAGCTGATTTCAACCCAGATGGCACTGCTGTCCACTGCAAAGACTTTTAACGAATAAATAAGTGCATTTAGGGAGCGCGAAGGCAGTGCAGTTGCTGAAGGGGGTGAACAGAGAGCTCTCTGCCTTCCCACCTACGCGAGGGCTCACGGCCTGTTCCACAAGGCAGCAGCATCTTAACACGCGTTACAGGATCTGTTTTTTTTTTTTTCCCTCCTTTTCTGCAGCAAGCAAGGAGAAAACAGCTGCTGTTTCCGCAGCTCCTCTGCCCTATCAGACAGCAAAACCATGCAGTGAACTTCACTGGGCTTTGGAAAAACAAGAACTGTGATTATGAAGCGATTTGGGTTTTTAAGAGATTACTTCACCGAGCACAACCCATCTTCAAGCATGTGAGCTGGCAGAACTGTCACAGCTCGTTTATTCCTCTCACAGATTTGGCTAAGAGAATATTTTTGAGGCAACCGTACTAAAGTATTTTCCTTTTATCACTGGAACTGCAGAAACAAATGTGCTCAAGACTTCAATAAAATCTTGGCAGGGACCAGGCATGGAAAATTGGAGTCCTGTAGGTGAATATTTCCTAAAGCCTTTATCATCTGGAACCAGGGGACTGGGAAACAAAAAAAATTTTTTTTTTTTTGCTTGTTTTGCAACAGGCATCTGCTTTCTTTTACAGCTCTCTAGCTGCTTTTGGGAGCTCCTCTCTGCCTCCAAAGGGCAAGGCCTCTGCAAATGCAGGGACAGTTGCTCAAAGACCTCCACGATCTCTTTGCACACACGGATTTTGCAGAGAGCCGTCACTCAGCAGGATGACAGGAAGCCAGGATTAGTGTTTAGCACTCAACAGGCTCATCCTGAGCTGTCAGAACCCCACTCAAATATCCCAAGCAGGGATTGGTGGGCTGGGAAAAAGTTTATTCTTAGACAAACATCAAAATAAAAAGATACCAGTTCCCAAAGCTGTCGCACAAGCCTTATTAGTCTGACACAAACACAAGCCACCTCCCACTTGCCTCTCACGCCCAAGAAGCCTCTGTGACTAGCAGGTTTAGGCACTTACTCTTGGGAGAATAACTCATGCTAGCACATAGGGTGTTTCACTGCACCCACGTTTTGTCATTCTGACGCAACGGAAAAATTACTGAGCCTGCGTCTTGTTTGGGTTCCTGAGTATCTTTCGGGAAGAAAACGAAACCTCATTTCCCCCGTTAGGCTCAAAGATCGCTCAGAGTGGATTTTGTAAAGCTAAACTGTGCGACTGTCTGTCCTGGGTCACAGGAACATAAAGAGTCCTGAGCACCCTGTCCAAGCATCTCTGTTCTGGGCACGTTCATCCTCACAAGCGTATTACCGTTGCCACCACATCCAAGCAACTCATCCCTAATGAGGCTGGAAGGGCAGCGAAATGGGGAAGGGAAGCCTGCTCCCCCTCCCCGAGGCGCTGCTCAAGCCACACGTCAGCTGCGCAGCCCCCAGGTCCTCCCCCCACCCCGAGGACCTGGTGCTTCACGGACCCACCTAGACCTCTGGAAGAAGTTGAAAGTGGAGACGTCGTAGGCAGCTTTCAGTAAATGCACTTTGGGGTCGCCTTTGTAAAGGACACTTAGACTGTAAAGCCTCATCGTGGCGTCTCCCGCTGACCTGGGCGAGGGAGGAGAAGAGACCCAGGTGAGACACCTGGATCCTCATCTGCTCCCCCCCACACACACACACCTTCTTGGCCGAGGCCTCCACCAGGTTTTGCCCAGACCTTGCTTTTGGCCGCACCCCTGCAATCATCTGCCCCCCCCCCCGACTTAGTCCACCCCCCCGCCCCGGATTTCCCCCGGGGTGGCCAGACCCGCCCCCCTCCCACCCCCCGGCTCGGCCAGCCCCCAGCGGGGCTACCACAGCTCCCCACGCCCACGGCACCCCAGGCAATCGCAACCCCCACCCGGCCCGGCCTCCCCACGCCCAAACCCCGTCCCCCACTGCAGCTTCCCGTCCCCCGGCCCCAGCCTAACGCAGCTCCCGGGCCCGCTCCCTCCGGGCCCGGCCTAAGCCTGGCACCGCCCCGCTCCAACCCTGATACTCCCTGATCTACCCCGCCCCGGGCCCGGCCGGTCCGGTCCGGTCCGGCTCGGCTCGGCTCGAGTCCGGCCCTCGGCCGCCCCGTACCCGCGTCCTGCCCAGGCGCCTCCGGAAGTCGCTGTGAGGAGGCGGGCGGCCGCCAGGGCACCGGCTGCGACCCGGAAGCAGAAACGTACCGACCGGAACTAGCACTAGCCCCGGGCAACTGCCACGGGGCCTCGCCCCCTCTGCGCACGCGCCAGCCACCGCTGCGCTCCTCCCACCACCCACCCCCCTCAGCGCTTAGGCCAATGAGCGCCCGCCTCTCGCATGGGCCACGCCCACCGCCTCCCCGGTCCCGCCTCCAGGATCAGCGGCCAATCAGCGCCGCCTTGACATCATGGGGGCGCAACTGCCGCTACACCCCTCCAGTAGGGGGCAATCTATCCCAGCAGCCTGTGCGCGGAAGGCGGGGGGGGGGGGGCGCGCAGACCCCTCTCCGTAGCCAGGGGGGACCCCCCCCCGGCATGGAGCAGGACTCATGTGTGGGGCTGGCCTTCCCCCAGGGGACAAGCCCTGATGTGGGGTGAGACCCCTCTGGGTGTGGGGTGGGGACCCCGCATGGGGCGGTGATGCACCCCCCACAATGGCGTAGGCAGGTGTATAGGGCTGGCCCTTCCATGTGGGGCAAGGCCCCTCCATGGGTGAGACCCCCTATAGCATGGGCACGTGCCTGTAGGGCTGGCTTCTCCATGTGGGGCAAGGCCCCTCCTGTGGGTGAGACCTCCCTGTCCATGTCATGGGCACGTGCCTATAGGGCTGACCTCTCTGTGTGGGGCAAGGCCCCTCCCGTGGGGTGAGACCCCCCCCCATGTCATGGGCACGTGCCTATAGGGCTGACCTCTCTGTGTGGGGCAAGGCCCCTCCCGTGGGGTGAGACCCCCCCCATGTCATGGGCACGTGCCTATAGGGCTGACCTCTCTGTGTGGGGCAAGGCCCCTCCTGTGGGGTGAGACCCCCCCCCCCCCATGTCATGGGCACGTGCCTATAGGGCTGACCTCTCTGTGTGGGGCAAGGCCCTTCCTGTGGGGTGAGATCGCCCCCCCCCCCCACTATGGCATGGGCACGTGCCTATAGGGCTGACTTCTCCCTGTGGGGCAAGGCCCTGCCTGTGGGGCAAGACCTCCCCCATGGCAACGGAGCAGCACGCCTCCGTGGGGCGACCCCCCGCTGTGGTGTGGGCAACCCCAGTTACGGAGCTGGCCTCTCCCCGAGGCTCGGAGCCGCCCCGCCGCCGCCCCCCCAGTCTGTGGGGCGGGGACGCCCCTATGGGGCGAGACCCCCCGGCGCTCTCCCCCCACGCCTCTGCCTTTGCCGGCGGGCGGCGGCGGCCCGCTCGGCCCCCCGTCTCCATGGGAGCCGGCCGGGTTGCTAAGCCCCGCGCTGGAGTGCTTGCCGCTGCCGCCGCCGGCTCCTCGGAGCCGTTGGTATGACAACGGGAGGGCGCCGGGGCCGAGCCTCGCTCGTCCGGCCGCCCCGCTCCGTCCGGCCGCCCCGCGGCCTCCGCATCCTGGCTGGCCGGGCTCGGGAAAACCGGGGCCGGAGCGCCGGAGCGCACGTGCGCGTGGGCCCAATCCCATGGTGGCGGCGAGCGTCGGGGCGAGCCGCTTTCCGCGACGCTTTAGCCGGCGGCGCCCCGTCGCCCGGGGCCCCGCCATGCGGGCCGCGCGGCCCCTCTCCCCGGGGGCCATGAAGTAACCTCCCCCCCCCAAAAAAAATAGCTCCGGCCCCAAAAAGCCCTGAACGACATCAAATTTTTTTTTTTAAAAAAAAAAAGACGACGAAAGTGGAGCGTCTGCCGGCTGAGTGAGACGGGAGCTGCCGAGCACCGGCAGGACGCCTTTGCCCGCAGGCCGCCCCGTGCCGACGGCTGCCCCCATGCTGGATCACAGAACCAGGATGGAGAGCTCCAAAAGGGAGAAGGTAAGAGCCTCCCTCCTCCTCCTCCTCCTCCCCCCCTTTTCCTCCTCCTCCTCCGTCTCCGTTGTTGCCAGCATCCCGCCCCAGCTCCCGAATCCCGGCTTGGAAGGGTGGGGGCTGCTCTTTTCCCCATTCAACAGTCCTGATTTCCCTCCGTCGACCGCTTCGGAGCGGGGTCCGCCTCCCTCTTTTCCTCGCGGCGCCCAAATTGGAGCCGGGATGCTCTCCGGCGTCCCGGGATCCCACCGGGATTTGGCAGCAGCCTCCCCCGATGCGGAGGCTTTGTTCCGGCTTCAAACTCCTGGGATGACCACGCGGCGCCGCGTCTCGCTGGAAAAGGGAAAGCGAAGAGGGTGAGGAAGAGCGATGGTGAGAGTCGGGAGAGGAGGAGGAAGGATGGCTCAGTCTCGGACACTCTGGGTGCCGCCGCGAGGCGAGGTGCTCTCCGGCCACGAGCTGCTGCGCCACGGCTCTTCCGCGAATGCCTGCATCCCGCCGCGGCGCGTCCCACCTCCCGGCTTCGCGTCTGCCGGCGTTTTCCCACCCGACGTCCCGAGGGACGCTCCTCGCGGCCAGGGAAGCCGGGAAGGCTTTAGGGCAGGAGAAGGATTTTCAGATGGTTCTGTGGGATTCAGCTGCCCGGGATGAGATAGGTCCCGAATCACCGCAATGGAGACACTACGCAGGAGCAGAGGGACCAGAGCCCAGATGGATCTGAGGACCCACACTGGGAATTGCTCCCAGCTCCCTCCTCTCCCAGCCGGAGAGCTCCTCAGGGCCATGGCTTGGATGAGGACACCGAGAAGCCCCCGGTGTGGACCGGCAGGCCCAGGGGATGCCGGGGGACACACGCGGACGGCGCAGGTGCCAGCGGGCAGGAGCCAGCGTCAGGACATCACCACCAGGCCTCCGAGATGGCTTTTGGCCTCGTGATTTACAGCTTTTCTCTCTTTGCGGGAAAGGCGAAACCAAATTGTTGCCTCAGAAAGCTGAGAGCCTGTTTCGGTCCCCTGGAAAGAGTCATACTGAGCTCAAGGAACCCCGAATCCCTCATGCTGGAGATGAGAGGAAGGAGGAACTGGGCTGTACATTGCCTGAGATTTGAAAACCATCGGAGAAAAGTAGGGAAAATGAGCCCTGGAGCTTCCGCCATGGCTCTCGGGCATCCGCAGCCGGGACGGGGCCTCTGCCAGGCGCGCGGCGCTCGCCACGGCGGGGCGGCTTCGGCGTTGGCGTGCTGAACGGCGCCGTGGGCCAGCTGCCGCCTTGCAGGGCGCTGAATGCCTCCGGGCGCCGTCTCTGGTGCTGGGCGAAGCGGGTGGCTCCCGCCGGATGTTTTTCCCTGCAGGAATTTCCTAGGCAGAACGCCTTCAGGATGGCATCACTGCCGGGGAAACCCGCCTCCGCAGTGTTTCCTCGGGCCGCCCCGTCTCCTTCGTGCCCCCGGCCTCGCTTTGCGGCCTCCTGCAGCTCAGGGTTTTCAGCCAGGCTTCGGCACGGATGGACCTTGGGAAATGCTCGGGAGGGTCTCAGGTTTTTCTTAGAGGTGCTGGGTTTCCCCTTGCTTGTGGGTGATGGCCAAGACCACCTCCAGGTGTCTGCAGACGGATCTGGAGCACGGAGGGTCCGTCCCCAGTGCTCCCAACAGACGGGAAGGGAGATTTGGCCTTAATTTGTGCCGTGGGGAGTTAGAGAAGGACGGGCACAGAGACGAAGACCACCACGCGCCCGAGCTGGCACGGGGTGACGTTTGCAGCCTGCTCTGGGCTCCGGCGCAGCGGGGCCGGCAGCTGACCTTCGCTTCGGGGCCACGCGGTGGCCGGCACCCCTCGGAGGCATCCCCTCGGGAAGGGAGACCCGTGTGCTCCGTGCCGCGTCGCCCAGCCCGAAAAGCAAAGCCGCGGCCTCGAGGCAAACAGCCGTCGGGGAGACGAAAAGCGCAGCCGGAGCGTTTGGAGCGTGCCCGGCTCCCGGTGACTAATGAGGCCTCTAATGCCTCCGGCTACATCTGGCCGGCAGAGCGGAAAGCTCCTCTCTTCCCCCCCACCCCGGCTCCATCTGACAGCCCCGGGGCTGCCTGCCCTCGATTACGTGCTGCGCGCGGCTAATGGAGGCCGGAGGTTGCTACGTAAGGGCAAACACGGATCTCGACTGCCGGGCGCTGCCTCCGAGCAGGCCCTGCGCCTCTTCCCGGCGGCGGGCCGGGCCGCGCTTCCCGAGAGTGCTCTTTCTATCCGCGCTGCGATCCCATCCCTGCCGCGCGCCGCTCGTGGGGAGCCGGCGGGCGACGCGGGAGGACGCGGCCCGCGGCATCCTCCCGAAGCGTCCACTTGTGGCCGCTGTTGGAGACGGGAACGATGGATTGAGGATAAGCTGATTCAGGGGATCTGTATGTCCGTGGGGAAAAACAGGGCCGGGCGAAGGGAAAACTGTGCTGGTTGATTGCAGTGCTGTTGTCGGCTGCTCCCGGGGGCTGCCCACGTCCCCGATCCCCGTTTCCCCCGAATGACTCCGTTTTTCCCGCCGCAGGTGGATCAGATCCTGTCGGAGTTTCGGCTCAAGGAGGAAGACCTGAAGAAGGTCATGTACCGCATGCAGAAAGAAATGGACCGCGGGCTCAAGCTGGAGACGCACGAGGAAGCCTCCGTCAAAATGCTGCCTACCTACGTGCGCTCCACGCCGGAGGGCTCAGGTACGGCAGCGCCGGGCCGGATGGGCCCCGTTCCCGGCGCCTCGTGGCAGGAGGCCCTGAGCCAGCCGTGTTTGTCCCCTCTGGCATTGCAGAGGTCGGAGACTTCCTCTCACTGGACCTGGGCGGCACCAATTTCCGCGTGATGCTGGTCAAAGTGGGCGAGGGCGAGGAAGGGCAGTGGAAAGTGAAGACGAAGCACCAGATGTACTCCATCCCTGAGGACGCCATGACGGGGACGGCCGAGATGGTGAGCTTGAGCCAGCCCCGGGCGCCTGCACTGCTGCCTTGGCTCCGCCTTGCCGCCTCCGGCTCCAGGAGCGGCGAGATGGGAGCGTGGTGCACGTGGGACGGCGCTGGAGGGGTCCCTATGAGCGGGCAGGGAGACACCATGTTGTGCACCTCCAGCTACCCCAGCTGAGAGAAGAGAAACGGGTCGAATTGAGGTGGTTTTGGGTGCAAATGTCAATCTGCCAAATGCAGGTTGGGGAGAGCAGGTATCTCCACCCCTCCCGTGTCAAGATGCAGCTGTGTCTGGGTTTGGGAGGCTTGGAGGAGTGTGAGCAGGGTTGGAGACCTGCTGAAAGCATCCCCTTCAGATGCCACCCCTGTGCCAGAGGCGAGCTAGGGACAGCATCCCACAGCTCGTGGCAAAGCCTTCTCCACACTGCCCTGACCTTGCTCAGCCGGAGCCAGAGAGGAGTGAGAAACGCTCCGTCTCAAAGCCCTGGGCTAGTGCACGTTGGTGGGCACACCGGGACCACGTCCCATCACCCCTCCAGCTGCCAGAGGCCATGGCAGGGGGATGTGACTGCGCATGGTGACGGGGATGGTGGCATCCCACCGTCTCCTGGGAGGGTTTGCCCTGCACCGAGGCAGCCATTGGCGATGGGCTCAGCCTGCTCTCTTCCAGCTTTTCGACTACATCTCCGAGTGCATCTCCGACTTCTTGGACAAGCACCAGATGAAGCACAAAAAGCTGCCCCTGGGCTTCACCTTCTCCTTCCCCGTGCGGCACGAGGACATCGACAAGGTGAAGGGTTCGCAGGGTGGCATCCAGGCAGCAAAGGGGACATCCCTGCCGGCCACTCATGCTGTCTCTCTGTCTTACCCTCGTCCCAGGGGATCCTTCTGAATTGGACCAAGGGCTTCAAAGCCTCCGGCGCGGAAGGCAACAACGTCGTCGGGCTCCTGAGAGACGCCATCAAACGGCGAGGGGTGAGATGATCGTACAGTTTGTGCTGTTCACGCAAGTTGGCACCCACCCCTCCGTCCTCACCTCGTCTCACCAGAGGCACCCTGCCACTCGTCTGGGATGCCCCGTGGGGACAGATGACCCCGCTGGTGTCCCTCCCCTACAAACACACACCCCGAGAGGGGACCCACCTGCTGCTGCGAGAGCTCAGCCGCTTTCTCTCCGCCGCAGGATTTCGAGATGGATGTGGTCGCGATGGTGAACGACACGGTGGCTACGATGATTTCGTGCTACTACGAAGATCACCGGTGCGAGGTTGGGATGATTGTGGGTAAGACGACCCCTTCGCGCCAGCACGGGGACACGTGGCAGGCGAGGGGCAACAGGAGGGACCTTTCCCGGGGCAGAGCATCCCCCCGCCCCGGCCAGGCTCCCACTGCTCCTGTCCTGCTCGTGCTGCATGCCAGGACTTGTCCTTTTTGAGGGACACCAAGGGGTGAGCGTGGCTGCTGGAGGCAGGTTGTCACCCAGCCCACCTGGGACCCTGGAAACGTCTGCTGCACTGGGATATTTTCCTGGTGCATCCAGGAGGTGTTCACACGGGACACGGGTCCCTCTCTCCGTCCCCGGAGGGATCTCCTTTCTGCAGGATCCCGCTGCCTCCGGCACATCACATAGTTGCCATGGCTGAGCCGAGGCCGGTGGGAAGCGGCTGGAGGTCCAACCTTGACCACGTAACGCTTGGTCCTTGCCATGCTGGGGAACCTGGGGAGGTGGGGAAGGGTTTGATGCCGCGTCAGGGCCGTGCGGGCTTCTTCCCACCCCTGGGGCAAGCGGACAGGAGCAGTTGGGCTCTATATTTAGTGCCGTCAGCGAAGCGGCCATCTGGGCTCCTCGAGCCGGCCTGCGGATTCCCCTCTGCCTGGGTAAACACCGCGCCGGTGGTGCCGGCCTGTTTATCGAGCTGCTCCGGAGGAGGAGGAGGAGGAGGAGGAGGAGGAGGAGGAGGAGGGACGGCCTTGCAGGGGCTGAAGCCGGGTCCAAGGCGGGGGGATCTGCGCCTTCGATACGTCAGGTCCCCCTCCAAAAAAAAAAAAACTCTGCGTTGGGGCTCAGTCGGAGCGCCGCAGCCCGCAGGGTGGGAGGTGGGGGGGGCGTCCCCACCGCCCGTCCCCAACCACATGTCCCCAACCACATCTCCCTTCCCGCAGGCACGGGCTGCAACGCCTGCTACATGGAGGAGATGCACAACGTGGAGCTGGTGGAGGGCGACGAGGGGAGGATGTGCGTGAACACGGAGTGGGGCGCGTTCGGCGCCTCGGGGGAGCTCGACGAGTTCCTGCTGGAGTACGACCGCGTGGTGGACGAGACCTCACTTAACCCCGGTCAGCAGCTGTAAGGAAGATGACAGATACGGTCGCAATCCCCCTCTCGCCGTCGCCAGGCTTCTCCTTGGCCACGTCCCTTCCTCCGTCTCCTTCCCGGTTTCCTTCGCCCGCCCCGGCGGGCTTAGCTGAGGCTGGAGCAGTTCGTCACAGGGATGAGGCTCGCCCCATCCGGCCGGCGCGCGGCCCCAGCCCTCCCCGGCTGGCCGCTCTGACGGTCACCGCCCTCTCGCTTACCCCCCAGCTATGAGAAGATCATCGGCGGCAAGTACATGGGGGAGATCGTCCGGCTGGTGCTGCTGAAGCTCGTCGACGAGAACCTGCTCTTCAACGGCGAGGCCTCCGAGAAGCTCAAGACCCGCGGCACCTTCGAAACCCGCTTCGTGTCGCAGATCGAGAGGTATCGGGGCCGCACCGGGCCGGGACCCCCATGCCAGCTGGCTCCAGCTTCCCCAGTTTGGGATCTTCTGTCCTGTCACACCACATCGGGCAGCTCTAGATGCCCCAAATTGGGGTCTTCTGTGCTGTCACACCACATTGGGGAGCTCTAGATGCCCCAAATTGGGGTCTTTTGTGCTGTCACCCTACATCAGGCAGCTCTGGATGCCCCAAATTGGGGTCTTTTGTCCCATCACCCCACACCAAGCAGCTCTGGATGCCCCAAATTGGGGTCCCCTGCCCACACCAGCTCTCTCACATGGGGTCTCCCACCTCAGCACCCCATCCCAGCCTTCTCCAGCTGCCACATATTGGTGTCTCCCATCCAATCACACCACAACAGCCCTCTCCAGCTGCCCCACATGAGGTCCCTTGTCCCATCACCCCACACTAGCCCTCTCTGGTTGCCTTATATCAGGGTCCCCTGTCCCATCACCCACCAGCCCCTTCACACTGGGGTCTCCCATTGCATCACCCCCCCCCAGCCTGCCCCCCCCCAGCCTGCAGCCCCCATGGGACTCCTTGTATCCCACCTCACCGTGGCCAACACGTCCCTCTGTTCCCCCTGCCAGTGACTCGGGCGACCGCAAGCAGATCTACAACATCCTGACGGCCTTCGAGCTGCTGCCCTCGGGGACGGACTGTGACATTGTGCGGATGGTCTGCGAGAGCGTCTCCACCCGGGCAGCCCAGATGTGCTCGGCCGGGCTGGCCGGCGTCATCAACCGCATGCGGGAAAGCCGGAGCCAGGACACCCTCAAAATCACCGTGGGAGTCGACGGCTCCGTTTACAAGCTCCATCCCAGGTGAAGGCCCCTTCCTCCCGCCTCGGCCTCTCTCCTCCTCCTCCTCGCCGCCGCCATTTCCCTCAGCCTTGACCCTGCTTTTTCTCCCTCCCGGCAGCTTCAAAGACCGGTTCCACGCCACCGTACGGCAGCTGACGCCGGGCTGCGACATCACCTTCATCCAGTCGGAGGAAGGCAGCGGGCGAGGGGCCGCTCTCATCTCGGCCGTCGCCTGCAAAATGGCCTGCATGATCGGGCAGTGAGAGCGCAGGGCGCGACGGACCCCGGGGTGGAGGGGCGGCGGCGTGGGGTGGGGGGTGGGGGGCTTTTTTTGTGGTGCGGGTGTGTGTGTGTGGGGGGGGGGGTTTCGCGGAAGAAAGTCGGGGGGAAGCTCTCGCCAGGGAGGCCGGCAGCGGAGACGCGCGCCGAGGGAAAAGGCTCGGCCGCTCCGCGCCGCGGCTTCCCCCCCGGCCCCCCCAATCCGAGCGGGGCGGCGCGGACTTCTCCTCCTTTCCGGGAGCCGGCGGAGAGCGGGAGCGCTTCGCCGGGCGCTGCCCGCCGCCTCGGGGAGCGGGGCAGGATGGACAGACGGATGGACGGACGGACAGACACGGCGTGCCCCGGGCGGGCGCCGCGGCTCGGCGTCGCCCCCGCCGCCGTTTGCGGGGGACCGAGCGGGACGAACCGGAGGGGATACGGAGGAGGGGGAATGGGGCTGAATAAACCCGGCTGCGGGACGGCGCTGCCTCCTTCTTCCCCCCTCCTCCAAAAAAAGAAAAAACCCAGCCCCCCCGGCCCCATCCCGTTTCCCGTGGCGTTCCCGGGATGCCACCGCTCGGCTCCGTTCCCAAACAGCTAAAAATAGAGCCGGCACCTCCGGGGCGCCGGTGGGGCCCCGGCCTGGTTTACGTCCGTCACAGCCCTTGGCGGTGTCAGCGCCCCGGGCGCCCCCTCCCCGGCCGCCGCCGGATTTAGCTCCGGAGCGATAAGCCAGGGGTGGGGGGAGGATAAAAGGCGGAGGCGCTCCGGGGGGCCGAGGCGCAGAGCCGACGGCGGGGATGGTGAGCGGGGCCGGCCGCGGCGTGAGGGGGACGCGCGGGAGCGCCTCAGGGTGCGGGGAGACCTCGGAGATGTTGGAGGACCTCATGGGTGGGAGCACCTCAGGGCATTGGGGTGGCCCTGGGGGGTCTGGGGCCACCCCAAGGTGTGGGGAGATCCTGGAGATGTTGGAGGACCCTAGGGGTGGGAGCACCTCAGGGCGTTGGGGTGGCCCTGGGGGGGTCTGGGGCCACCCCAGGGTGTGGGGAGATCCTGGAGATGTTGGAGGACCCTAGGGGTGGGAGCACCTCAGGGCGTTGGGGTGGCCCCAGGGGGTCTGGGGACCCTTCAGGGTGTGAGATGACCCTGAGGATCTGGGGACTCCCTAGGGGACTGGGTACACCCCAGGGTGTGGGGGGACCCTAGGGGGTCTGGAGTAATCCCGTGGGCCTGGACACATCTCAGGGTGTGAGGAGACCAAGAAGGGCTGAGGGGACCAGGGGGCTACCCTAGGGAGACCCCAAGGTGTGGGGAGACCCCGGAGATGTGGGGGGGCCCCAGGAGTGGGAGCACCTCATGGTGCTGGGGGGCCACCCAGGGGGTCTATGGGCACCTTGGGGGGCTGGGGACACCCCCTCAGAAGTGGGAGCACCACAAGTTTTTGGGGTCACCCTTGGAGCCTTGACCCTGTCATCCAGGGCCACCCTGGGAGGCTGCAGCCACCCGTGGGGCTCGGGCCACCCCAGGGGGCTGTGCTAACCCTGGGGGCCACGTCCCCCGGGGTTGGTGCCACCCGAGGGGCCGCGTCCCCTCCCCCCCAGGGACCGTCTCCCTGCCCCGGGGCTGTGTCACCCCCCGGGGGCCATGTCACCCCCAAGGGACTGGCCCCCACCTGGCGACCGCAGTGCTGCTCCAGGCACCAGCAGGCAGCACTGGGCAGCGGGGGATCCCTCCAGCTCATTGGAGGAGGGCAGTGGAGATCCTCCTGCTCTGATTGGCTCGCCCAGAAAGGGGGGGGATTCCCTGTGCTCTGGTTGGCTCTGAGCGAAAGCCAACAGGGTGCTTTGGCCTCTGATTGGCTGTGATTGAAAAAGAGATGGGGGGGGCTCTAGGATTCCCTGCGCTCTGATTGGCTGTGGCCAAAGAAAGGCTCCCCCATGCTCTGATTGGCTGCAGCCAAAGAAAGGTTTCCCTGCACTCTGATTGGCTGTGGCCGAAGAAAGCCTTCCTTGTGCTCTGATTGGCTGTGGCCAAAGAAGGGCTTCCCTGCACTCTGATTGGCTGCGGTCAAAGAAAGGATCCCCCATACTCTGATTGGCTGAGGCCAAAGAAAGGCTCCCCCGCGCTCTGATTGGCCACGGCTGGGGCGGGGCGGGGCGGGGCGGGGCGGTGGGTGAGGCGCGGCTCCCGCTCGCGCAGGCCAGCAGGAAGGCGGGCACGCGGGGCAGGGCGGCCGCCAAGCGGGCCCGGCGCGGCTCCTCCAACGTCTTCTCCATGTTCGAGCAGTCGCAGATCCAGGAGTTCAAGGAGGTACTGGCACGGGGCGGGGGAGGGAGAGGGGGCGGGGGGGGATCCCCGAGGAAGGGGGTGGGGGGTCGTGGGAAAGGGGGGGGGGGCGGCTGCCCCAACGCCCGCTCGGCCGCCTCCCTCCCCCCCGCCAGGCCTTCAGCTGCATCGACCAGAACCGCGACGGGATCATCACCAAGTCGGACCTCCGGGAGACCTACGCGCAGCTGGGTGAGCGGGGCGGGCGGTGGGGCGGGGGGCGGGGGGCGAGGGCCCGGCCCGGCGCGCGCCCAGCCCCGTCCCTCCCCGTCCCCCAGGGAAGCTGAACGTCAGCGACGGGGAGCTGGAGGAGATGCTGAAGGAGGGCAAGGGGCCCATCAACTTCACCGTCTTCCTGACGCTCTTCGGCGAGAAGCTCAACGGTGAGTGGCGTCCTGTCCCGTCCCGTCCTGCCCCGCGCCGGACCGGGGGGGCGGAGGGCTCAGCCCCACGGCCCATCCTCACCCCCGTGCCCCCACCCCGTCCCCGGCAGGCACCGACCCCGAGGAGTCCATCCTCAACGCTTTCAAGCTCTTTGACCCCGCTGGCACCGGCACCGTCAACAAGGACGAGTGAGTCGGGGTGGCGCCCAGGGGTGGTTTGGGGACGCCCGGCCGTGTCCCCCCATCCCCGCCAAGGGCACGACGCCCCGGTTCAGCCCTCGCCGCTTCCCGCAGGTTTAAGCAGCTCCTCCTGACGCAGGCGGACAAGTTCTCCCCCGAAGAGGTAGGGCGGCTCCCCCCTGGGGTGGCACTGTCCCCACCCCGCTGGCCCAAGCCCGCCCTGTCCCCAAAGGTCGATGGCGTCCCCTCGCGCCTGTGCCTCGGAGGGAGCAGGTGCCCGGGACGCCTGGGTCCCCTCCTGCCAGCTTGGGAGGATCATCTCCCTGCCCTAGATGGAGATGTGGGGACACCAGGTGGAGCCCTGCATGGACCTGTCCCCCTAGGGTCCTCGTGTGCCCCACATGGACCTGTCTCTGAGGTCACCATGTACCCCAACATGACCCCATCCCCAAGGTCCTCATGTGCCCCATCCCCGAGATCCCTGTGTGCCCTGCACGGTCCCATCCCTGAGGTCCCCATGTGCCCCACGCCGCCCCGTCCCCTAGATCCCAGTGTGCTACAGCCCCCCTGGACGCCTGTCCCCACGCAGGTGGAGCAGATGTTCGCCGTGACGCCCACAGACGTGGCTGGGAACATCGACTACAAGTCCCTGTGCTACATCATCACGCACGGCGACGAGAAGGAGGACTGAGGGGCCGGCGGTGCCCAGCCGCCCTCCACCGTGCGCACGGGCCGAATAAAAGTCTGATACGAAACAGGCCGCAGCAAAGAGCCTCGACCCCCGGGGACCCAAAAAATAGGGGTCTGTGGGTGGGCCCTGCTGGCACATCGTCCCCGGGAGACCCAGCGTACGGGCGAGAGGTTTTATTGCACCGGGACGGGGATGGGGATGGCGGGGGCGGTCAGGTCAAGCTGCTGGCGAAGCCCCCGGGGCCGCTGGGGGCCAGGGGCTGCCGGGAGGGGTGGGGGGCTCTCAGCCCTTGCAGAGCCGCATGGCTTTGCAGGTGTCCACGGGGTCCTGGCCGTTTTCCAGCGCCTCCATGATCTGCTCGCGGTATTTCTTCACCAGCCTCTTGCAAAGGGGGCCAAGGCGCTTGCCGACGGCTTTGCACACCTTGGCGAGCGCTGCCTCCACGGCGTCCTGCGGGCAAGAGCAACGGCGTGAGCGGGGCCACAGGACGCGTCGTCCCGGCCCCCACGCCGGCTGCCCGACCCACCTCTTCGGGCTCATCACCCACTGCCTTCTTGAGCAGCTGCAGGATTTTGGTGCACAGGGTGCATTTCTTCCCCGGCGCCTGCTCCTCTTGGGTCCCGTCGGCCAGATCCCACTGCAAAAGGGGCACAGCGGGAAAGCTCAGTGGGACCCACAAAAATGACCCCCCCCCCCAGCTAGTATGGGATCCCCAAAGCGCGGCGGTGGGTCCTCACCGAGCCATCCCGGGCATCAGGGCAGAATTGGTCCTTGCGGCACGGGGCAGGCGCCGCGGCATGCACGGCCAGCACTGCCGGAGAGGGACAGCGGCGGTTAGTGGGGTGGCGGGACCGGCTGCAGTCTCTGGGTCCCTGTCCCAAGGGGACCCCCGTCTCTGCCACCCCTGGGTGGCCATCCCCACATAGGACCTCCATCCCCACTGTCCCCAGGTGCCCATTCCTGCTGTCCCAGGCTGCCCATCCCCACGAGGATTCCTGTCCCTGCCATCCCCGGCTGCCTGTCCGCACATGGGACCAACATCCCCACCATCAGTGGGTGCCCGTCCCCACAGGAGACCCCTGTCTCTGCTGTCCTCAAGTGTCCATCCCCATTTGGGACCCCTGTCCCCACCATTTTAGGGTGCTCATCTCCACGGGACCCCCGTCTCTGCCATCCCCAGGTGCCCATCTCCACATGGGACCTCATCCCCGAGTGCCCGTCCCCATGGGATCCCCATGCCCACCGTCCCCAAGCGCCCGTCCCCACACGGGACCCCCGTCTCTGCCATACCTGGGTGCCCGTCCCCATCGGACCCCCATGCCCACCGTCCCCAGGCGCCCGTCCCCACGCGGGACCCCCGTCTCTGCCATACCTGGGTGCCCGTCCCCATGGGATCCCCATGCCCACCGTCCCCAAGCACCCGTCCCCACGCAGGACCCCCGTCTCTGCCATACCTGGGTGCCCGTCCCCATGGGATCCCCATGCCCACCGTCCCCAAGCACCCGTCCCCACGCAGGACCCCCGTCTCTGCCATTCCTGGGTGCCCATCCCCATCGGACCCCCATGCCCACCGTCCCCAAGCGCCCGTCCCCACGCAGGACCCCCGTCTCTGCCATACCTGGGTGCCCGTCCCCATGGGACCCCCATGCCCACTGTCCCCAAGCGCCCGTCCCCACGTGGGACCCCCGTCTCTGCCATCCTTGGGTGCCCGGCGCCACGCAGGACCCCCAGTCCCCTGGAGCCCCGACTCGCTACCTGCCGCTGCAGCCAGCACCAAGGCGAAGGTGACCGCCGTGGCCATGGCGAGCCCACCCAAAATGCGCTGCCGGAAGCCGGCGTGTCCCCTCCCTGCGGCGCCCTTTTATACCCGCCAGCGGCAGCAGCGGGGGGCCCGGCTGCACCAGTCAGCGTCTCCGAAACCCCCAGAGCCCTTAAAATGGAGCGGCGAGGCCTCACCAGCCCCCTTCCTCTCTCACACCTCCGCCTCTTCTCGCCCCACGGGCGCCTGCCACGGCAGGAAGGCGAGGGGGGCCGCAGGCGCCGGACCCACAGCACAGGGGGCCGGAAGTTGGGGAGGTGTCGTGGTGGCTGCTGGGGGGCCCGGGCCCACCCCCCATCCCCGTCCCAAGCTGGGGGTCGCAGCATGGGGGTCGTGCTGGTGGGTGCTGCTGTGGGGCTCAGCCCCTAATGAGGCTACGTGGGGTCCCTCGGGGTCCCAGTGTGGGGCTCAGCTCACCGTATGGGGCTCCATGAGGTCCCAGTGTGGGGCTTAGCTTCCCTTATGGGGCCTTGTGGGGTCCCTCAGGGTCCCGCTGTGGGGCTTAGCCCCCACTACGGGGCTCTGCAGGGTCCCTTGGGGTCCCATTGTGGGGCTCATACCCTCTATGGGGCCCCACAGGGTCTCTCACGGTCCCACTGTGGGGCTTTCCTCCCCTCCATGGAGGGGTCCCTATGGGACTCCATAAGGTCCCACTGTGGGGCTCAGTCCCCTCTATGTGGCTCCACGGGGTCCCTCGGGGTCCCACTATGGGGCTTAGGGGCCTGTGGGGTCCCTTGGGGTGCCACTGTGGGGCTCAGACCCCCCTACAGGGACCCGCAAGGTCCCGCTGTGGGGCTCAGTCCCCTCTATGGGGCTCCATGGGGTCCCTCGGGGTCCCAGTGTGGGGCTCGGCCCCCCTATGGGGCTCCACAAGGTCCCACTGTGGGGCTCAGTCCCCTCTATGGGGCTCCACGGGGTCCCTCGGGGTTCTGTTGTGGGGCTCGGCCCCCCTATGGGGCTCCACAAGGTCCCGCTGTGGGGCTCAGTCCCCTCTATGGGGCTCCACGGGGTCCCTCGGGGTCCCGTTGTGGGGCTCGGCCCCCCTATGGGGCTCCACAAGGTCCCGCTGTGGGGCTCAGTCCCCTCTATGGGGCTCCATGGGGTCCCTCGGGGTCCCGTTGTGGGGCTCGGCCTCCCTATGGGGCCCCGCAGGGTCCCGCTGTGGGGCTCAGTCCCCTCTATGGGGCTCCACGGGGTCCCTCAGGGTCCCGCTATGGGGCTCAGGGGCCTGCGGGGTCCCTTGGGGTGCCACTGTGGGGCTCAGACCCCCCCCACGGGGCCCCGCAGGGTCCCGCTGTGAGGCTCAGCCCCCTCTATGGGGCTCCGCGGGGTCCCTCGGGGTCCCGCTGTGGGGCTCGGCCCCACTATGGGGCTCCGCGCCCCCCTCCAATGGGACCCACCCATTTTGGGGCCTCTCCCCCCCCCCTCAGTTCCCATGGCAACGGCGGAGCGGCGCCCACGCCTCGGTTGCCATGGCTACGCGCCGCGAAAGCGTCACTTCCGCCCCACTAGGTCGCGGCTTCCGGGTCGCGGCGTTCGCGCCTTTCCCCCCCCCCCGCCCCTCCTTTCCCGCCGCGGGCGCGTGTCGCGGGACCGGGCTGGCGGCCCTGACCTCTGACCCCGTACGTGACCGTGGGGCCGGGTCGGGCCGGGGGTGCCCGGGGCCGCGGGGCCGCGGGGGGAGGGGGTGCGGGGGGGCTCTGGGGCGGATTCCCGATGTCTCCGGGGCCGGAAGGGCTCCGTGTGCGAGCGCAGGCTCGGGACGGGGGGGGGGGGAGGGGGTGTCCCGGTGCTGGGGGGGGGGCGGCCTCTGTGAGGGGCCTCCGGGACACCGAGGGGCTGAGAGGGGCTCTTGGGGGGGGAAGGGGGTGTCTCCCAGTATCCTGTGGAGAGCCCCAGTGTCTTTGGGGGTCTCTGGTGCGGCTGGGCGGGGATATTTTGTCTTTGAGGGGGGGTCCCTGCTGCAGGGGGGAGCTCTTTAGGGTGGTCGTTTGGGGGGGAGTCCTGGGGGTCCCTGGTGCTGGTGGTGGGGAGGGGGGTGTGAGGGGGGCCATGCCTAGGTATGTGTTTGGGGGGGGTCCTGGCCGGTTCCTGGTCCTCTGGGGGGTGTTTTGAGGACAGGGCATTCGGCTTAGGCTTGACCTGCGTTTAGGTACCGATTCCGGCAGCCGCTTGTGTCTTCTCGGGGCGGGGGAATCCCTGATTTTCCCGTTTGCTTTCCAGATCCGAATTAAGAGCTTTCCACGTCCAGGCGCGTCGTTGCTGTTCGAGCCAACAGCCCACCATGTTCTCGGAGCAGGCGGCCCCCACGGCGCAGGGCTTGCTGGCCCCGCCGTCGGCCGAAGCCTCCACCTTCACCCGGGTGCCCGTCTCCACGTACGCAAACTGCTCGCAGCCCTTCAAGCTGGGCGAGCGCAGCTTCAGTCGCCAGTACGCTCACGTCTACGCCGCTCGCCTCATCGAGATGAGGCACATCCTGGAGGAACGGGCGCGCCAGAAGTGGGGTGAGTCGCAGGCTGCGAATTAATCCCCTCTGGTGAGGGGCTGGGAGCCTCGGGGAGCGAATCAGTGTGGCCCACGAGGTGCCTCCCCCACTTTGAGTGCCCTTTCTTCCCTGGCAGTAGCAGTGCTGTTGCTGAAACATCTTAGGAGCTCTTTCTGCAGGTATTAGCTATAATTTTTTTAAGCTTATATGCACACCATAAAGGGCATAGCTGTCCCCACGCAGATATTTTTTTGCTGAGGTGAGAGAAAGGTTTCTTCTGCTGTTTTATGTCCCATCTAGTCAGGGGTTTGCTCTAGTTCTCTGTCACTGTTTCTCGAATCGTCTTAAACATCAGCCGCGTGGGAAAACTGCTTTGTTTGCCAAGCGGTGGCCGGGGACTGGCAAATCTGCCGTTCGCTGGCAGAAACAGGAGTTAAAGCGCGGGTTTGTTCCGGTAACGGACGTGCCGGTCGGCTCGCGGACAGACACGCTGGTCAGGAAGCGAGGTGTCGGCGCGACGCGAGAGGGGCTCGTCCGCACCCGGGGCGGTTGTTTCCTCGCTCTGCAGGGCTGCAGCGGTGGTTGACTGGTGGGATTCGCTCACGACAAGAGTTTCCATTTGAAGACGTAAGAGCCGCGGAGCGCTGCGAGGCGCCGCTCGCTGGCCCCGTTGGCGGGTAGCCCCTTCGTCGCGCTGGATGAAGCAACTGCCTCCCCGTTGCCAGAGCTCAGTGGCTAAGCTTTCTGGCAGATCTTTGGCACGAAGCAGAGCTCCCCACATGGCTATGAGAGCATGGTAAAAAGCCTGTTATCAAATTTCACCTCTCTCTGGCCAGCCGATTTTTTTGCTTTGCCCTTCTACGGAGGTTTTGGGGTTGTTCATTTGTGTTTGTCTTTCTCTCCTTGGACGTCTGGGCTGCATAGAGCTGAGGGGGGAAAAAATCCTGTACTGTGGCTGTACCTATTCCAGGGCAGATGCTGTTCCTTGACCAGCTGCACCTTAACCATAATTTCTGCTGAAAGCGAAGGGATTCGGCAGTTTCGTTAAAGTTTTGCTTCCCCGAGCTGTGTGACAAGAAAAGGTTTCTGGGGCTTGTCTAATGGCCAGCAGTGCCTGCAGGGAATGGCTGGAGAAAGCAGCAAAGCAGCCTTCCTCCCCCTGAACACACATTTTAGGGGTTAGAGCCAAGAATAAGAAACTAAAACTGTTCTCTCTCTCTCTCTCTCTTTTTTTTTTTTTTTTTTTTGCCTCTGGATATTTGCATTCTTCTCATTTGAAGCTTCTGGCTTCATCGCTACCCTGCTCTGAACTCGAGGTGCCTGCAAGCAGAAAGGGGTGTTTTTCCATGTGACAGAGGTCACGTTTGGCAGGCGCGTGATTAGCGAAGGGAGAGGTTTGAGTGAAATATTGCCCCGCTGCCTGCAGCGGTACACGAGGCTTTGCCGGGAAGGCAGCCCGGTTGAGGAGCTGGTGACGCGGAGGAAGCGGGCTTGGACAGTGTTATTCTGGGAGAGGAGCCCGGCAGCCCAGCGCGATGTTGCCCAGCTCCCTGGCCTCTGGAGGCTCCTGCTCGCAGCCGGTCCCTCTTCCTCTGGGGCTTGAGGCTCAGGTCAGACGGGCTTGGTGTTGAACAGAAGGAAACAGAAATGTTTTGGACGTGTGAAGGATGGGGCTGAAGCATCTCCAGGTCCTCGCGGAAGAGGCGAGAAGTCTTGGGCTTCGGCTTGGACTTTTCCGAGGAGAGGGAGAAGCGTTTTTCGCTCTCTGCGAATGCTCCCTGGCCGTGATGGTGATGAAGCATTGGAGCCGTTCGCCTGGGGAGGGCAAAAGATCTCTGTTGCAGGAGGCTTTTCCAATCAGAAGAAACTATCACAGTGGGGAAAGAGATGAGAAAGATGGTCCTGCTGAGAGGGAGGCACAGAGCAGTCTGTCGCTGGATGGCTGCAGTGCTTGTTGCCTCTCCTGTGCTGCAAGTTGGTTCCTGCCCCCACCACATATCTCACTGTGGATCCTTGGCTAAAGCCCCAGAGATCTGCTTGTGCCTCTCTGGGATCTCCAGTCTCCAAACTTGCCCTGGAGGTGGGGAATGAGGAAACTCTCCCGTTCAGTTGCTGCTCGGACGCGTGTGGTCCGGGCTCCTGCCGCGGCTCAGCTCCTTCCCGAGACGTGTCCAGCCTGAGCACAGGCTCCTGAGGCACTGGCCACAGTTTCTATTAGTGGCCTTTTTAGAGGCACTCTTCACGCTTTTAAGGAAGAGTGAGCGGGTGAGGCTGCAGGAGCTCAGGAACAAGAGGAAATCCCAGCTCTTCCCAGCAGCATCGTCTTCCTGACTGAATCTTCCCAAATGTCCCACTGAGATGAGGATCATGGGATCCCAGACTGAAGGTCTGGAAAAGTCCAAGCCCAAGACTTCTCGCCTCTCCCGCGAGGACCTGGAGATGCTTCAGCCCCGTCCTTCGTGTGTCCAAAACATTTCTGTTTCCTTCTGTTCAACACCAACTGGCAAAGCACCAGGTCTCATCCTGGCGGAGATTAGACTCGAGGGTGGTTAACGATCGCTTCTGCCCGTCACGCCGCTTCCCGAGCAGGGCCGGACCTGTGGGCCCAGCACGAGCTCTGTGCGATGTCCTGGGAGCCCCCCCGGCCCTGGACCCCAGCGTGACCTGCGTTTCCTCCCTCGAAACGCAGAGGAAATGCCTGCAGGCAGTGCTGGCGCTCGGGTACGCTCCGTTGGCCCCATCTGGCCTACACATGTGGCTTCGGCTCCCTGCCTCAAGGTAAAGCAAGGAGGGGGGTGAGAGGTTTCATAACAATTCCCTGCTGCCTCTTGCTTGCCTCTGAGTTCAGGCCCTTTCGGTAGCTCCGGACCAGCCTCGCGCCTTGCCTGTCCTCGCAGCTGGCTCCGAGGTGTTCCTGGGCGGCTGAGCCGAGTTTCTCTCCCGCAGGGAGTGGCGTCGCGCTGAGGAAGCTCTGCGAGCTGCAGACGGGGGAGAAGTGCTGTGTGGTGGGGACGCTCTTCAAAGCGATGCAGCTGCAGCCCTCCATCCTGCAGGAGATCAGCGAGGAGGTAACGGCGGGGCCTTTGCCTCCTGACGCGACGGGAGCGTGGCTCTCCCCCTCCTCCTTAGCACAGCTCAGGCCGCGGCTCCAGGGAACGGAGCAGCATATGGCTCGCCGGCCTCTCTGGGAGCTTCAGACCTGCTCTGGCTTCGCACCGCTTCCCTTACGCTCGCCACCGCTGCGCAGGTGGGACCCGCCGCAGCTTTGACGTGCGAAGCCTGTGCAAAAACCTCGCTCTGCCCTGCTCTTCCTGGCGGGTCTGGCTGTCTCGTCCCTAGCTGCCAGGGATCTTAGCGTCGCCTCTCTCTGCCAGCATGTTTTAGGCGTCTGTTTGGTGTTGCTTTTCCAACCTTTCAAAGGTTTGACAAAAATCCAGCAGGGTTGGCAGAGTGGCCTCAAGGAAGGCCTGCCCTTGTGGGGAGGAAGAGGAGAGGCTTCCCCTCCTGCCAGCTCGCGCCGCAGCGCTCTCCCCGCTCCCCCTGCAGCGCCCGTCTGCTCCAAGCCAGGCAGCCAGAAGCGATAAAGCCTTTTCCACCCGCTCCAGATGCACAGGGTCGCAGGGAGAACGTTGCGAAGTTTGGAGCTGGTTGTCAAGGAATAAAGTTAGCACCTTGCCCGCCAGGCACGGTTCAAGCACAGCGAAGCGCTTGCCCAGGCGCTGATTGCAAACACGTTTTCTGAGGCAGGCCAGAGAAAACCGTCTCCCGCTGCCTGGCTGAGTAACTTCCTCCTCGGATGGGGAGTTGGGCTGTTGTTTGCTTCTCTCGGGCGCTGCGGGGAAGAGCTAAGCGAAAACAGCTCGAGCGGGTGGCGTGCAGCTGGTGAACAGCCTCAAGAGCTGCTGCGACTCCGGAGCGCTGCCTTCAAAGAGGCAGCGGGGACAGTGGTGGAGCTGGCAGCGGGCCGGGGCGGAGGGGTGTGTGTGTGTGTGTGTGTGTGTGTGTGTTGGGGGGGAGCTGCTGTGGCATCTCTTGATGAGTCACGTGCCCTCGCTGTGGTTTCCACGAGCGGAGCGGTGTTCGGAGGTGCGGAGGGCCCTTCCCGGCAGCTCAGCCTTGCCGTCTGCCCTGCCTCTGGCCACAAAGCACTCACGGCCTGCCCTGTCCCCCCCCATTCCCCAGCACAACCTTCTGCCTCAGCCCCCCCTGCCCAAATACATCCATCCCTCGGACGAGCTGATCCTAGAAGACGAGCTGCAGCGGATCAAGCTGGATGGAGCCATCGAGGTGCAGAAGCTGGTGACAGGTAGGGGACGGCAGCTCGGAGGCGGGAGGCGCCTCGCAGGACCTGCTGGGGTGGGGGCTCACTGCTGCTCTCTGCCGCAGGGACCATCCTTGCCTTGTACGGCTCTGAGCAGGACGATGGCAAGTTCCTGGTGGACGAGTACTGCTTTACTGACCTGCCGCGGCCGCTGCCCTGGAGGGGTCCCAGCACGGACAAGTGAGTCTCCACAGCAACAAGAGCGGGGCTGGCATCGTGTCCCTTGCTGCATCCAGAGCCCCAGGGACCGTTTGCCCCATCTGGCAGTCGGGGTAGGCTCCTTGTGCCGAGAAAGCTGATTTGGGCTCACGTTGCCATTTCACCGCCCCCACTTGCCCCTGCCTGTGGCTCCCCTGGGGTCCCTTGAGGCTCGCAGCCCCGGCATCACCGTAAGGGCAGGGATTGGCGCAGGCGGCTGCCCAAACCTCTCCGCCTAGGTTCGTGCTGCTGGTGTCGGGGCTGGGGCTGGGCAGCGGGAGCGGCGAGTCCCTGCTGAGCATGCAGCTGCTGGTGGACGTGGTGACGGGGCAGCTGGGAGCCGAGGGCGAGCAGAGCTGCGCGGCGCAGATCTCCCGCATCATCCTCGCCGGGAACCTGCTGAGCCAGAACACGCAGAACCGTGACACCATCAACAAGGTAGGATGGGGAAGGGAGCTCCCAGGAGACCTCTGCTCCTGGGGGTGCATCACCCCCCCCCCCCACTTGGCTTTGGCGATGCCAGGCCTAGCACCGGCAATCCTACAGAGGCTGGGATCAGGGTGGGCATGGGGTTGTTCCTCATCATCTTCCTGCTGATGTAGGCCAAGTACTTGACCAAGAAGACACAGGCTGCCAGCGTGGAGGCTGTGAAGATGCTGGATGAGATACTGCTGCAGCTTTGCGTGAGTGCTTGGAGCTGGTTCGGGCTGCCCGGGGACTCGGGCACCTTCAGGGGCGAGGAGAGTGGCTCCCGGGCCCAGAAGGCAATGCCCTACCAGCAGCCTAGAGGGTGGGGGTGGCAAATGCCCCTTCTCTGGCCCCCGATTTCCTTTTGAGCATTCCACATGGAGCCATACAGGAATGTAGCAAGAAGGGGAAGCAAAAGAGAGCCCAGCCTCAAACCCCTCACCTTCCTCCTCCCTCTCTGTGGTAAAGCCAAGTGGAGCTTCCAGGACCAAATCTGGGAGTGAGACCTGGCAGCAAGCTCCAGCCGGGGCTTTGCTCTGAGGTGGCACGTGAAACCCCTTCCTAAACAGCGCGATTTGGCTGCTTTTGCTAATCCCCATTCTGCCCACAGACCTCGGTGCCTGTAGATGTGATGCCTGGCGAGTTTGACCCCACCAACTACATGCTGCCCCAGCAGCCGCTGCATCACTGCATGTTGCCCCTCGCCAGTGCCTACTCCACGCTTCAGCTGGTTACCAACCCCTACCAGGCCGACGTGGATGGTGTCAGGTGAAGAAACCAACCAACAAAAAAAATGCTGTGCCACCAGGCCCTTGACAGCTACTTGCAGCTTGAGCATCACAGGCACAACTTGCAGCAGGTACAGCCATCCACCTATCTCCTTCTTTCTCCCCAAAATGTTGCAGGTTTCTGGGTACATCAGGGCAGAATGTCAGTGACATCTTCAAATACAGCAGCATGGATGACTACCTGGAGATCCTGGAGTGCACGTTGAGGGTGGGACACATCTGCCCCACGGCCCCGGACACCCTAGGTAAGGCCCAGGCTGGGTGGCTGCTGTGGGAGCCGCTGGTGGTGAGGGGGTTGAGGGATGATGTGTGGATGAGGGATCTTCGTCCCATTTCTGTTCCCTCCAGGCTGCTACCCCTTCTACAAATCGGACCCTTTCATCCTCACCGACTGCCCTCATGTCTATTTCTGCGGCAACGCTCCCCATTTCCAGTCCAAGATGCTCAAAGGTGAGTCCCAGAGCCTGCGGGACCTCGAGCCACCATCGGCTGGGACTCCCAGTCTCCCCGACGGGCCAGTGGACTGAGCCAGGGTGCAACGGTGCCCGAACTGGAACATGCTGATGGAGGGGCTCGTCCAGCTGACCCCTCCCTGCCTGTCCTTGCAGGAGACAACGGGCAGCAGGTCCTGCTGGTGACAGTGCCCGCCTTCAGCGCCACTCAGACTGCCTGCCTCATCAACCTGCGCGACCTCAGCTGCCAGCCCATCAGCTTCTCCGGCTTCGGCACCGAGGACGATGACGGGGACATGGAGGTCGGGCACTGACTGAGCGGGTGGGACGCGGACTCAATAAACCCCTGGCCTCTCTCGCTGCCCCCCGTGGAGGGGCTTGGCACACCCACCTGAGTGTCAGCCTCCCCTGTCCTCGTGGAAGGGTGGCACGGAGCCAGCCAGGCACAGGACTGGCAGCATTGAGAAGCGAGGCGATGCTCGTACCAACGTAGCTTGATTTATTTGTGTAACGAAAACTGTGGGGGGGAGACCGGGGTTGTGCCTGCTTCTGTGTGGGCCCTGCCCTGGAGAGCGGGACCATCCCTGCCCACCCTGCCGTGCCAGGAGCTGGGGATGGGGCGAGGGCTGGATCCTCCTTCACCTCCTCCCTTGCCAGGCTTGGGGGTGGCACTGCCCGCCCTGGAGGGAAGGGGCAGCATGTCCTTTCCCATCTGGCTCTGGAGCCCGGCAAGGGGGACACCCCACAGCCCCCTGGCCTTCGGGGCAAGCATTGGCACCGCGTGGCCTGCAGGTGGAGGAAGCAACGCGGGTGAAGAGCGGGCGCCTGCCTGGGGTGGGCTGCCTTGGGGGCCGCAGGGCTCGAGGAAGACTTCGGAAGCAGATGCCGGAGCCTGCAGCGGGTGAAAACCAAACCAGCCGCTAGCGTCTGGCTTTGGCTCGAGGCGGGAGCGACAGGACAAAGCAGTTCCTAATCACCAAAGTTCACGGTGTAGGTCTCGGCCGTGGTGAGGGGCTGTGCTGTCCCTGTGCCCACCTCCCAGGCCTCCGTCTCCGTCACCACCTCTGTCACCACCTCCGTTTCCGTCTCCATCTCCCAGGTGCCAGGGGTGGGGGGCTCTTGGCTCCAGGGCGCGTAGGTGGTGCTGCTGAAGGGGAAGGGCAGAGCCGTGGTGGGCGGCGGGGCCGTGGGGCCACTGGCAGCCGTGGTGGTGGCGTTGAGGCGCCGCAGCCTCATCTGCTGCCGCAGTCGCATGCGGTGCCGCAGGCGCATGCGGAGGCGCATGCGTTCGCGGGGCGTCATGGGGCGCCCGGGCACGATGCGGCGGATGGGTCGGTTGCCGTTCAGGGCCATGATCTCTCGGATGCGCTTCCAGTTGGAGCGCGACAGCACGAAGTTGCACTGCGTGGCGCCGATGTCGTAGAAGACGCTGCAGGTCTTGACACTGGGGTTGTAGCCCTCGGCCCGGGCCGAGACGCGGTACTCGCCCGGGTTCAGGATGCGCCAGTAGTCCCCGCCGCTGGCTGCAAACGCCGAGAGGGGTCAAGGGAGGCAACATGGCGCCGCCGTTGCCCTCTGCGTCCCACCCCGCGCGCCTTACCGGTCTTGACGTTGTGGTTGATCCCGCCGACGACAATGGTGGCGTTGGCAATGGGTTCACCCTGCTGGTCCGTCACCAGGCCCTTGATGCCCCGATGAACCTACACGAGGGAAGGGGACGCGAGAGGTGAGGAGGTGCTTGGGGGGGGCAGGCGGTGGAGCCCCCGGCCCTCGTGTCCCGGCTCTCACCTGCTCCATGAAGGTGAGCAGAGACTCCTTGTTGTTCTCCCACTCCTGCTGCAGCTCGCTCTCGTGGGGGAACTTGTCGCAGCCCAGGTAGATGGAGAGCTCCAAGCAGTTGGTGTGCAGGTAGCTGAAGTCATTCATGGCTGCGAAAAAAGAGTGGGCGAAGCGGTGGGTGCCCTGAGGCCACCCTTCACCACCCAACCTGCCCACCGTGGTGTGCCACGTTGATGGCCTAGATGGAGGGCGGGTGGGGGGAGGAAGCCCCACTTACTGCCGGCCCGCGGGTGCCACTTGGCGCCCTGCACAATGCCCATGGAGTCGGTCATGTCCTGCGTGTGGCAGCCCCCGCGGAAGGTCTCGCTCATGGTGAGGTGGGCCGAGGCGTAGGAGATGGCAAGCCAGCGGAAGATGGCGTGGTCCGGCGTCTCCTGCAGCTCGGGATTTTCGTCCTCGTAGTCATCCGGCAGGCGAAGGGTGGCCGCCGGCGTCTCGCTGCGGGGCCGTGCCGCGTCGAAGGGGTAGGACACGAGCTTCTCGCCTCCCTGCAGGTTGGCTCCCAGGACGAAGGGGTTCTTGTCCATCCAGGCCATGACGGCCCGCGTCTCCGCCGCGACCTGGTGAGACGGGCTCTGCGTGGGACGTGCCCTTCGCTTCGCCGCCACCGCGACACTGTCCCCCCTCTCGCCGCACTCACTGTGGCGTCCTCAGCCAGGTAGTGCTCCGGGATGGAGATGTGATGGTTGGGGAATTTGTGCGGCACCAGTTTCCTCTCCTCGGCTGCCCACAGCGGCGATGCCAGGTCGGGGAAGTTCTCAAAGAGGTCATAGCCCTCCTCCGTCCAGTGACCCAGCGCCCAGTTGCCCAGCTCCGAGCCCTGCGGCGACGCATCGGGGCCGGCGGTGAGCCACCCGGCGCTACCTCCCGCCCCGCCGTCCCCCCCCTCACCCATCTCCGTACCGCCTCGCGGGCGAGCTCGTAGCCGTCGGGGTTGAGGGACGGCACGAGGTGGATGCGGGTTTCGGTGACCAGGCTCCGCACCCGGGGGTTGCCGTCCTGGTACTCCTTGCACAGGAACTGCATGAGCAGGAGCAGCAGCTCCCGGCCCAGCACCTCGTTGCCATGCAGCCCGGCCGTGTACCTGAATTCGGGCTCACCTGCGGGCGCGTGGCACGATCAGGCCATGCCCCTGCCACCACCCGTGGTCCTTCCCGCTCTGGGGCACGGGAGAGGCACTCTAGAGCCTTCCCCTTTTCTCCCACGTCTCACCGGTCTCGTGTTCGCCCGGGTTATCCGAGATCTCCATGGCGTAGATCTTGAGCCCCCGCGAGCTCTTGCCGATGTTGTAGATGCGCGTGATGGTGGGACACTCCTCGTTGACCACCTTCATGAGCTGAGGGTGCACGGGGACAAGCGCTGGGAACCAGCGGGCCCTGCCTGGGGGCCACCGGCCGGCTTCGGGCTGTGGGGATGGACAGACGCCCTCGAGGCTAGCGCAGGGTGCCAACCCTACGGCACCCCGGGCTCACCTGCCTCATGTCCTTGTAGCTGTGGTGGCGGAAATCCAGGTTGTCGGTGGACGTCACCTCGTTCTGCTGTGTGTAGTAGCTGCTGATGGCTGGGGGAGGGACAGGCGTGTCGGCACCCATGAGCCAGGTGCCACTGTAGGGGGCCGGAGAGCCACTGTCACCCACCCCAACCCTGTCCCCGAGTGTTTCTTACTGGAGAGGGGACAGCCCAGGACCTCGAGGCGCATGCAGAGGCTGCCGTTCCACGTCTGCGGGTAGATGCGGATGTAGCGAGCCACCATTGGGTCCGGGAACTCGGTCAACACCGGCGTGTCCTTGTCCACATTGCCATAAAACATCTGGCCGGAGGGGGGAGAGATGGGGTTCTACAAGGGGGTCTTATTCCCCCCACCACCTCTGCCAGCCCCGCTTTGGGGGTCCCACCACGTACCATCTCCTCGTAGCCGTTAGTGTACATCACCCAGTTCTGGCTGTCGTTGCTGAAGCCCACGTAGAAACTGGTGACAAAATCCTCGCTGGAGGACGAAAGGGGACAGGTTCAGAGGGCGGCACGTGGCCGCGGCGCCCTGCTCGCTCGCCTCCCCCCGGTCCCCCTGGCCCCGTACTGGATCTGGGAGTCCCGTCCTTGCGTGATGACGCCGGTGAACTTGGTGGTGCGGCGCGTGTCCACCTCGAGCCAGTGTGCCCGGCTGTCGTCCTCGGCGCACCAGGCGCCGTCGAAGAAGTCGTCCTCATTAGTGCCTGCCTGCGAGGGAGGCGGCGGTGGCTGGTGGGTGCGGGTGGGTGGGGGGGACACCCACCGGCGCGGGGATCTGCCGCCGCCACCGCCGGGGCTCTTACCTGCATGTTGAGGCGCCCGCGTTGCGCGCCCAGGCCGTGGCGCAGCATGGACGAGGCCAGGAGCTGGTCGTCCTCGATGCGGTGGGACTCCAGCCCGATGGGGGGACATTCTGGCGGGGGACATGGAAAACAGGGTGACACCTCATCCCTGGCTGCCCCCCCCACACCACCACCACCACCCTGGAGACCAACTCACTCGTCTTCTCCTCCGGAGGGGCCCATTCGTCCTCGTCCGTCTCCCACTTCTTCCCACCTGGTTTTTTGGTTTTTCCTGGAAAACAGAAAAAAAAAAGGGGGGGGGAGTGGTGATGGTCAGGGGGAAAAGGCCAGGGGTGGGCAGCACCCAAGGGTGAGCAGCACCCAAGGGCGAGCAGCACCCACCTTTGCGGTCCTGGCCCTTCTCCTCCGCCCAGGGGTCCTCCTCGTCCTCCTTGCTGCTGCCGCCCTTCTTGGGCTTCCCTGGCGCCCGGGAGAGGGGATCAGGGCCGTGTCACCCGCCCCGAGACACCCAGCACCCAGCACCCACATCGCTCACCCGGCTTGAGTTTCTCCTCGTCCGTCTCCATCTCGTCCTCCTTATCCGGGTATTTCTTGGGCTTCGGCGGCGGCGGCAGCCCGTAGTCCACTGCCAGGGCGAGAACGGGGCGGGCGGCGCTGGGGTGGCGTCACCCGCCGCTGCGTGACACCTGGGCTGGGTGGGTGGGCGGGGGGTGGCGGGGGGGGGGACACCGGAGGGGCGCTTGATGCTCACGGTCGTCGTAGTCGGGACGCTCTAAACCTTCCTCGTAGTCCCGTTCCGGCGGCGCTGGCGGCGGCGGCGGCTCATCCGGCTCCGCTGCGAGGGCGAGAGAGGGGATGGGGGTGGGGGGTCCCTGCGCACCCCATGGGTGCCCCACGATGGGGGGGGGGCAGGGGGTGTCACTCACTTGGCTTCTCCACTTCGGGCCAGACCCGCTCGGGTCTTTTCCTGCTCAGAGGTTTGCGGGGTTTCTGCTGCCGCCGGATGTATTCGACTGCAGAGAGGTTTTGGGGGGGGAGATTAAATTTAGGGGGTCCTTGGGCTCGGCGGCCCCTTTTGGGGACCCGACCTCCCCCCGGTTCCCCCCCCCGGCGTACAGTCCTCGTAGTCCTCGCGCTCGAGCTGGTCGTTGTAGTCCAGCGTGGGCGGCTCCGTCTCCTCTGGGGGCTCTGCAGAGACAGGGGGGGGAGGCGTGCCAGGATACGGTGGGATTTGGAGGGGGGGGACACGCACCCTCCCCCCCCCCAAAAAAAACCCTCTCCCCAAAACCCACCCACCCTCCTCAGGCGCTCACCAAAATCGGGCTGGGGACGCCGGTCCTCTTCGCTCGGCGGCTCCTCTGCTTCGCCTGGGGACAGACGCAGAGGGGCTGCTATTGGGGGGGCGGGAAGAGGGGGTCCCACAGAGACCCCCCATCCCATCCCCTCCGGGGAAAAGGGGGGGAGGCGAAACAGCAGCGTTGAACGGCAGGAATTGGAGAAAAATAAATAAATAAATAAAATCCAAAGCAACGACCGCCAAGGAATGAATTTCCCCAACTTGGGAGGGGGAGAGGAAGGGAGAAAGGAGCCAGATTTGGGGGGGGGGAAACAAAAAAACAAACACATGCTCCGGGGGCATAATGGCGGTGGGGGGGGGCAACGCAGCAGGGGGGTGATCGCTTGGCAGAGCTTTCTCCTGCCGCTTTTTTTTTGGGGGGGGAAGCTGTTCCTGCTCTGGACCCCCCCCCTAAAACCCAGACTCACTTCGCCGCTCGCCGCCTCCATCCTCCTCCTCCTCCTCCTCGTAGGGCAAAGGCGGCAGGCGCCGGGGCGGCCCGGCAGCGTCCTCGGCGCGGGGGGCCGGCAGGGGCTGCGCCCCGGCGGGACCTTCCTCGGGGAGGGCGGCGGGCGCCTCCGCTTTTTTCTTGCCCGCCGGTTTTTTGGTGGGTTTGGGCGCTTTCTCCTTGGGTTTTTTGGAGGTTTTGGGGCTTTTGGCAGAGCCTTTCGGCGCTTTCTCCTTGCCCTTCTTGGGGGGTTTCTCCTTCTCCTTGTCCTTCTTGGAGCCCTTGGGTCTCTCCTTGGGTTTCTTGGTGGGTTTGGGACCTTTTTCCTTCTTGGGCTTCTTGGGTTTGCCCTGCTCCGTCACCCGCCCCGGGGAGCCTGGTTGTGGTGGTGGTGATAGGGGTCATCGGGGAGCCCGGCCGGGGCGGCTGTGGGGCTGGCAGGGGGCAGCTGCACGTGCCTGGGCTCCCCTGCAATGCCTGGGCCCCTGGGTGCCCCCAGCGCTGCCCTGCACCTCTGGGTGCCCCCTGAGCTGTCCCACATCCCAGTGCCCACCCCCAACCCTGCTCTATATCCCAGTGCCCCCAGCCCTACCCCACACTCTGGATGCCCCCCGAGCTGCCCCACATCCCAGGTACCCCATCCCTATCCCATATCCCTGGGTGCCCCCAGCCCTGCCCACACCCCCGGGTGCCCCAGCCCTGCCCGCACCTCCAGGTGCCCCCAGCCGTGCCCCACATCCTGGGTGGCCCAGCCCTGTCCGCACCCCCGGGTGCCCCAGCCCTATCCACAGCCCCGGGTGCCCCCGCCCCGCCCGCACCCCCGGGTGCCCCCAGCCCTGTCCCGCACCCCCGGGTGCCCCCGCGCGCTCACCGGGGGCCGCGCTGGGGGCCGCGCCCGGGGCGGCGGGGCCGGGCTCGGCTCCGGGCTCGGCGCCGCCGAGGAAACCGTGCAGAAACGCCTCGATCTCGGCGTCCGTGAGCGCCGGCGGCGCCGCGGCGGCCTCCGGGCCGGCGCCGGGCAGCGGCAGCAGCAGCAGCGCCAGCGCCGCCGCCAGCAGGAGGCAGCGGCCGCCCGGCGGCGCCGGGAGCCCCGCGAGCGCCGTCGCCATCGCCGCCGCGTCCGCCCGCCCGGCCCGGCTCGGCTCGGCTCGGCCCGGCCCCGTTGCCGCCAGCGCTGGGGGGGGGGGGGGGGGAGGCGGGGGGGGCGGGGCGGCACCGGCTCTGCGCGGGACCCGGCACCGCGCGGGCACCAGCACCGCGCTGGCACCGGTGCTGCTCACCAACACTGCCCGGGGAGCGGCACGGCGCGGCGCGGCACGGCACGGGGACGGGCGCTGGCACGAGCTGCGCGCGCCGTGCCCGCTCCCCTTGCACGCTCAGGCATTGCCCGGTGCGTGCTCACGCTGCGCCTCTCTGCCCGCACGACGGGGCGGGAGCGGGGTGGGCAGCGTCCCGCCACGCACCCGCGCGGCGGCGGTGGCCAGAGGAGTCCCGCAGGCTCCCCGGGGCTGGGAGGCGCTGGGGGGGGGGGAGGTTGGGGGGCGGGGGGCTCAGCCCCCCCCCCGGCGCGCTCGTGACACGGATGACGGGGCCTTCGCCGTGAGTCACCTCCCAGCAATGCTGCGGCTGCGGCTTCCGCAGGGCGGGAAGGAAACGGGGTGGGGGGTGGGGGAAAGGCCCAGGGTGCGCAGGACGAGCCCCCCCCCACCTCACCCCAGTAAGCCCCCCCACTCCCAGTACGGGCCCCCCAAGTACGGGCCCCCCAGTAGAGGCCCCCGCCCCAGCACAGCTCCGCACCCCGCCCCGTCCGGGCTCCCCCGCTTCCCCCCGCCCGCTTCCCCCCGCCCGCTTCCCCCCGCAGCGCCCCAGCCCGGCTCGGCCCCGCCCCGCCCGGACCGGCCCCGCCCCTCCCCACCGGGTCGGCCCCGCCCTTCACGGCTCGGCCCCGCCCCACCTGGATTGGCTTGGCTTGTCCCTGCCCCGCCCCTCTCCCAATTATGCCCCGCCCACCCGGCTAGGCCCCGCCTCTCTCCCGGCTCGGCCCCGCCCCCGGCCGGCTCGGCCCTGCCCCCCCCCCCCCCCCCCGGCTCCGCGCAGGGCGCCGCCCGTCGGGGCACGCCGCTCTCCGCCCCGGCTGCTCCTGCAGGCGTCCCGCCGCCCCGCAGGTCTCGGGCCGGCCGTCGGGGTGTCCGGCCGTCTGTCCAGGTGGCTACCTCTCGGTCAGGCTGTCTGTCCCTTGGGGGTGGCGGGCTATCTGTTGGAGAGGGGTGGGAGGGGTCTGTGTGTCCGTCGAGGCGTCCGTCTTTCCATCCAAGTGTCGATCAGGGCATCTGTCTATCTGTCGGGGTGTCCCTCTGTCTGTTGGGGTGTCCAGCTATCCATTGGGGTGTCTGTCTGCCCCTCGAGGAGCCTATCTATCCATGGGGGGAGGACCCACCGGAGTGTCTGTCTGTCCTTCCAGGTGTCTGTCGGGGTATCTGTCTATCTGTCGGGGCATCTATCTTTCCATCTGTCTGTCCATCAATCTGTCAGCGAGTCCATCTGTCTGTCAGGGTGTCCATCTGTCCTTCATGGTGTCTGTCTATCTGTCAGGGTGTCTGTCTTTCCATCAGGGTGTCGATCAGGGCGTCCGTCTGTCCTTCAGCGTGTCCGTCGGGGTGTCCGTCAGGCCACCGCACTCTGCCCCTCGCCATGTACACACCACTGCCCAAAAGGTACCGCCTCATTCCTGTCCCCCCCCCACCCCTGCCCCCAGTCACTACCTCCCCCCCCGCTCACGGCTGCCCCTCGCCCCCCCCGCAGCGGCTCCCCCTTTGGCCCCGCCGCCACCCAGCCTGGCCTGCACGTGTGGCGGGTGGAGAAGCTGCGGCCCGTGGCCGTGCCTGAGGCCGCCGCCGGCGTCTTCTGCTCGGGCGACTCCTACCTGGTGCTGTACAACGGCCCCGACGAGCGAGCCCAGCTGCACCTCTGGATCGGTGAGCTGCGGTGGCGTGGCGTGGCATGGCGTGGCGTTGTGCAGCGTGGTGTGGCATGGCATGATGTGGTGTCGCATGGCATGGCCGGACATGATGTGACATGGCATGGCATGGTGCAGTGTGGCATGGCATGGCATGACATGGTGTGGTGCAGCATGGCATGGCGTGGCCTGGCATGGTGTGGTATGGCTTGGCGTGACATGGCATGGTGTGGTGTGGCACGGCATGGCACAGCATGGCATGGCAACGTGGCGCGCTCAGGAGACCTCCACCACCCACTCCCACCACCTCCCCCCCCAGGGCGGGACTCGTCACCGGACGAGCAGGGGGCCTGCGCCCTGCTCTCCACTCAGCTGAACGCGCTGCTGGGCGAGCGCCCCGTGCAGTACCGCGAGGTGCAGGGCAACGAGTCCGACGTCTTCATGGAGTACTTCCCCCGCGGCGTTAAGTACCAGGTATGGGGCCCCAGCCACCCCGCCAGCTGCTCGGCAACTTCCATGGGTGCTTGGCATCCCTGGTGGGTGCTTGGCATCCTCCACAGGTGGCCATCATCCTTGCTGGGTGCTCAGCCTCCTCACTAGGTGCTCAGCCTCCTCACTGGGTGCTTAACATCCCTGGTGGGTGCTCAGCATCCTTGATGGGTGCTTGGCATCCCCAGCCGGGTGCTCAGCATCCGCCCCGTGCCCCCAGGAGGGCGGCGTGGACTCGGCATTCAGGAGCACACACCCGGCCACCGCCTCGGACCCCGTGCACCGCCTCTACCAGGTGAAGGGCAGGAGGAACATCCGGGCCAGCGAGCGGGACCTCAGCTGGGCCAGCTTCAACACAGGCGACTGCTTCATCCTTGACCTGGGCAAGGTGGGTCCGGGGCCACCGGCACGGTGGTGCACCAGGCTGGGCCGGCTTGGTGACACCAGTCCCACTCCATGTTCCCCTAGAACATCTTTGTGTGGTGTGGGGCCAAGTCCAACGTGCTGGAGCGCAACAAGGCACAGGACCTGGCCGCTGCCATCCGGGACGACGAGCGACGCGGCAAGGCCCACGTGGAGGTCGTGGCTGATGGCAAGGAGCCCCCTGAGATGCTCCAGGTGCACTGGGCACACCGGGGTGGCAGCAGACCCAGGTGTCCCCACATGCTGGCCTTGGTGGCTTTAGGGTGTCCCCATTCTTCTCCCCTTCCAGTTGCTGGGTCCCAAACCCACCTTGCAGGAGGGCAGCCCTGAGGAGGATGTCATAGCTGACCAGAGGAACGCAGGAGCGGCTGTCCTCTACAAGGCTAGAATGTGGTGGCCCTGGAGGGGACACAGGGCTGGGCATGGCTAGGGAATGCCATGGTGGCCTTGGTGGGGATGTAGGGCAGGACATGACTGGGTGATGCTGTGGTGGCCCTGTGGAGGATGTGGGGCTGGGCATGGCCAAGGGATGCCGTGGTGGCCCTGGGGGGGAGACATGAGGTTGAGCATGGCCAGGGGAGGACGTAGTGGCACTGGGAGGAGACATGGGGCTGGGCATGGCCAGGGGATGACATAGTGGCCATGGGGGGGGCACGAGGCTGGGCACAGCCATGGGACACTACCAAGGTGTCCAGAGAGGCCGCCAGGCTAGGCCCAGCTGGGTGACATCATGGTGGTCCCACGGTGACGCCGCGGCCGCGAGCAGGTGTCGGACGCTACGGGGCGCATGGACCTGACCCAGGTGGCAACCAGCAGCCCCTTCAGCCAGACCCTGCTCTGCTCCGACGACTGCTTCGTGCTGGACAACGGTGCTTGCGGCAAGATCTTCGTGTGGAAAGGTGCCCGCTGCGGGCGGTGAGGGCAGGGGATGGGGGCCACCTTGAGGTGCCTCCCAGGTGCCCCGGGGCCAGCTCTGATGTCCCCCTCCACAGGGCGCAAGGCCAACGAGCAGGAGCGCCAGGCGGCCCTCAAGGTGGCCGAGCAGTTCATCGCCCGCATGGGCTACTCGCCCCGGACCCAGGTGGGTGCCGAGCTGGGGTGAGGGTGCCCACGGGGCCCAGCACGGCCATGGCACCCGTTCCTGTTGTGCAGGTGGAGATCCTGCCCCAGGGCCGCGAGAGCCCCCTCTTCAAGCAGTTCTTCAGCAGCTGGAAATGAGGGACCAGCCACCATGTGGGGCCACCAGTGCTGGGTCCAGGACAGCAACGCCTCTTCCCCTGCTCCGTGCTGGCATCTTCTGCATGCCCGTGCTGTCTCCATGCCTGAGCCATCTCCACACCATCTCCATGCCTGTGCTGATGCTGTGCCCGTGCCACCCTCAAGCCCACACCATCTCCATGCCCGTGCCGTGCCCACGCCATGCCCATCCCCGCACCATGTCCATGCCATCCCCACGCCCATGCTTTGCTCACGCCACCCCTCCCATGCCTTCACCATGTCCGTGCCCACCCCATGCCCATGCCAGCTCCATGCCTGTGCCATCGCCTTCATCCTGCACCCAGGCCCTGGTGAATAAAGAAGCAGTTCTGAGTCCCGCGTCTTGCTGCTCTGGGACCGGGGCCGGCCCTGGGGACAGCAGGGGACACAGCAGGGCTGGGGACAAAGAGGTCCCCGAATGTGCTCAGCACCTTGGCGGATCCTGAACGTGATGGAGCTGGAAGCTCCACGCAGCCTCCGGGATGATTTTTCCCGGCTTAAAAACCTCCTTGCCCAAAGCAAATCCCAGCTCCCTCCCTAAAGTCCCTTGGCTCCGTCACGGAGCTGGACGCCCGATGCGACATTTTTGGCAAAACGGGAAGAGAAGGAGAAAAAAGAAAAGAAATACAAATATATATAGCAAAAGCAGTAAGAGAGAAGAACCAAGGGACCAGATTTTGGGAAGTGCTGAGCTGGACAGGGTGGGCAGCTTGTGTGCTGGTGCACGAGCACCTGGACCACTGGCGTCTTTTTAAGGAAGAAAATTAAAAAAAAAAAAAACCCAACCCCCCCCAAACCCATGATTTCTAAAGCGGCGCCGAGGGAAAAAAAAAATCAAACCACAAAAGGCCGAGGGAGGGTTGCGACAGCCAGACTGGGCTCTTCCTTGTTCACAGTGAATTTTGGGGGTGACGGAGGGGAGATGGATCCCGCGCTCACACCGGGAGCTTCCCATTTTAAAAAGAAACCCCCAAACCAACCCCCCCCCCACCCCAAGAAACTCAAAACACTTTGGCCTTGCTTGATCGCCCCCGCACCAAAGCTTGCCCGCACCCCGCGCAAAGCCCCGAAGCATCGCCCTGGGGAGCGGGAAGGACTGAGAAACCCTCTCCAGCTAGCGACAGCGGGGAGAAAAGGGAAAAAAAAACCTCCTTCCTTAAAAAAATAAAGGGGAATAAGGAGCTGCCCTGGGGGCCGGCGTGGCCCCTAGCTGTGTTTTGGGGGGTGGGGGGCTCCGAGGGCAGGCTGCGGTACTTGGCCGCGATCCCCGTTCGGACGTACCGCTTGGGAGCCCGCCAGTGGGTTTTGGGGGAGAGCGGCGCCCCGGCTCGGCCCCGGTGCCAGCAGAGCGGGGCAATGGCACTTCACTTGGGGGGGGGATAAAAGAAAAGAAAAAAAGATTTTTTTAAAAATAAAAAAAAAGAAAGAAAAGCCACACACGGCTTGGCAGAGTCGGGGTCGGAAGCCGGCGTTTCGGGGGCCGGGGCGCGAGCGCCTCCCGCCGCTCCCTTACTCTATCAGTTCCACGTAGTTGGCGGGGAACATGCCGAAGTGGCCGTCGGGCCCGTAGCCGCGCCACCAGCCTTCGTCGATCATCTCGATGTTGGTGATGATGTTCTCCGGGTCGAAGGAGATCTCGGTGTCATCAGCTAAAAGGGGAGGGAAATGTGGCAGCGGGGAAAGAGCGTCAAATAGCCTCCCCGGCACTGCTGGTGACCCCCCCCCCTCCAGGGACGTCTCGGGGCCGGGGACGTCCCCCCTCGCCACCAGCCAGCCAAGGGGGTCGAAGCCACCCTCGGTTTCCCAATCCAGCCAGCTTCCCTCGGGCCACATCCCCGCCGGAGCCTTCTGCCTCTCCGCAGCCCACTGGCATTTTTAAGGCGAGGGGAAACTGCGGCGGTTTCAGCTCCGCCGCCGTCGAATGCGAACTAAAGGCCGCGAAGATCCGGCCAAAAAGAGGCAGAGGAGGGAAGCGGCGTCAAGGGAGTGGAAGGGAAAGACGTCGGGTTCCCGCGCTTGCTTTCGCTGCTCCGGATCTGATGCTCCAGCAGCTCCGCGACGCGTCTTCCTTCGGGCTTTAGCCAGGGGAACGGGCCGGAGGCAGCAAACGCGCACGCGTGTGCATCCCGTCTCGGGGCAACCCAAACCCCGGGAAACCAGGGGAAAAACCAAAAGCCCGGAGGTCCTACCAGCTTGATAGTCGTAGAGCGCCCGAGCGCACAGCCCCTTCCCCGTCAGGTCCGGCGTCTGCTGGTACTCGGCAGGATACTCGTACTTGGCACTGTCACCCTGCTCCTGGAGGACGGGGAGAGGCAAAGAAGGGCGTCAAGGCGGGGGGCGAAATGCCGGCGCCGGGCGCCGCTCCCTTGCCAACACCTCCTTGGCAAAACTCAGAGCGATGTTTTCTACATCACCGCACCCAGAAAAAAAGAATACTAAACCTAAAACCGGAACCAGACAACCCTTCCGGAAGCTGATGCACATCCTTTGGGATTTTAACTGCAGATAGTGGTTCCTTACCCCCGCTTTTAAGCCTGTTTCCTGTTTAAGCTGGACAAGCTCCAAAGTCAGATTTTCTGAGCAACTCACGCTAGGTTACTGATGCGACTGCAAGGCTACTTATTTCTGCACCGACCCCATCTCCCGGTCGTTGCAAAGAAAACCTGCAGCCTCTTCGAGGAAGGCATCGATACTGGGCGACAGAGCGATCCCAAAGGGATTCTCTCCGGCCACCCTTCCGATGCAAAACACGTCCCCTCGTTACTACTTTGGGACCTCAAGTCGTTTTAAAACCGGCTGGCTTTTTACCTCTGTTTTGTCTGGAAAGGCTTAGGGCTTATGCAATCGTACAGCACATCGCCCGTTCCTTTTGAATTGGCTGGACCCTTGCAGATGAATTCAACAACTAGAGAATAAAGTGTGTCTGAAGTGTTTACAGTTATGTGGGTGGCTGAAAAGTGGGGAGAAAGCCAAGTGGCTACCACATCCCCCAAGGGAAATAGTGTAGCATGACCCAAGACCGTCACTAGACGCTGGCGAATCTGACAGAGCGCGCTGAGAACAGCCAAGTTTTTTTGGCACCGCTCTCTGTGGACGTGCCCGTTCGGAGCAGGGACTGCAAATGCACTAGAGAGAGTCTCCGCTCTTCACCCCTCCTCAAGGGCTTCAAGGGAACGTGCAGTAAAACCCAGCCCGAGAAACCACACGGTCTAGATGAGGGGATTGATAAATGGGGCTCAGCGTCAGCAGCTCTCGTCGTTGGCGTTTGGACATGACGCAAGAGGCTCTGAGCACCGGTTGGAAGGTACATCTCTACGCAAAGAGATGATTTGCTTAGAAGGGGGTTCAAGACTTTACACAGAGTCCTAAAAGATGGGGTAAAGCCACGGTCCTCTGCACAAGGACCCCGGTGAGTCCTCTTCGTGCCCCGACATCCTCCCCTGCGTACCACCACCAACCTGAGGAGGTTCTTCGTAGATGGCCGCGTCGTCGGGCGGCTCCTCGTACAGGTCTGCCTCTTCCGCGTGGGTAACCGGCACGCTCGGACTGTACCCGGCGTCTTGCCCTGCGAAGAGATGCGCAGTGTCTCACGAGGGTGAACCTGCCACCAAAACTTCTCGCTGTCTCTACCACCAGGCTGAGGAGCCACGAAACCTCACGAACGAGCCGGACGTTCACTACGCGCTGCCTGGATCTCCTGCCTCACAGAGGGGACGAGTTTGTCGAGCACAAACGCAGAGAGAGGGAGAATACGGATTGAGGGAAAGCTAAGAAGGACGAAGGAGAGATCCAGGATTTCCGAGGGGAAAGAGAATACGTTTGTCCAAGATGAACTTATGAATCAGGGCTTTTTTTTCTGCCAAACAATCCTCCCTGTCCCAAAATGCAGAAGACTAACTAACGGCTGCTTTGCGGTGAGCATCAGACTAGATGGAGAAGGGTTGGCTCTATCCTTTCCGCTTTCCAGAATCTCCGGACAAGAGCAGCATCTAGTGGCGACTGAGACCCAAGGGCAGCCGGAGCTCAGCAGTCCCCAGTCTCGTCCCTGTGACCTAGCGGCTGAGGCTGGTGGTGGAGAGCACAACGTTGCTGAGAAAGCAGCAACAGGCCAGTCTGAAACAACGCTGGGTTTGTTTCGCCAAAGGGGATTCGTTGCAGGCTGAAGCGTTTTGCTGAAGCAATCCTACAGAAGGGCTCAGGTCTTTGGGTTTTAACTGCCTACATTTGAGAAACGGGCAAAAGACAGCTCAGAGAGGCCATCTGCTCACTCCCACCCAACATAAAGCTCCAGAGCCGCCTTAGGACAGAGCGCAGCGAGCAGCCCGCCTAGCTGGGGCATTAAAGCTAGCAGGGACATTAAACCACGCAGCTCTCCTAGGAGAAGAGGGACCCACAGACCAGGCCTGCCCAGCGACTCTACCCGCACGTGACCCGCGGCACGTTAGGAGACCTTCTGGATACAACCAGCCCTTCTCCGGACTTGCTCTTCACGCCCCAACCACCTGCGATGCTAGAAAGGGGACAGGGCATTCCACCGCACGCAGGGAAAGCTCTCAGCAACCCTGCTGCCATGCAAAGACCCTGCTCCTTCCAGCCCCCGGGGCACCCCAGCCCTGGGAGAGAGGGCAGCAACGCCCGGGGAGATGGAGTGGGCTGGGGCACAGCACCCACTTGCAGCCCGCGGAGTGGCGTGCCCTGCTTGAAGAGCACGTGAAAATCCTCTGGCCTCTACTGCAGCGCTTGAACTCAAACCCAACTACCTGCCCAAACCAACTATGAGTGCTAGAGCCGACTGCTGAGTATGAAGCTTCAAAGCTCCGTCCTTCGGTTTTGCAACGAGAGGTTTGGACAGGGCGCGCACGGTCTGTAGGGCTGAATCTCACCGTTTCAGCCAGGAGATGCTCTCATCCCCTTGGCTGCAGAATCTCCTAGCAAGTCCGAGAGGGAAATCAAGGGACCTCTTCCCCAGGCAGCAATAATGCCTCATTTTCCAGTTTCAGGATGGCTGTCAGACCTGACAGGTCCCTCTGGCTTGAGAGAAAACCTGCAGAGTCTCTGGCCTAAACAGGATTTGTTCTCGCCCTACTGAAGCACACAAACACCGGGAAGAAGAGCAAAGTTGCAGAGTGACCCGGACATTTCCAGGTCCTACCCGAAGGAGCGAAGCCCAAAGCTTTGGCTCGGCGAGGGAGCAAAGCAACGCACCTGCTGCAGCTCCCGGAGAGGCCGGAGGAGTCTCCTGAGCGGAGGGGTGGGCAAAGGAGGGCGACGGAGCGTCCCGCGCGGCCGACGAGACGGGGGAGGCAGGCGGCGGCGGCGCCGAGTTGGGCTCCTTCTGCAGGAAAGGGCTGCGCAACTTGCCTGGGAAAGAAGTCGGACGGCCTAAATGAGCTCGGGCGTTTTGGCTCGCGAGGGCAACGCCGCCCTGCTCTTCGGCGGAGTCGCCCGGGCAGCAGGCAAAAAGAAAAAGAACAGAGAAAAAGAAATCGCTGCGGCCCTATCGCAAACCTAAAAGCACTTGTTCTAATCTGGTTTGGGCTGCTTTCCAGGGGCCGAAGCTAACCGAGGCGGAGACACGCATTCAGGTGCGCCACGTGTTCTCAGCAACTTCCTCGACTACGGTTTTGGCTTTCGTTTTCCCAGCTGCCTGGTTTACGTCTGAAACGTCAGATTGGCGTGCAGACCCGCTGGGTTCAAATCCCAGCGCAAAAAGAAAACTTTTAGAAAAAAAGTGAAATTTATGGCAGCTGGGATAGGTTACGAGAGCGGTTCCTTTCTGGATTTGGCAAAAATAATTATAATTTAAATCTGTTTAATTTGCATTAATGAAAAATAAAGTTTAAGCTTCTATCAGTGGAGCCCAAGAGCAGAAGACTTCAGTTGTGGCGGTTAAAATCTCGCGCAGTCCGCAAGCGGAGAAAAACATCCGGCACCCATGGTGCAGAGCACAAGGTGTGATGAGAGCCGTCAGTGCTCAGCTCCTGGGCAACGCCGGCATCCCAGACCCATGCTGCCAAACCCGGCGTTATCAGCCCAGCCTCGGGAGCACCCTCTGTGCCCGGATTTATGGGGCGTCGAGACGTTTCTCCCCCGCAGGAGCCGCTTCCCGGATTCTCCGGTGGCCGGCACAGGGCCCTGCTCGGCGCCGTTCCCTACCTGGCTGGGAAGCCGTCGCCGCCTCCGCAGGCGCGGACCTCTCTCTCTGCTTGAAGATGTCCCGGGGGTTCACGGACCTCTGCGCTATCAGCGACGCAGCCTCCTGCGACGAAGGAAAGCGCCCGGGGCCCCCAGGTCAACCCGAGCGACGCCTCGGCGCAGGAGCTGAGCCCGTGCGGCAGCCGTCACGGACGGGGCAAAGCACCCGAGCTCCTCGCCGACCTACCTGGGCTTTCTCCACGGATTCGCTCCTCTTGAAGCCCTTCCGCTGCCTGGCCTCGTACTCCTCCGCTTGCTCCTTCTGCGGTACAAGAGAGGGGCTGCTGCACCCACCGCAGGCACGATGGCGACCCCCCCCCCTTCCATCCATCCTCCATGGCTGGAGAAACGGGAATAGAGACGCGGAGAGGCCTGGAGGAGCGGCGCGGGGCACCTGCCCGCGGCTCACGTCTCGCCTCGCAGGAGCGCGAACCGGCTGCTCGGCACGGAAAGCCGCTCCGGCGGCGGAGCTCAGCTCCTCTCCGTCACGGGTGAGGAACCTCGCCGAACGGGACAACGCCGAACCTCACCCATTGCTGCTGCTCCTTGTCCCTGTTCTCCGCTTCCTGCTGCTGCTGGAATCTCCTGGGGTGAGAAAAACCAAATTGCAGTTGACCAACAGGCAGGGCGAGCGGTTCCGCTCCGCCGAGCTCTGGGATCTCCCCGCGGCCACAGCTACGCGGGGAAGACCAACCTTTCTCCTCCCGGAGGCAGCTAGCGAGGAAGGGCATTGCCCCTTGCCAGGAGATGTGCCGGGTCACCAAAGGCAACCACCCTCTCTTTGGGCAGGAGGGAACGGCGATGAGAGAGGATCAGAGCAGCAGGAGCTGCTTTCAAATGCTTTTAGAGAGGAACTGAACCAGGGAAGTTTCTTCCTTCAAGGGTACAGAAAAGAGCATCCGGTGCCGAGGGGCTGGGCCGATTTCCCCATCGGATCTCCTAACAGGAAGGCAGTGCCCGTTCCCGCTCGCAGAAGCGAGCTCCACGACCTAACAGGGCTCGCTCAGACGCCGCCAAGGGTCAGAGAGGAAGGAAACGAGCAGACAGAAGCACAACGCCTGTCTCCGCGTGAGCCTCCCGCCCTCCACAGGGCACAGGACTTTACACCAGCCGGCCCCCGGCAGGCCACGAATGGTGGTTTCAATGCCATCTTCCAGAAGCACACTGCAAAGTCGGGGGGAACTCGATCCTGGGCACAGGATCCAAGAGAGGGGGCTGGGACACTCCTGGGTGAATTGGACAAGCATCCGAGCTCATCTGCAGTTCAGCCAAGAAGATATTCTCTCCATCTGAGGAACCTACTGGAGAAAATCCAGCCAGAAGTTCCCACGGACCCATGAGACCAGTAGTCCCACCAGGCCAAACCTCAACCACAACTCTAGAAAGACTAACGAACGCTAACGCAACTTGTTTTAATGCCACCTTCACGCAGGACCAGGTTGACATGCTGGTTGCACAGCACGTCGGGTCCTATCAAGAGGCTCGGATCAGCGGATTGAGGGTGCTGCAAGGCAGCGTGCCGCGGAGGCCAACAGGCCGAGCGTGCCTCAACGCAAGTCGAGCCTGGTCCCCCTGAACAGCTGCCACCTCAAAGCAGATTTCCTGGAACTGCAGCCAGGCAAGGCACCGGAGATATTAGCCAAAAGCCAGAGCCACCGCGCGGTGCGCGGACCCCATCAGCCACCGATCGGCGTTACCAACGCCCGCCTGCGCCAGGGACTCACTTCTGGGCCTCGATTTCATTGGACCTCGCTTTATATCTCTGCTCTCGGCTGGCTGCTTCCTGCAACTCCCGCTCTCGACGCTCTCGTTCTAGCCTCTGACGCTCCTCTTCTGCTCTCCTCTTCTCCTCCAGCCGGCGGTTTTCCTCATCTTTCTAAGGGGAGACAAGCATCGGGTCGCGATTTCCACGCTGCCAGCTCTGTGAAGTCCCCACGGCTCTCTGCACGCCGGGCTGTGCCACCAGGCAGCACGGCAGATCTACGGGGCGATTCCGGAGGAGCGCGGCACCCTCTGCGCCGTGCTGCTGCCTCGTAAAACGACCCCTCCCAGGTCCCGTCAGCTCGGCGGGAGCAGAGCTGCTTCCCGATGACCATCGCCCCAACCGCAAAGGCGGCCGGCGGGGAGGTAAAGCCAGGACGGCCCGAGCCGCGCTGGAGATCTGAGGCCACGAGAGGAGAGAGACCGAGAACTTCTCCCGGAAGGAGAAGCTGCTTTCAGCAAGTTCCTGTTACGCTGTTTTGAACGGCCTCCTCTCTAGGGAGAGCAACAGCTTCTTGCTCCCAGGAGCTGGAAGCTCTCGGCGGTGAGCCAGGAGAGCCCAAGCCCGGAGAGAAGAGAAAAATCCTCAGCTAAATCCGAACACCTTGTCTCCCTCACGCCTTGCCACCGAAGAAAAGCCGCGGCACTCACCTCAGCTTTAGCCCAGAAATTGTCTTTATTGACTCTCTTGATTTCGGACATGGCGTTTGTCTTCTGATAGACGGAGCCCTGGAGGGACGGGGAGAAAAAGGCACACGTGAGCGCAATCACAAGCCGGCTGGTGAGGTAGCCCTCTGCCTTCAGCCTCGCTCCGCGGAGACGTGTCCCCAAAGCTTCCTGACGAAGCCACTGCGGGAGGGCCAGACCCTCTCCCCCTTTTCCTGGCAAGGGGCGCCCAGCCCTGGGGCGATCTGCAGCTCCACAGAGCTAAGAGCCTGAGTTGAGCACAGAAAAGTGCATTTTATAAAGGCAAAACGAGGCAGGACAGAGGCCAAAAGTGCCCAAATGGGAAAGGACCAAGCCCGATAAACACGCGCTGGAGGAGCACGGCTTTGCCGTGCGACGGGATCAATAGATTGCATTTAGCAACGAAAGGAAAAGAGATATTTTGTGATAAAAGAATGTAACTGCAAAACCAACTCTCTCCCAACGCAAGGCTGAGATGCGTAGCTTGGTTTGGCAGAGCCCATGTCTCTTTTTAAAGTTGCTATAAATTGATGCTTTACCCTAGACTTTAAACAAAGACTGGCCAAAACCCAAAGATCTGCACGTTACCAAGAACGGGGACTTCCAAATCTCGGTTTCATCTTGCCTCAAGCGAAAAAAATGAGGTTGCTAAACTGCAGAGGAGGTCAAGCCAGAGCAGCCAGCAAAGAAGTGATCAGGACGTACCGAAACCTGGCATCGTCGCACCAAAACAGGGCAAGGAGGAGAATGCGGGTCTTGCGCAGCTCAGGTTTGCTCTCTGCCCACACTTCAGAGCAGGGCCAAGTGAGTCAGAACTAGACACATTTGTAAGCGACTTTCTCCCTTGCACAGCTGAAAAATCACTTTTTGTGTGTGTGTGTGCATTTGTATTTTTTTAAAAAAAATCTTCCTACAAAACATTTCCATACTGACAGAAAGGAAGTTTGGGGAAGTTTTCCATATTGACAGAAAGGGGACACTTCATCTGTGTCCAGGTGCAGGAGTACTCCCACCATCCCAGGGCATGCTCAGCTCAGTTCTCCTGCTCTGATTCACTCCAGAAGGACCCAGAGAAAGAAAATAGCCCTGGGCAAAATGAGCCAGGCTTCTGCTGCCATGTCAAAGAACACGGAGGCCTTTTCACCCCATCGCTGCGGGGTCAAGGCTGCCCCAGGTACTGCATGGCCCTACCAACTGCTGCAGGCAGCTCTCCAGCGGCACCTGTGAAAGCTCCCAGGCAACGAACTCACCACCGGAGCTTGAGGGCCTGAATCCTGGAACTTGCTGGTTTCTTTGTGGAAGTTGTAGTTTGCCCCGGAAGCCTTGGCAACCTTCTCCATGATGAGTTCGGGCTCCACGTCCTCCTCGGCACGAGCGTTTATGGTCACATGAGCCCCCTGAGCACAGAAAAAGGGAGGAGAGGTGACTCCAGAGGCCACTGAATCCACAATCGTGACTTTGCCAGGTCCCAGCTGTGCTCCTGGAGGTCCTGAACGAAGGAAAAGGGTTTAAGTGTCAAAGGGAGGTCACCAATCACTGCTAGCTCTAACATTTCCACTCAACCGAGTTACAAGCTACGTGGAGTTAACTAACTTGGCTCCATTTGGAAAGACCAAAGGAAGGAAGGGCCTGGAGAGGCAGCAGCATTTCAAGAGAAACGATAATACCTCTATGGCTCCTCTTTGCTCCTTTCCTGGTGCAAAAGACACTAAAAGCCAAGGCTACTGCTTTTGGAGCATCTAATAAGACAGCCAAAGCTGAGGGCAACGTTCCCAAACCTCTCCTCGCCACGATGCCGCTCGAAAGCGGACTCCTCTTTGGAGCAGCACAAACCATGCGGCTCGTCAGGCTCCCCACAGCTACGACCTAATTCGGGGCCCACCGATTTGGGGAGGGTGTAACGAAAAGACGAACAGACCTTTAAGAAGTTTGCTACAGTGCTGACGTGGTTGGCGCAGGCTCCTTTTCTTATGTCATTCACACCTTCACCAGTCTGCAAAAAGAAACCATCCAGACCTCCTTACTGGAAAAAGTCCCGTCCCAGACTACTTTCACAGCAGCAGCGCTCCGGTCTAGGCCTGACCGTAACGCTAGCCAAGCTGAGGGCTCTGGCGAGGCCGCCGCTCGGAGCAAGGTTAGGGCATGAGGCAGGACACAGAGGATGGGATCCGACCCTGGCGCCTGCAGCCTCCCTCGGCCGCCCCGCCAATCTGCAAAGCTGCCAGCTGCGTGCTGCGGCAGGAGTTAAAACGATACAGAGCTGCAGCAAGCACTGCCCAGAGGGAAGCCACCGGTCCCCTGCCAAGGGATGACGGCTGCACGACAGGAGAGTGCCAGGCTCCTGCTGATCTTCAAATATTTCGTTCAGCCTGTTCCAAACAGGTCCTTTCAGTCATTTATAGACCTCTAAGAGCAGACAGCAGCCACAGCAATGGACATGATACATCTCAGTATTACAACTTGGTGGAGGGTTTCAATGTGTTGGCTGCTGAGCACGTGGCAGCTACAATTCAGGAGACAACTGAAAGGAGAAACATTTACTTACAGCAGGTCCCCCCTGTGAAAGAAGAAGGTCTCTCCCCACTCACCCAGTTGATGAGGACGTATTTGGGCAGGCCGGAGTTGGGGTCCTTCACCCTACAGAAGGCATACATCACCTTCCCGCTGTTGAGCTCCTCCACCATCTCCTCCAGGCCACCATCTGTCCCAGGAGAGAAAGCAGAAGGAGGGCGTGAAGCAAGCGGACGTAGCCCTTGCCAATGCAGCGGAGCCTCAGGCAAGCACCGGGGAAGGGGACAAACCACAACGACTTATCTCACGGCATCTCAAGGCAGCCGGTGTGGCGAGAATGGCCGAGCCCGTGAAGGTCGCAGCCTCCCAGCTGCTGGCTCGCTGGAGACTTTTGCTGTTTGTGTGACCAAGCCCAGGGGCATTAGGACATGTCCTGCTCTAAGAGTACAATCAACCGATGCCAAACACCTCTTATCACGTGTTTTCCCTACTCCTCCCCTTAGCTTTTCATTTGCATGTGATCTGAGCCTCAGCCTGCTCTCACGCACACCCCCATCTCCAGCAGCCTTTGCAGCGAGAGTTTCTCTTCCTCAAAAAGGACGTAGTCAGGACCTTGGCTGCTATGTGTACTCAAAGCTCTTGGGTCCAGAACAGCGACTCAAGCGAAGGTGTAGAAAAGCAAACGCAGAGGTCACGCGCTCCGGGCTAGAGAAGTTCACGTGCCCATCAAAGCCGGAGCAGATGGCTACAAACTCTGCCCGCAAGTTCTTACACGAAACCATGCTGCAGGATCTTCCAGCGAGCGCCTCCGCGGCAAATAAAAAATAAAAATAAGGACTCAGTGGGAGTCCTGCTGCTGGTCCCAGCAGGATCAGAGCGGTCTCAAGAAGCTGCGGAGGGATGAGCTCCGCTCAGTTTTGAAAGCCTCGGCACAGAGGTTGAGCAAGACGGGCGAGCGCAAAGGCCCGGCTGGAAAGCGCTACATTGCACCACTGCCCACAGCATTGCTCCCTCTCAAACGGCATGCCAAAACAAACGCGCAGAAAAGGAGGGGAAACACAAAAACAGGCGCTCTCATTTCAAAAAAATTCCGGCAAAGATTCCTGCTACAACCTCACTTTGTTCCGACTCCTAAACTACTGGAAAACAAACCCTCGCTTACCCCCAAACACTGGTAGCAATTTCATGCAGCCGCACTGCAGCAGGATCGTTTTCTCCTCCATAATTAAATATTTACGTTCGGTCTCTAAATTCGGCACAGCGAATTTAAGGCCAAGCCCGACCGAAAAGTTTAAGCCTGAAAGACTGATGGGAAACCCTCGCTACGGAGACCGACCTTCCCAGGGCGACGTTCCCGCAGGTTTGCGTCTTTGCCGGGTCAATGTTTATCCGGAGGGATGGGACGGGAAGCGCCCAGCTCTGCGGAGACCTCGGGGCTCCGACCAACACCGAGCGCGGCACCGACGGCGCCGTGTCCGCCTCCCATCCGGATTACAAACCTCACGGTGCCGGGTTGGGGCTGAGCAAAAAGCCTTAACGCCCAAGCCCACGCGGCTCGCTCGACCCTGCAAAGCTGCGTCGGCCCCCGAAACGCCTCACCTAAGCCCGGCCAGGCAGCAAAGTGCTGGGCGAGCTGCCGAACGCACCGGCGGCTGCAGGGAAAAAAAAAAAAAAAACACACTTGCAAGCTTGCAAGGAAACCAGGGAGGGAGCAGAGCCGAGCGCTGAAGGATGCAAATCCAGAGAGCAAAGAAACCTGCCTGGGTGTGCAACCTTTCAACAGCTTCAGCTTTACGCTAAGAAGCGCATGTGTGGGAACCAGCAACCAGATATAAAAAGTCCCGTAAAGCGGGGAATGAAAGAAAAGATGCTTTATCAGCTGCAAGCTGAAATTGCCGGCAGGAGAAGCCAAGCTCTGAAGCGCTCCGCAGCGCTTTTTCACGTCGCGTTACCTCTGCTTGCGACCTAACACACGCTCTAAGGAAAAGAGGAAAAAGGTACAAGGGCTGAACTGGGCGTTCTTCGAGAAGAGGAAAATAAAAACACGGGGGAGGGAAGGAGAAGGAAGGACAGCGCCCGGCTCTCAAGCCCCTTCTCTATTTTCCGACGATTCCTGCTTCCCTCACTCAAAAATGTGCACAAATAAAATGAAATAAAATAAAATAAAATAAAAACCCCGCAGCAGCCTGCGCTCCCAGGTGCCCACTCTTGCCCTCTCCGCCGCCACTGAGAATGGGCTGCGAGGAGGGGGGGGGAATATCTCTTATTCCCAGCCCCGGAGCAAACGATCCCAAATCCGGGGCGCCGGACGCGCTCACCTCCGGAGCCCGCCACTCGCAGGTCGTTGCTGTTGCCTTCATACGTAAACAGAGCCCTAAAATCAAGGCGGAAAAGGTTCGAGTCAGACGGGCCGTTTCCCCGGCTCCGCACAGCGCCGGGGACGGGGGGGGGGGGGGGGGCTCTGCGCTGCGCCCCCCCCCACCCCACCCCCCGCCTCCCCTGGCCTTTCCCGGCCTCTTCCCGCCCCGTTCCGTCGAGGATTTGCCCCGGCGCGCTGGATGCCGCCGGCACGCCACTCGCCAGCCCCAATCCTCCCGGACCCCCCACTTCCCTGCCCCAGAGACCCTCAGACTTCTCGTTCCCCCCCCATATACCCCCACAGCTCTTGGGGGTCTGATCCACTCTACCCACCTCCCGTCCCCCCAAGTACTCCCCACCTTCATCCCCCCTATACGCCCATCTCCCCAAACAGCCCCTGGACCCCCCACATCCCTCCCACATCCCCCACGCCCCAATCCTCCTATACTCCCTGTATCTCCCCATGCCCCTTATCCTCCTACACCCCCCACACCCCCCCACATCCTGATCCCCCTACACCCCCCACATCTGCCTGTATCTCCCCATGCCCTTATCCCCCTATACCCCCCACATCTCCCCACACCCTGATCCCCCTGTATCACCCCTATCTCCCCACACCCCCGATTCCCTATACCTCCCACATCCCCCCACATCCCGATCCCCCATATCCCCCACACACCTCGATCCCCCTATACGCCCCATATCCCCTCGTATCCCCCCATGCCCCTAATCCCCTTACATTCCCCATCCCCCCACGCCCCTGATGCCCCTAACCCCCCCATCCTCCCATGCCCCGATCCCCCGATCCCCCCCATCCCCAACACTCCTGATCCTCCTGTATCACCCCTATCCCCCCACACCCCCGATCCCTTATACCCCCCATATCCCCCCACACCCTGATCCCCCTATATCCCCCATATCCCCCCACACCCCGATCCCCGTATATGCCTCATATCCCCCCTACATCCCGATCCCCCTATAGCCCCCATATCCCCCGTATCCCCCCATTCCCCTGAACCCCCTATATCCCCCCCATCCCCCCACGCCCCTGATGCCCCTACCCCCCCATCCCCCCACGCCCCCGATCCCCCCAGCCCCGCTCCCCCCACGCCGCGGCGCCGGCCCTCACCAGTCGGTGGGGCTGCCGGCCGCCACCACGCGCCCGTAGGCCTCCTGCAGCGCCGGCCCGTTCTTGCTGAGGTTCAGCGCCATGGCAGCGCCGCCGCTTCCGCCCCCGCCCCGCCGCCGCCGCCGCCGCCGCCGCCGGCCCCGCCCCTCCCGCCGCCGCCGGCCCCGCCCCTCCCACCGCCCCTCCCGCCCCACGGACCGCCCCTCCCTGCCTCCCCGGCCCCGCCCCTCCCACCTCACGGACCGCCCCCTCTTCCTCCCGCCCTGGCCCCGCCCCTCCAGGCCCCGCCCCCTTCTCTGGCCCCGCCCCGTCCCGGCGCCGGCACCTCCCGGCACGGCCTCGGGGGCAGCGGTGCGGCCTCGGGGACCCCCTGTGCCAGCACGGCCCTTGGGGACACTGGCACACACCCCGGTCCCGTCCGGACAGCCTGCCCCCCCCTCGGGGACAGCCCCTGGGGACATCCCAACATCTTTGAGGACATCCTTTGGGGACACCCCGGCACCCGTTGGGGTCACCCAGAACTCCTTGGGGACAGCCCTCAGGGACACCCCGGCATTCCTTGGGGACACTCGGAACTCTTTGGGGACACTCCTTGGGGACGTCTGGCCCCCTTTGGGGGCCACACCAACATCCTTAAGGACACCCTTTGGGGACACCCCTTGGGGTCACCTGGCACCCCTTGGGGACACCTCGACATCTGTGTGATTTGTAGATCCTTGAGGACACTTTTGGGGGACACCCCGGCAGCCTTTCGGGACAGCCAGCCCCCTTGGGGACACCCTGACATCCTTTGAGGTCACCCAGTACCCCTTGGGGACACCCTTTCGGGACACCTCAACACGTTCCAAACACTCTCGAACGTTCCCAAACCCTCCCTGACCCCCAAGAGCCCCCCCAAAACCCAGAGGATCCCTTGGGGGATGGGGAGGGTGGCCAAGGTCACAAAAAACCCCCTTTTTTTCCATAAATCTTGTCCCGCAGCCCTCACACTGAGTGGTGGGGGGGCATTGCAAATCTGGGAAACCCCCCCCAAAATGAGACCCTGAATCCCGGAAAGCCCAACCTCTCTCCCTCCATCCTCCAAAAACCTTTGGGGGGGGGAATAACCCCCCAAAAATACTAAAGGAAAAAAATCCAAATCTTTGGGAAAATCCACAGAAAACAACTCCAAACTACAGGAAAAAAAAAAAAACTAATTAAACTTGGCACTACCAGGGCCCTGCTAAGGATTTTCAGGAATTTTTCCTGTGGCCGGCTCCAGCCCGCCTGGAGGAAGCCCTGGCGTTCCCGTGCCGCCCTTCGTTCCTGGATTTCTGGGATTTCTTTGCTTTTTTTTTCTGGATTCGGGTCTTTGCCCAGACAGCGCAAGATGCCCATCAGATGCCAGATGTTTGGGGGGGGAACCCTGGAGATGGGGCTTCGCCTTCCCCTTGGTCCTGTTAAGCCCCTTTTACGGCCTTTTTCCCCCCCAAATCAAGCCTTGAGGTGGTGGTGGTGGGGTGGCCAAGCATCCTGCCCTCCTGGGAGGGGGGTGTGAATGCCGGTGCCAGGTGCCGCATGGCCCCAGGGCTCGGTGCCCCCTGCGCTGATGGGCCATTTGCAGCTAGTCACAACCCCCCCAAAAGCGCCCCAGGGTGGGGGTGGGGGTGACACTTCCCCCCCAGCCCACCCCATTGCGGGTGTTGAGTTCTGTAGGGACTTTGCCAACCCGGCGCTCGGCTTGGGATGCAGCCGGGGGGACAAACGGCACCGAAAATGCTGCAAGTGCCCGGGAAAGGTCAGAATCCAAAGCGGGTCCCGGTGGGCAGCACAGGGTGGCTGAGGGTCCCAAGGTGGTTGAGGGTCCCGGGGTGACTAAGGGTCATGGGCAGCTGAAGGTGCTAGGGTGCCAAAGGATCCTGGTGTGACCGAGGGTCCCGAGCTGGCCAAGGGTCTTGGGGTGGCCGTGGGTCCTGGTGTGACTGAGGGTCTCAGAGTGGCTGAGGGTCCTGGGGTAGCCAAGGATCCCAAGATGGCTGAAGGTCCCGGGGTGGCCAAGGGTACTGGGGTGACTGAGGGTCTGGGGTGGCCGAGGGTCCTCAGGCAGCCAAGGGTCCTGGGGTGGCTGAGGGTCCTGGACAGCCGAAGGTCCTGCTGTGGCCAAGGGTCCTGATGTGACCAAGAGTCCTGAGATGGCCAAGAGTCCTGCAATGGTCAAGGGTCACAGGGTGGCCGAGGGTCCTGGGGCAGCCAAGGGTCCTGTGGCCAAAAGGTCATAGGGCAGCCAAGGGTCCCAGGTGGCTGAAGATCCTACAGTGGCCAAGGGCCCTGGTGTGACCGAGGGTCCCCAGTGGCTGAGGGTCCTGGGGCAACTGAAGGTCCCAGGATGGTGAAGAATCGTGGGGTGCCTGAGGGTCCCAGGTGGCTAAAGATCTTGGGATGGCTGAGGGTCATAGCGTGACCGAGGGTTCTGGGATGGCCAAGGGTCCTGGTGTGGCCAAGGGGCTTGGGCATCCAAGTGTCCCACAGCAACCAAGGGTCCCAAGCGGCTGAGGATCTCAGGGTGGGAATGGATGGGAACAACTTTAAAAACAACATTTTCACTGTCTTCTAAAGCAACTCAGTAATCCCGCGGTGGGATCTCGGAGGGGTCTCCATCCCACACCGGGTGACTTCGTCAGGAGAATCACAGCCTCCCTCTTGCACCCGGGGAAAATCACTGCTTTCCGCTCCACACCAGGGAAAATCACAGTCTCCCGCTCGCGCCCGGCTGCATCCGCCATGCCGCGGGGCTCTCTCCCTGCCGCCTGGCAGATGTTCCCTCCGCCTGGAGCAACTTGATGGAAGCGCTAATTAAAAGCAGGGCAATAAAACATCTGGAGGAGCGCGAGCTGCGAAGGCCCTGGGCAGCGCGATACCCTGCAGCTGCCTCTCACCCTTCCTTGAGAAACTCGGGCGGGGGGGACCGGGGTCACCATTTATTTAGATGTTACAAAAGCCTTTTCATGAAGTATTTCAGGCGAAGCTACTGAAGAACCTTTGTGGCGAGGACCGAGGGGCTGCCGGCCTGCGAGCACGGGGAGGAAACGGCCAGCTTATCCCGGCCCGAACGCTCCCCGGCCTCTCGGCTACGGGTGATTTTCCAAAAAAAAAAAAAAAAAAAAAAAAGAAAAGAAAAAGAAAAAGAAAAAAAGGGAGAGAAGAAGAAACAAAGTGGGTCTGACTTGGAGAAATGTGGCCCAGGGCGAAACGAGTCAACCACGAGGTGCTGAGGGGATTTGAGAGATGTCTTTGGGCTGTGGCGTTGGGCCACGAGGTTCTGGGCCCTGAGGTGCATCTCTTGGTGCCTGAGCACCCGGTGTGGGGTAGGATGGAGACCCAAAGGAGATAGAGGCATCCCAGGAGGAGGGGGACACCCAGGGGGGCAGGGGCACCCAAGGTGGGATGGGGAGCACACAGATAGGAAGCGGGTGCCCGGTTAGGATGGGAGCACCCTGGGCAGGATGAGGGCACTGTGGCAGGATGGGGACACACCAAATGGGCCAGGGATACGCAGACAGGATGAGTTTGAGCTGAGGGCAGTCAAGTAGGATAGGAGCACCCTGGTAGGATGGGGGCCACCCTGGACAGGAGTATCCCAGTAGGACAGGGGCATCCCATCAGGACTGGGACACCCAGACAGGATCTGGCCACCCTGAATGGGCCAGGAGCACCCCAGCAGGATGGAGACACCTAGGTATGATGGGGAAACTCTGGATGAGCCAGGAGCACCTAGGCAGGGTGGGGGCACCCAGATGTGATTGGGACACCTCAGATGGGCCAGGAGCACCTTGGTGGGCCAGGAACACCCTGGGTTTGTTGAGGACACCCAGCCAGATAGGATGCAGACACCCTGGATGGGCCAGGAGCACCCAGGCAGGATAGGGACACCCTGATGTGATGAGGACACCCTGGATGGGCTGGCAGCACCCTGGCAGGCCAGGAGCATGCCAGCAAGATGAGGGCACCCTGGGTGGATTGGGGGCACTTTGGCAGGATGGAGGCACCCAAATAGGGTGCAGAGAACCTGGACAGGCCAAGAGCACCTAGGCAGGATGAGGACACCCTGGGTTGGTTGGGGACACTCTGGCAGGATGGCAGCACCCAAGTAGGGTGCAGAGAGCCTGGACGGGCCAGGAGCACCCCAACAGGCCAGGAACACCCTAGGTGGGTTAGGAACACCCAGCCAGGCTGGTGGCACTCAAATGGGGCGCAGAGACCCTGGACGGGCCAGGAGCACTTAGGCAGGACGAGGACACCCGGATACTGACGGGGACACCCTGGCTGAGTCAGGAGCACCCAGGCAGGACGGGAACACCCTGAGCGGGTTGGGGACGCTTTGGCAGGACGGAACCCGCCGGGTCTCGCCCACCCCCCTCCCCAATCCCCCCCCCCCGCCCCCTGCTCGGTGCCCGGGCGGCGGGGCGGTGCGAGCGCCCTGCCCTGCCCCGCGGTGTCGCCTTGCAGCCCGGGCTCCTCCTCCGCCCGCCGCCCCGCGCATTCCCGACCCTCCCGGGCGGCGGCGGGCGGCGGGCGGCGGGCGGCGGCGGGGCCCGACGGCGGCGGCGGCGGCCACCACCATGCCGCAGCTGGAGGCGGCGGCGGCGGCGGCGGCGGGCGACGACCTGGGCGCCCCCGACGAGCTCATCGCTTTCCAGGACGAGGGCGAGGAGCAGGACAAGGGCGCCGGGCGCGGCTCGGCCCACGGCGACCTGGACGAGCTCAAATCGTCGCTGGTCAGCGAGACCGAGAACCGCGGCGGCGGCGGCGGCGGCGCCGCCTCCGGCTCCGACTCCGAGGTGAGGCCGGGCCGGGCCGGGCCGGGCCGAGCCGGGCCGGGAGGCGGAGCGGCGGCAGCGGCAGCAGCCCCGGCCACGGCTCCGGCGCTCACCGCCCCCCGCCGCTTCTTCCCCCGCAGGCGGAGCGGCCCCCGCAGCCCCGCGAAAGTTTCCAGAAGCCCCGCGATTATCTCGCCCAAGGTACCGGCCCCGGCCCCGCCGCCGCCCCCCGGGCCCGGCCCCGCCGCCGCCGCCGCCCCCCGGCCCCGGCCCCGGCCGCCGCTTGGGAACTTCTTTGTTTCCGCCCCCGCCCCCTTCTGCCCGGGCTGCAGGCGGGACCCCCCCACCCCCCGCGCCGCCGGGACCCCCCCGCCCCCCTCCCCGCCTCGGGAGGGCGGCCCGGGATCTCCTCTGCTTCCCCTCCCCCGCCGGGACCCCCACCCCCCGAGGGGGCGGCCCGGGACTACCCCTCCCCCCATCGGGACCCCTCCCCGGAGGGGGTGGCCCGGGACCCCCTCCCCCCTCCCGCCGGGACCCCCGAGGGGGCAGCTCGGGACCCTTCCCCCCTCCCACCGGGACCTCCCCCGAGGGGGCGGCCCGGGACCCCCTCCCGCCGGGACACCCCCCCCCCCCGAGGGGGTGACCTGGGAGCCCCTCCTCCCCCCCCCCCCGCCGGGACCCCCAAGAGGGTGGCCCGGGACCCTCCCCCCTCCCGCCGGGACACCCCTCCCACCCCGAGCGAGCAGCCTGGGACCCTCCCTTCTCTCTGGGACATCCCCCCCAAGGGGCAGATCAAGACCCTCTTCCCCCAATGCTGGGACCCCCCCCCTTGAGCGTGTGGCCCCGGGACCCCCTGCTCCCTCCCCCCCCCCACCTGGACCCCTCTCGAGGGGAAGACCCAGGACCACCCCCCAGCCACGACCCCCTCCCCTCTCCCTCCTCCCCACCCACGCCACTCCCAAGGCACCAGGCCGGGACCCTCCCCGCCCCCACTGGACTCCCTCCTTGAGGGAGCGGCCCCACATTCATCCCCCCCAACTGGGACCTCCCCCTGCCCCCCTCCGCAAAGGACTGGCCTGGAACCCCCCTCCAAGGCACCCCCCCAAGTGAGGGGCCTTGGAGCAGTACTTATATCTAGACCCTCGCCCCCCCTCTTCCCCCACAGCTGGGACCCCCCCTCGAAGGACCCCCCCCACATGACCCCCACCCGCAGGACCATCCCCCAACAAGGTCCCCCCAAGTGAGGGGCCCTGAGACACCTCCTGCCCCCCAACTAGGACGCCCTCCCCCCGAGGGACTGGCCCCAGGACTCCCCCTGAGGCAGGACCCCCCCAAAGGACCAACCCTGGGATACCCCCCTAACCAGGACCCCCCCCCAAAGGCACTGGCTAGGGACCCTGCAGAGCCCCCCTCTTCAATCCAGCTCCCCCTCAAAGGGCCTGGCCCCGGGATCCCCCCCCAAGGGACCAGCCCTGAGCCCACCCCCCAATCTGGGACCCCCCTCCAGGGGACTGACCCTCAGGAGCCCCCCGAGGGATTGGTCCCAGGACTCCCCCAAGCTGGGACCCCCAGGAGGGACCCAACCCCAAGAGACCCCTCCCCAACTGGGACCCCTCTGAGGGATCTGGGCACCAGGAGACCCCCCCCACAAGCTGGGACCCCCTGAAAGGACCAGTCTTTGGAGCCCCCCAAGAAGCTGGGACCAGTTCCAGGACCCTCCCCAAGCTAGGACCCCCGGGAGGGACCCGACTCCAGGAGACCCCCCCAACTGAGACCCCCCCGAGACCCCAGCCCCAGGAGGCCCCCCTGCCCTGAGCCAGGACCTCCTCAAAGGACCAGTCTTGGGACCCCCACCCAAGCTGAGACCTCCCCGAGGACTCCGGCCCCAGAAGAACCCCCTAAGCCAGGACCCCCCTGAGGGACCCCACCATTAGGAGACCCCCCCCACCCTAAGACCTCAAGGCACCAATCTTGGGACCCCCCCCCAAGCTGAGCCCCCCCACCACCACTACCAAAGCTCCCCCCTTGCAGCTACCCCCCATGAGGGATGAAGCCCCCTCAACAAGAGACCCCATCCCAGCCATCCCCTCCCTCCATGACCCCCCCAATCTGTTCTCTCCCCAGTGGTGCGACGGCAGCACGACGGGGGCTTCTTCAAGGGCCCCCCCTACCCCGGCTACCCCTTCCTGATGCTCCCCGAGCTGGGCGGCCCCTACCTGGCCAACGGAGCCCTGGCACCCGCCGGCGCCCGCACCGTAAGTGTGTGTCCCCCCCACCCCCCACCCTACTGCGGGGGTCCCTGGGAATGGGGGGAGGAGGGTGGGGGGGGTTGCAAAAAAAAAAAAAAAAGTAGTCGCTTTTGGTGCCTTTCGGGGTGGGTTGAGCCAGCGCGGGAAAAAGGCCGGGGAATTTCTCGCGCTTCACCGGTGCCCCCCCCCCCGCCGTATCCGAAAGCGACTGGGGGGGGGAGTCCGGCTGAGCTCCGAATCCGTCCGAATCCATCCGAATCCATCCAACATGTGTGTGTGCGTGTACGCGCGTGCGGGGAAGAGGAGGAGGAGGGAAGGAGGAAGGAGGGTCCGAAACCTGAGCCGGGGGCTTGCGCCGCCTTTCGTATGGAAAAGGGCTCCTGGGATCTCCGGAAAGCTCTTAACGGAGGGGATGGGGGGGGGCTGAGTCCGGCTTGGCTTCGGGAAAAAACTCGGGAAAAGCGATAGAGCGATGATGCTGGAGACGGGCTGCGCCACCCCCCCCCCCCCAAAATCCCCCCTTCTTTAACCCTCCGCCGCCGAATTAGGTCCAAAACATCCGTTTCCGTCCCGAGTGCCCAAAGCGCCGCCTCGCACCTTCCCGAAACGCAAACCTATCCCGCGCGCTCATCCCCCGCTTGCTTCCGGAAAAGCCCAAATCCCCGAGCCGGCGTTTTGCCGAGATTTTTTCCCGCCGCTCCGAAAAAACACCCGAGCCTGGAAAAAGAAGGGGACGACTGTGATTTTTTTAAATAAATATATATATATATTTTCCCCTCCTCCTCCCTTCCCCAACCCTCCTCCAATCCCGAGCGCTGATCTTAGCCGGCGACGGGATTTACGGGACGGGAATAACGGCTCCGGGATACGCGGTGAGCGACCGGCCTTTCCGAACTGCTTCCCTTTGGCCTCTCGTCCCGGCCGAAACCGAATTAAACCCTCCCGTGTACACAGAGACGGATCTGTCCGCGATGGGACCGGGGACGGCTGGGGGGGGCGGGAAAAATCCCCTTAAAGCTGCCAAGAAAAATTCTGCGAACACGGGCTCTGGGCGAGGGCCGGTTTTCGCCGCGGGGCGTTGCTCTCCGCGTTCGCCCCCCCCTCCCCGCCCCGCGCTGAGCCGCCCCCGCTCGCCACTTTTCGCGGTTTGTTTGGGTGGTTTTTTTCTTCCCCCCCCCCTTTTGCCCCCCTCCCTTTCTCCTCCCCCCTCCCCTAAAAAATCTCCACCCCCCCCACCATCACTGTTATTTTTAGTCGCGGCTCGAACTCGGCCACAGCAGCGTTTCGGGGTATTTTCGTCCCCCGGCAAAAAAAGAAAAAAAAAATCAGAAAAGTTTTTTTTTTCGCACTTTCAGAGTTTGGGTTTTTTTTTTAACAAAAAAACTTTTTCCCCTCTCAATCCTGCTTAATCTTGCCGGAGCCGGGTGATGAGACGGGGCGCCCCGAGCCCCTCGGCGGTCCCGGCTTCGTTCCCCCCCCCCAACCCTCCGGCTCCCCAGCAGGAACCGTGGGAAAAAAGGGCTCCCCGTTTCCCGTGGGGCGCCGGGCACGCGGGGGCTCCCCCCGGGGGGGGGGGGCTCAGGTCTCCCTTCCCCCTGGGGTGCTCAGGGCTCCCCCCACCAGGGTGCTCGGGGCTTCCCCCCCCCTCGGGGTGCCCGGGGCTACCCCCCACCCTGGGAGGGGAGAGGACACCCTGGGCACCCGCGGGGACCCCTCGGCCCCCCCCCCCCCCCCCCCGCCGGCGCGTCGCCCGCCGAGCCGCCGCCGCGCTGTTGAGCCGCACAATGGTCCCTTTCTGTCCGCTCCTTAATTATGCTCTTCGGCTAATTACCCCGTGGGTTTTTCTTTATTTTTTTCTTTTTTCCCCCGCTTTTCCTCTTTTTTCCCCTTCCCCCCCATTTTCCCTTTTTTCCCTATTTCTTTTTCCCTTTCCCTTTTTCTTTCTCCCCCTTTTCCCCCTTCCCCCCCTTTCCCCCCTTTTTCCCTCTTTTCCCCTTTTCCCCCCCTTTCCCCTTTCCCCCCTTTTCCCCATTTTCCTCCTTTTTCCCTTTTCCCCCCTTTTTTCCCCCATTCCCCCTCCCTTTTTCCCCTTTCTTTCGGGGGGCGGGTGGGGGGGGGGGGAAGGCTAAACGCGACCTCCGGGAGACTTTTTCAAGCCAAAGCCTTTGCCCGGCTTTTCCCGAAGCGCTTCGCGAATTCGGAGCGATGAAGTCAGCGCCGCGGGCGCCGCTCCCGAGCCCGGGTCTCGTTCCGGCGCCTTCGCCGCCCCGTTCATCATCTTTCTGGTATTCCGCGCAGCTGCTTTTCGTTAGCGACTCTTCCTCCGAGCCGCCGCATCCCCGGGCAGGGGGCAAAGCCGGAGGAAGGCGGCGAGGAGGAGGAGGAGGAGGAGGACGGAGGAGGGTGGCGACGGCAGAGGCTGTTTTTTTGCGGGGGCATTTTTTGGTTTTTGAGGGTTTTTTTTTCCCCCTTCTCCATCGTTGGCATCTTGCAAAAAAAAAAAAGAAAAAAAAAAAACAACCCAAAACTTTCCCGCAGCCTCACGAGTTCCCGGCTGGAGCCCCGTGAAAACGTGCAGGGAAGCAGTGGGGAGAGGATTGTTGTATCTTTCTTTTTATTTTATTTTATATTTTATTTTATATTTTATTTTTTATTTTATTTATTTTATATTTTATTTTATATTTTATTTTTATTTTATTTATTTTTTATTTTATTTTATATTTTATTTTTATTTTATTTTTGTTTTATTTATTTTTCTTTTGTTTTATTTTATTTTTGTTTTGTTTTATTTTTGTTTTATTTCATTTTGCTTTATTTTATTTTGCTTTATTTTATTTTATTTTTATTTTTCTCCCCCCAATTGCTCGCGCCCGCGCGGTCGCTGACAGCGCCGTGAATGGAGCCATTCAGCGTGATGGACAGGAGCTGAAAGCCGCGGACAAAAGCCCCCGGGGGCAGCGGGCAAAAAAAAAAAAAAAAAAAACTTGGGAGGATTTTTCCTTTTAATTTTGGGGATTTGAGCCGGGGGGGGGGAAACCCGCGATCTGGGACACCGGGCGAGAGCTGGAGTCACTATTTCCCCCCCCCCTTTCCCTGGCGGCGCTCCAGGCTCCGGCTCGCTTACCCGGGAGCTTCCCGCGTTTCCTCGGCCGCGTCACTTCCACCTCGGCGCCGCGTCGAGCGAGACGCCCCCTTATTTTATTTTTTATTTTATTTTTTATTTCATTTATATTTTTATTTTATTTATATTTGTATTTATATTTTATCTTTATTATTATTATTATTATTTATTTTTATTTCTTTAATTTATTTTTTGCTCTCCTCATTTTCACCTTCCTTTTCTGCCCCGACTGGTGTGTGTCGGGGGGGAAATAGGAAAAAAAACCACCATGGAAAAGGGATGGAAAAACGCCTCGTTGAGCCCCAAAATCTGTGCCGGGCTGGCTAAACCGCCCCCCAAAAGGGGGCGAGGGCCCCGGGGGGGGTCACCGAGGAACGCGGAGGGGAAGGGGGGGGTTAAAAATTAAAACAAAGGGGGAGACGGAGGGGGGCGGCGGATCCGGCGTTCCCGCAGTGGAATTTTTCAGCCGGGTCCCGTAACGCCTTCTCCCCCCCCGAGCTCAAACGCAGCCAAAAATGAACCGCGAAAACGTCCCGCTCCCAAATCGAGCTGTTTTCTCCCCGAACGAGGGGGTCGCTGCCTCCAGCGTCGAAGCCGGCGCCAGGCAGCGCCTGGGGGACGCTGGGACACGCGGTGCCAGGACACGCGGTGCTGGGACAGGTGATGCTGGGAATCGCTCTACTGGGACGTGTGACGCTGGGATGCAAAATGCCGGGATACGTGGTGCCAGTTGGACGTGCAACGCCGGGATGGACGTCCAGCGCTGCACGGACATCCAACAGCAGGACATCCAACATTGCATGGACGTCCAACGGCAGGACGTCCAACGCTGCACGGACATCCAACAGTGGGACATCCAACGCTGCACAGACGTCCAACGTTGCACAGATGTCCAACGCTGCACGGACATCCAACAGCAGGACATCCAATGCTGCATGGACGTCCAACGCTGCGCAGACATCCAACAGCGCAAAATCCAACATTGCATGGACGTCCAACAGTAGGACGTCCAATGCTGCACAGATGTCCAACAGCAGGACATCCAACATTGCATGGATGTCCAATGTTGCACAGACGTCCAACAGCGGGAAATCCAATGTTGCATGGACGTCCAGCGCTGCAGAGACATCCGACAGCGGCACATCCAACATTGCTCAGACGTCCAACGCTGCATGGACATCCAACAGCAGGACATCCAAAGCTGCATGGACATTCAACATTGCACGGACGTCCAACAGCAGGAAATCCAAGGCTGCAGGGATGTCCAACATTGCACGGACATCCAACAGCGGGACGTCCAACACTGCTTGGATGTCCAATGCTGCACGGACGTTCAGTGTTGCACAGATATCCAACAGCGGGACATCCAAGGCTGCATGGACGTCCAATGCTGCACAGACGCCCAACAGTGGGACATCCAGCATTGCATGGACGTCCAATGCTGCATGGACATCCAACAGCGGGACGTCCACCGTTGCACAGACGTCCAACGCTGCACAGACGTGCAACAGCAGGACGTCCAGTGCTGCATGGACGTGCAACGTCAGGACACCTAATATAGGGACACGTGCCACTAGGATACACAACACAGGGACCCGTGGCAGTGAGACATGCCGTGCCAGGACATGTGACGCTGCGACAGACGATGCTGGGAACCGCAACACCGGGACGCTTAATGCCAGGATATGCGATGCCAAGACACGTGACGCCGGCGCACGTTGACGCCGGGAGCCAGAATGCCGGCCAGGATTTTTCCAGCGAGGCCTTTTCCCGCTTCCCCTCTTGGGCTGGGCTCCTGGCGGGGTTCGAGCCCCGTGGGTGCATGGGCGCTGGGATCCCCCTCCTCAAGGCCCAGCACCGGTGCCACCTCCCCTCGCCGCATCGCCCGGCACCGATCCTGGCTCCGGGCACCGATCCTGGTGCCGGGAAGCGATCCCGGCCCCGGAGCGACGGGAGGGTTCCCTTGCGGTGCTGGGCGCCACGGCAGGGAAGGGGTTAACTCCGCCGCTTTTAATGGGGGGAGCCACTAACGAGGACCTGGGAGTCGCTCTAATCTCTCTGGAATGCGACCGATTTTTGACGATTTCTCTCCTTTTTCTGTTTTTTTTTCTTTTTTTTCCTTCTTTCTTCCCAACCTTCCCTTTTCCTTTTTTTTGCAATAGCTCCGAGCTGCCATTCCCGTGCTGGGAGCCGGCGGCCGGGATGGGGGTGTTGGGGGGTGCAAGGGGGCTCATTCTTCCGCTCCCGGCTCCCGTCCGGCTTTACGGGCTTGCGAAGGGTCCCTGCTCGCTTGGGCCGGGCCGGCCGTGGGGCCGTGGGGCGGCCGGAGCCCGACCCGTCTGCCCCGTGCGAGCACTCGGCTGTGTGCAGGAGTGGGGTGCGGGGGAGCGCGGGGGGGGACGGGGGTGCAGGGGGGATATGGAGGCTGCAGGAGGGATTTGGGGGCTGCAGGAGGGGATATGGGGAGCTGCAGGGGGATATGGGGGGCTGGAGGAGGGATTTGAGGGGGCTGCAAGGAGATATGGGGGGCTGCAGGAGGGGATATGGGGAGCTGCAGGGGGATATGGGGGAGCTGCAGGGGGATATGGGGGGCTGGAGGAGGGATTTGGGGGGGCTGCAAGGAGATATGGGGAGCTGCAGGAGGGGATATGGGGAGCTGCAGGGGGATATGGGGGGCTGCAGGAGGGATTTGGGGGGGCTGCAGGCGGGGACACAGGGCGGCGCGGGAGGAGCCGCAGGCTCTGCCCGGACACGGCAGAGTTAAGCGCCGCGCGCGGCGCCTCCCGCCCGGCCCGGGTTCCCCTTCCAGCTGCTCCGGCTCAGGGCACGGCGGCGGCGAGAGGGAAAGGGGAGAGAAATTCCTGCGCGCAGCTGCGACCCGTCCGGGGTCGCATTCCCCAACCCCGGCATCTCGCGGGACGCGCCGCCGTCTGCCGGGAAATGCCTTCCTCCCCCTACCTCCTCCTCCTCCTCCCCGCGCACAACGCACCTCTCTTTCGCCCTAACGCCGTGGGAATCCCGGCGGCGCCGAGAAAACCGAGGCGCCGTTAAAAAAAAAAAAAAAAAGAAAAAAGCCTCCGCGCGGCCGGCTGCTTTCTCCCGCCCCGGCGATGCGCCGGCGGGAAGCCTGGGAGTCGAGGCGTTCGGCGCCGGGCGCACGACGGGTCACTTGCACGCTGCTCTCTTGCAGTACCTGCAGATGAAGTGGCCGCTGCTGGACGTGCCCGCCGGCGCCACGCTCAAGGACAGCCGCTCGCCCTCGCCCGCCCACTTGGTAAGAGCCTCGGGTCCCCTTTTGCTTGCTTCCCCCCCTCCCACCGGCGTCCCGTTGCTTCACAGCCTGGAAACATGGGATGGGATTTTTTTATTATTTATTTATCTGTTTGTTTAAATTTTTTTTTGCGGACGGGGTCGAGCTGGGCGCTTTTTCGCCCTGCCCACGGGATCTCTCGCCCGCAGGCCAACAAGGTCCCGGTGGTGCAGCACGCTCATCACATGCACCCGCTGACGCCGCTCATCACCTACAGCAACGACCACTTCTCGCCCGGCTCGCCGCCCGCCCACCTCTCGCCCGAGATCGACCCCAAGACGGGTGAGGGGCACGCTCATCCCGCTGGGATGCTCGGGGGCAGCAGGGATGCTCGGGCACCACCGGCATGCTCGGGGACCAGTGGGATGTTTGGAGACCAGTGGGATGTTTGGAGACACTCGGGATGCTCGGAAACCGCTGGGATGCTTGGAGACCACCAGGATGTTTGGGGGACCAGTGGGGTGTTTGGGGACCAGTGGGATGTTTGGGGACACCTGAGATGCTCAGAAACTGCTGGGATGCTCGGGGACCACCAGGATGCTCGGGGACCACTGGGATCCTTGGGGACTGCTGAGATGCTCAAGGACAGCTGGGATGCTTGAGGACCACCAGGGTGCTTGGAGACCACTGGGATGCTTGGAGACCAGTGGGATGTTTGGGGACAGCAGAGTGCTTGGGGACTGCCAGGGCGCTCAGGGACTGCCGGGACGCTCGGCGACCGCCCGGTTAACGCCGCTTGGCCTCCTTTCCCCCCGCAGGCATCCCGCGACCGCCTCACCCGTCCGAGCTGCCCCCCTACTACCCGCTGTCGCCGGGAGCCGTGGGGCAGATCCCGCACCCGCTGGGCTGGCTGGTGCCCCAGTAAGCGCGCCCTGGCGCTTCCCGCTTTTGCATCTCTGCCGTTTTTCCCTTTCCCCCTTTTTTCCTTTTCCTTTTTTTTTTTTTTTTTTTTTCCTCCTTTCCTCACCGCTGCTGCATCAGCCTGGACTGGGGCAGGGATGGGGCTTCGTGCGCGGTTTTCCCGTGGCGAGCCGGCCGGGATTTTGGGGGGATCGGGCTATGCCGGGGCAGGGTGGGGGTGACTTAGGGGAGGGCTAGAGCTTTTTTTTTTTTTCTTCTTCCTCCCCTACCTCCTCCTCCTCCTCGTCCTTTCCGGCTAAAGCGGCGGCGTTTGCAGGCAGGGCCAGCCCGTGTACTCCATCCCTCCCGGCGGCTTTCGGCACCCTTACCCTGCCCTCGCCATGAACGCCTCCGTGTCCAGGTGGGTGCGTTTTTCGGGGAGGACGGGGATAGGAGGGGACGCGGCGGTGGAGCTGACGGCGCCGCTTCCGCCGCAGCCTCGTGTCGAGCCGCTTTTCGCCCCATGTGGTGCCGCCGCCGCCGCCGCCGTCGAGCCATGGCCTCCACCCGCCCGGCATCCCGCACCCCGCCATCGTCTCGCCCGTGGTGAAGCAGGAGCCGGCGCAGCCCGGCGCCAGCCCCGGCGCCAGCGCGTGAGTCGGAGGCGGGAGGATGAAAAACGGAGGTGCCGGGACGGGGCGGCATCGCGGCGATCGCCGCCGCCGGTCCTGACCCACGGCCGCCGCCTCCTTGCAGGAAATCGCCCGCGGCGGCGGGGAAGAAGGAGGAGGAGAAGAAGCCCCACATCAAGAAGCCGCTCAACGCCTTCATGCTCTACATGAAGGAGATGAGGGCCAAGGTGGTGGCCGAGTGCACGCTGAAGGAGAGCGCCGCCATCAACCAGATCCTGGGCCGGCGGGTACGGCCGTCACCGCGCTCCCTTCCTTTTTTTCCCTTTTTTTCCTCCCCCCCCCCCCTTTTTTCCTTCTTTCCCCCTCTTTTTTTCTTTCTTTTTTTTTCCTTTTTTTTTTTGGCCCTTAAATCGGCCACCGGCTCGCGAGGCGCCGTGGCAGCTGCGGGACCCTGGCGGTGGCGGGAGGTGGGTGCCGGAGTCGGTCGGGAGTTTTGGGTGAGCGGGGCTGGTGTGGCCGCGGGGTTTGCGGCGTGGCCGCGAGGTTTGCAATGTGGCTGTGGGTGTTGCAATGTGGCCGCAGGGTTTGCAGCGTGGCCGCGAGGTTTGCAGCGTGGCCGCGAGGTTTATAATGTGGCTGTGGGTGTTGCAATGCAGCCATGGGGTTTGCAACGTGGCCATGGGGTTTGCGACGTAGCTGCGGGTTTTGCGGCGTGGCCGCAGGTTTTACAATGTGGCTGTGGGTGTCGCAATGTGGTCGCGGGGTTTGCAGCGTGGCCACGGGGTTTGCAGCGTGGCTGCAGGGTTTGCAGCGTGGCCACGGGGTTTGCAGCGTGGCTGCAGGGTTTGCAGCATGGCCGCGGGGTTTGCAGCGTGGCCACGGGGTTTGCAGCGTGGCCGCGGGGTTTGCAGCATGGCTGCGGGGTTTTCAGCGTGGCCGCGGGGTTTGCAGCATGGCCGCGGGGTTTGCAGCGTGGCTGCGGGGTTTTCAGCGTGGCCGCGGGGTTTGCAGCGTGGCCGCGGGGTTTACAATGTGGCTGTGGGGTTTGCAAATGTGACCTTGAGGTCCGAAGGAAGGCCGTGGGGTTCACGGCACGGCCACAGGGTCGGCGGTGTGCTGGGGTTCGCAATGGGGCTGCGAGGCTTCGCAGCACGGCTGTGGGCTGCGTAGCGTGGCCACCGGGCTCGCGGCGTGGCCGCGGCGGTTCATGATGGGGCAAGGCCGAGGATTTGCAAAGCAGCCGTGAGGTTTAAAGCGTGGCCATGGGCGTTCGTGGCAAGCCTGTGAGCTTTGCCGTACAGCAGCGGGGCTTGAAGTCTGTCTTCGCAGCGCGGCCGCGGGCTTTGCGACGTGCCCGCGAGGTCCGCGACGTGCCCGTGGCCTTCGCAGCGTGGCCGCGGGCTTTGCGACGTGCCCGTGGCCTTCGCAGTGCGGCCGCGGGGTCCGCGACGTGCCCGCGGGGTCTGCAACGTGCCCGTGGCCTTCGCAGCGTGGCCGCGGGCTTTGCGACGTGCCCGTGGCCTTCGCAGCGTGGCCGCGGGGTCCACGACGTGCCCGTGGCCTTCGCAGCGCGGCCGCGGGCCTTGCGGCAGCGGCACGGCGCTTGTGGCACGGCTGGGGGCCGCTCGCCGCGCCCCGGCGGGCTTTGCAACGGCGGCTACGGGCTTCGCGGCGGGTCCGTGGGGCCTGTGGCGCGGGCGGGAGTGTCTGCAACGCGGCGGCGGCGGCGGCGGCATCGCCCGCGGCGCCCGCGGCCCGGCGGGGCTCGGCGCCGGCGGCCCCTCGCAGCGCGGCCCCTTCTCCTCCCCGCAGTGGCACTCGCTCTCGCGGGAGGAGCAGGCCAAGTACTACGAGCTGGCGCGCAAGGAGCGGCAGCTGCACTCGCAGCTCTACCCGACGTGGTCCGCCCGCGACAACTACGTAAGTGGGGGCCGCCGGGGCGCCGCCGGGCACGGGCAGCTCCCCGCCTCGGCCCGGGGCTGCGCGCAGCAGGCTTTTTTCTTTTCTTCTTTCCCCCCCCCCCTTTTCTGCAGGGCAAGAAGAAGAAGCGGAAGCGCGAGAAGCTGGCGCAGCAGCAAAGCCACGAGGCCGAGAGTGAGTACGGCCGGCGGCGGGGCGGCGCGGCCCGGCACGCGCCGCCGGCGCAGCCCCCGCCGAGCCTCGCCTCCGTGCTCCCCGCAGGCTCGCCGGCTTCCCGGAGCAAGAAACCGTGCGCGCAGTACCTGCCGGCCGAGAAGCCCTGCGCCAGCCCGGCGTCGTCGCACGGCAGCATGCTGGATTCGCCCGCCACGCCGTCGGCGGCCCTGGCTTCGCCGGCCGCCCCGGCGGCCACGCACTCCGAACAGGCTCAGCCGCTGTCGCTCACCGCCAAGCCGGAGGCGAGGGCTCAGCTCGCCGGCCACGCGGCCGCCTTCCTCGCCGCCAAAGCCGCCGCCGCCGCCCTCGGCGGCCCGTCCTCGCTCCTCGCCGCGCCGTCCCCGCCGGCCGCGCTGCAAACGCAGCCCCTCTCCCTGGTCACCAAGCCGGCGGCCGACTAAGGGAGGCGCTCGGCTCGCCGGCGCTCCCCCGTCCACCCCGCGGCACGGCGCAGGAGCCGCAAGCAACCTTCGAACGCCGCCAAACCGTTATTTGGTCAATATTTGACCCGTTTCTGAACTCTTCTGGGATTTTTTTTTTTTTTTTGTACGCAGACTCTGGAGGAAGGCGCTTTTCTGCGCGGAGCCGCGGCCAGCAGTCCTAAAGACCGTTTTTATTAAAAAAAAAGGAAAAAAGAAAAGAAAAAAAATATATATAAAAGGGAGAGGGGGGAAAATAAATCGCCCTCCCTTCCGCAAGCGGCCGCGGGTGCCAATCTCCCGGCCCGAGCGCTCCAGCACGGCGAGCTGGAGCCAGCTCCGTCCCGGAGGCGAGAGGGGAACGTTGGCTCCGGACCCGGCAGCTGTGCCCTGGGCGGCTGCGCCGGAGAGCAGCCGGATCCTGCGCCGCCGGGGCAGGCAGGGTGGTTTGGTTCCCCCCCCCGCCTCCGGCTCCTCTCCCACTCCTTGAATCCCTGTTATTTTTCAAAAAAGAAAATAAAACTACAGCTACAACTTGCTGCGTGAGCGTGGTCAATGCTGGGACCCAGCGCCGGCAGTGGGCACGGCGTGCCGAGAGGTAGGGGCAGCGGGAGGTGAAAATTGGTCGGAAACGGGTTTCTTTAGGGCCGAGACGTCGGGGAGCACGAGCCACCGGAGCAGATAGTCCGGGCGACCGTGGGGAAACGGTCCCGGCGTAGGACCAGCCGCGCGAATTCGCACCCAGTCGTAAGTTCTCCATCAGTTCAACGCTGGCGCTAACCCAGACTTTTTTGTCTCCTAGATTTTTAGTGAAGGGAAGAAGAAAGAACAAATTTGCTCTCGAAGTGATCCCGTCGAAAGTTGCAACTTTCTTTTCTGCCGCAAACGTAACCCTGAGCTGCCTCCGCCCAGAGGCGATCCACAGCGTTGACAGCCCAATTTCAACCTCCTTCCCGGCTTGAATTTCTCAGCCGGTTCCCATTTCCCTGGCCCTCGGCACCTGCCGCACAGCTGAATCGCCGTGGGTCGGTGAGGGGCTGAGCTCACCCCGCCGGCTCTCGGTCCAGTGTGGCGCTTTCGCTTCGCTTCGTTTCTGGGTTGGTTTGAAGGACCAAATGATACCATAACCTCCTGTCCTGACCTTTCTTTTTTTCCTTTCCAGCGCTAAGCTCGTACGAGACGGTGCTGAGAAGGGTTTTCCAGGGAGCCGGAGCTGTGGCAGATATCCATCTGTAAGCAGAGGGGAAAAGGGACCGTCCTTTCGCTTCCTGGTCCTTAAGGAGAAGGAAGAAAGTTCGCTTTTAGCCGACGTCGTGCAAGACAAGTGCACGCCACGGGATGCCGTGGCCATCTGCGACCCCAGAAGATGATACCTGGATTTAAGAAGTCCTATTTAATATTGCAGCCGGGCAAAGCTAGCAAAGGTATGGCCGGAGAACGCGCGGGATGGGGCCACTCTCCGTGAGCACCTAAGATAATTCAGGGACAAACATCGACTCCTTTAACCACGTGCCAGCTCTGGATGACTTCTGCGAGCGGCGACTCCAACGCGAGCAGAGCAGAGCTTCTCCGAATCTAAGCCCAGCATCGTTTTCCAGTTCGGAAGCAACAGCTTAAATTCGTGGCCGACTTCAGCTTGGAACATCCCACTTCCATTCACTGCCGGACCCAAGACAGCCCCGAACTTGGCAGGTGTTTCTGCCCCACGTGAGAGAAATTGCACCAAGACCTTGCTTTCGAAGAACGACATTGCAAACGCCGGGCAAAGGCACGCTCGCTCCGCGACAGCGCCCCAGAGGACCAGCCACAACGCTTTAATCGATGGCATCCGGGCAGCGCGTCGCATAGATGTGCGTGATCCAGAACGGAGAGGATTACAGTGTCGTGGAAAACAAGCGCGTGATTCAAAAAGAGCCAAAACATCGCTTTTTTCCCTTTTCTTTTTCTTTTCCCCCCCCCCTTTTTTTAAGGAAGACCATTCCAAGGAACTGGTTTTGGGCGAGGAACATCTGGATTGCATGCAGCCGCGCTCTCTCCAACGCTGGGCGCAGGCTGTAGACAAACAACGTCTTGAATTAGATTTCATGGGAAATTAAAGGCATGAAGAGACCTGTCACAAGAATTAGAGCCTGAACCGGAGCCAGACAGCTTCAAACAGATGTTGGACTTCAGCAGGAGAATATTTCTTTGTTTTCCTCAGCGTTTTCCCATACAGAAAAGGAACATCTGTTGCAATGCTTTCGCCGGGCTCCTAAGCTGAGATAGCCTTGGATTATCCCTTGCTGGAAGGAAAGCAACTGGCCACGATGGCCCAGAAGAGCCCTCCTGGCTTGGCTCCTCTTGGAGAAGAGGGCAAGACCTGGTGCACATTAGGTTTGCTCCGGCCTCCAATGAACGTGTCAATTTTAACTATACTGTAAGCGTAACCGGGCCGGTTCTGGTATCTCTACATCCTTCATGCTCGTAGCTAGGTGGAAAAGTTTCATTCGAACTGGTTTTTGATAGAAAATCGATTCCTTAGCAGAGTTTCTTCTCCTCCCACCTGTAGGTGCTTCAGTAAGAGGAAAATTCTGAAGTTTTGTCTTTTTTGCTGAAAACATGAATATTGGGCATCAAGGAGTTGCAGTGAAGGAGTGTGATGGCCCCTCTCCTCTTTTTCTGTCAAGCTCTAGCCTCCATCTCTCACGAGGCGCTAACTTATCCACAGTCCTGGGAGCCAAACTCAAGGCAGGCAGCACACCAGAGCAGTGCCTGGGCGTCCTGGCGAGCCCCCGAGCCCGATTTCCCGGGGACGAGAACTCGCTTGTCAACCTGATAACCAAAAAGCAACTTTGCAGCCTAAAATTCCCCATATTTTGGGTTGCTCCCTTGGGAAAACAAGGCCTCCGCCGCTGTCCCACCTCGTTGTCCTGCTCTTGTCGGCTTTGACTCTCTAGGGCTCGTGAGACAACAGGGCAAAAGAACGAGAGCGAGGGTGATGGTGGGTCCGCCGAAGGCTCGGCGGCGGAGGGAAAGGCGAGCGCGGCACTAGGCAGGGAGCAGCTTGTGCCAGGCTTGTCGCCGTTTCCACGTAGGCAATCCCGAAAATAGCAGGAGGAGGAGCAGGGCGGCACGGCCAAAATTCAGAATCGGCAGCTGCGGCCGTGGGAAATACGCGGTCCTCTCCGCTCGCGCTGGAGCTAAAGGACGTTCACGAAGCGTCTGATCTCGCCCGGCTGGGGCTACACCCGGTAAGCGATCCCGGCGATTTCCCCGGAGCTGCGTTCGCGGATGTCCCCCGAGGCAGCCTTGCATAGAAACGAGGCATGCAAATTCCTTTAGAGATTAATTAACGGCGTTTTACACCTCTCGCCAGTTACAGGCCCGGCCCATCCCGGGAGCACCTTGGCTTTAGAGACCCGGGGAGTTTTCGCCACTCGGGCACGCATGCGGGAGCGGAAGGCGGGCCGGCACCCGCGTGCGCGCGGCTACGGACTCTGCCACCCGCCCGGCGGCACCCTCGTGCCAGGACCTGTCCAGCGGGTGCCAAAATCGGGCGGTTTCAGAGCCCAGAAGAAGATCTGCCAAGCCCGGGGCCGTAGCCAGCTCGCCGGGTGCTGCCTTGGAGCAAAGCACGCGCAGAGAGCGCCTTCCTCCTCGCAGTCGGGCGATGTTTTCCTGACGACAACTTGCAGCTACTTCTCTTTTCCACGCCGGGAGCTGGCAAACATTTTGTCGGGAGCTTGCTCCGAGCACCAGGAGCGTCCGGGAGCCAGCCCGGCGTTCTCCCCGCTTTCGGCCAGCGGGGTTACTCGTGTCACCTCCGGCAGCTATGCCTAATTGCAGCCACCTTGATCAAGCGGCGCCTGCCCCCTCCTCCCCACGCCGCGCTGCCTGTTCGCTAATTGAAACGCTTAACGAGCTCCCAGGGGTCTCCTGCCGCGATGGAGCTAATTAGGGGCCGCGCCACGAAGCCGGCGAACGAAACGAAGGCTTCCTCGACGCGGCCTTTCGCGAGGGGCCGGGGGGGGGAGGCTGTGCCAGATGTCCCAGGTCCCCGCGCCGAGGCAAGGTGCAGACTCCCGCCCCGGCAGCTGGTGCAGAGGCAGCGGCCGCGCTTAATACATTTTAATTAGCGTCATTAAATTCCTTCCATTTGCTAATCGTTTCTCCTTTCGATGCCTCGTGCCGGGCGGATCGGCGGCGGGCCGGGGCCGTCCCGGCAAGGTGAGGATTTCGTTACCGGCTGGCGGCAGGTTGTGGCGCCCCCCCCCGCCCCGGGCGACGCTCGCTTCGAGGGTGGATCCTGCCGTCCGGCCCGTTCGTTCCCGGACATCTTCGCTCGCCCCCAAAACGACGATTCGCCCCCCAAAACCTTGCTGAAGATTGAACGTAATCGAGCTGGTTTTCACCGAGCGCCAGGCGAAGTGGCCGGGCGCAGGAAACCGCCTCGCTCGTCTGCTTGGCGTTTTGCCCAAAGTCGGGAAAAAAATGAAAAAAAATAAATAAAAAAAATAAATTACAAGGTAAAAGCACAAGCGTAGCTCGGGCGGCCTGCTCCCGGCTAGGCCCCGCCCCTCCCCGCCAGCCCCGCCCCCCAGCGGCTCCTGCCCCGCCCCCTTCGTCCTCGCCCCGCCCCCAGCTCGCCCTCAGCTCTGCCCCCGTTCTCCCCTAGCCCCGCCCCTGTTATTCTGTCAGCCCCGCCCCCGTTCCCCCCTCAGCCCCGCCCCGTTCTCCCTCAGCCCCGCCCCTTCCCTTGTCGCCACCTTCCCCCGTGCCGCTACCACTCCGCTCTCGCCAGCGCTTTGCCCGGAAGTGACGCTGGCCTCTCTTCCCGCCCTTACCTGTGTATTCCGGAAGCGGAAGCGAGCGGGCCGGTAGACGGCGCCGCCGGGCGGTGCGTGGGGCGCCGCCATGCTGCTGCGGCTCCTGCTGCTCGCCGCGCTCTGCGCTGTCGCCCACGTCCTAGGTGAGGGGCCGGGGGCCGCCGTGGAGCGGGAAGGGCGGGGGGGGGCGACCGCTGGCGGCGCCGTGCAGCAGCGTGGCTGGAGGGGCGGGCGGGGAAGGGAGCCCGTCGATGCCGAGAGGCCGTTTCGGCCGTAGCGCTTCCTTGAGGGCACCAGGCCGCCTGCTTCCGCCCCGCTTTGGCTCTTCCCCTGCCGGAGAGGCTTTTTTGTTAGTAGTATTATTACTTCGACAGTGCCGGGCCTGGCTTTTGGCAGGGAGCCGCTTTGAGCGGCTGTGCTGGTCTCGTCCCCGTTGCTTCTTATGCTGCCCGCGAATGCAGGTGATAACCGAGAGCTCTGTTTGTGTTGACAGATGCAGGGTCGGCCCCGAAACAACCAGGATCACCATCAGTCTCCTCCAGCAACGCCGGAGCATCCCCCGGCTCTGGAGCAGCAGCTGGGCATGATACCACAGATAACAATCTAAACAGGAGCCTTGAAGCTACCGAAGAAAGTAAAGAAAAGTCAGAGAGCCCTCAACCATCTTCATCTGGTGGTGCAGGGACCACTGGTGAAACAGAGCGGAAGGACTCAGATCAGAAGGCAAAAGATACAACTGACCAGAACAGCGCCAACGGCGGGAGCCAAGACACTGATAACAACAACAATAACAAGAACCAAGGTGGTGGTCAGGGCAGCACCACCCAGACTCAGGGAGGTGGCCAGGGCAGCAGCGACAAGAGCCACACCAACGGCCAGGCTGACGAGGACAACGATGACGGTGACCAGAATGACAACAGCAGGAGCCAGGGCAACACACAGAATGACAGCAATGAGAACGAGACTGATGACCAGAACGGCAATGGTGGGAGCCAGGGCAACGACCAGAACGGCAATGGTGGGAGCCAGGGCACCGGCCAGAGTGGCAATGGCCAGAGTGGCAACGGTGGGAGCCAGGGCAACCGCCAGAGTGGCAATGGCCAGAGCACTAACAGCGTGAGCCAGGGCAATGGCCAGAGTGGCAACGGTGGGAGCCAGGGCAACCGCCAGAGTGGCAACGGCCAGAGCACTAACAGCGTGAGCCAGGGCAATGGCCAGAGTGGCAACGGTGGGAGCCAGGGCAACCGCCAGAGTGGCAATGGCCAGAGCACTAACAGCGTGAGCCAGGGCAATGGCCAGAGTGGCAACGGTGGGAGCCAGGGCAATGGCCAGAGTGGCAACAGCAGGAGCCAGGGCACTGGCCACAGTGGCAACGGCCAGAGCACTAACAGCGGGAGCAGTGGCAACGGTGGGAGCCAGGGCAATGGCCAGAATGACAGCAATGAGAACAAGACCGATGAGCAGAGCACCAACGGTGGGAGCCAGGGCACCAGCCAGAGTGGCAACGGTGGGAGCCAGGGCAATGGCCAGAGTGGTGCCAGCCAGAGCACCAACAGCGGGAGCCAGGGCAACGGCCAGAGTGACAACAGCGAAACCAAGACCAAGGGCCAGAACGAAGCAAGCAAGAACGAAGCCAATAGCCAGGGTGGCAGGAACCAAGCTGATGAGCAAAGTTCGTCGGGAGTTCAGAAAGGATCAACACAATTGGCTTCACCCTCGGCCGAAAGTAAAGCCACCTCCAAAGTGTCGCCGGAGAGTGGAGGCTTTCCAGAGGATGGAGGTGACTCCCAGCAGGACGAGCGCGAGGTTAAACTGGGCGACAAGGTGGGAAAGAAGAGCGTTCCTGCTGCTCTTCCCAAGGCCAAGTCAGAGAGCAGCCACTTCTTTGCCTACCTGGTGACAACAGCTATTATCATTGCTGTGTTATACGTTGCGTATCACAACAAACGAAAGGTGAGTGGCTCTGTCTTCCCCAGGTGTGGCTGGGGCCACGTTGCTCTATTGCTGTTACCTCTAGAGAAGGAAAAATGGGTCAGGAGAGCGCTTCTTAGCAGCTGCTGCCTCCTCCTTACCCAGCAAAGGAAGCTCTTCTCTTTACGCAAGCTGCAGACATCTAGTGCGGTTTAGGAGCTTCCTTTTGCAGCCAGCACTTCAGCTTGGGAAATACCCGTGAGGTCCCCTTCGCTTCGCTGCTCTGATTTTTGTCTTTTGTTTTTCACTGGTGCCTCTCACTTCCTGAGCAGTACGGATTTGGTTAATGTTAATGTGAGTCTTGGTCTCAGCAGTTCTGAGGTGACCCAAGAGGGTGGTGTAACTATGGAAGCGTTCGGGTCTCCGTGGAAATTAGATGGCTTCAGCTGAAGTGGCTATTTTCAGCTGGGAGCAATGGAGCTGAGAAAGGAGATAAAGGAAGTAGCTGTAAAATGAGCCCAAGTTTCTCACTAAGTTTTCTGAAGCAGGTTGCACAGGGCTTGTCTCTAAACAGTAGTGTGTGGAGAAACACAGCTCAAAAGATGCAACTATCTTATTGTCTTATATTGTCAAATCAAATATGGTAATTAGAAGAAGGCAAGTGAAGCTTTTCTTTGGCCCGTGACAGACTCTGAGTGAGAAGAAGGTTACCTGGTTATTTATTATCCCGTTCAAGTGTCCCCACCCCTCTCTCTCTCTCTGTCTCTCTCCCCAAAGATCATCGCTTTTGCCCTGGAAGGGAAAAGATCAAAAGTTGTTCGAAGGCCCAAGTCTGGCGATTATCAGAGACTGGATCAAAAGGTAAGAGCTGCCCTGGGGCACCTCTCAGCAGCACAGGAAACTGGGACTGCCTAATCCCAGGAGCTGTGGAAGTGGGGTTGAAAGGGCTGCATCGCCTAGTGGTGTGCTTTGCCCTTCCAGCGCGGGGAAGCAAACAAAATACATTGGCCCCTCGCAGTAAAAACGGTCACCAAGCCCGTAGGTGCTTAACCCTGGAAAGCAGGTTTTGAGCTTTTGTCAGAAAATGGGAGCAATAACACTGGGAAGTGATGAAAGAGAGGGCAAACGCAGAGAAGCTCATGAGCATCGAGCTCAGAAATACGTGAATCGGATTTGTTTGAGAACAGTTTGTGTCACCAACTCAAGAGACAGTTAAAAAAAAATATTAGCAGGGGAATGGTAGGGCTCAGAGGGTTCTTCTTCCTCTGAAACTTTTCTCGTTTGCTGAATTTGGGTGCATCTGTGGTTATTTTTTTTGAGATGAGGAAGGGGCAGGGAAAGAAAGTAAAACAAGAAAAAATCACTTAAAGGTGAAACTTGCACTTTTTCAGAAGCCTGTGTGGGCATTATGAAATGCTGTAAATGATTTTGTCCGTAAAACACGAGTGAGGTGGTATCGGCCTCAACTCCTTGTCAGCTCTGCGGCCCCAGCGTACCGTTGGGACTGGAAGTTGGGTTCTCCTCTCCGAGCTGTTGCTGTGCCTGGCTGGGGAAGCTGCTTGAGTGCCGCAGAGACGATCCAACAGCTTGAACCTTCCCGTTTAGTCTCGCCAATATTTTGGTGTTTCCCTTGGGAATCCCCTGACTCGTCTCTGAGGCAGCTGGAGCGATTGGAAAGAAATTATTTGGATTTCAGAGCTAATCAGAGAGAGAGACAGCCCCCTGAAGCCCTGATGCTTTGTCAGAGTTAAAAGGATGAAAGGCTACCCTGGGCTTTCAAATTGTTTTAACCTTTCTTTTATTCCTTTCTAGATCTAGATTCCTCTTAGGGATGGTCTGTGCTCTGCTGTGTGGAATAAAGAATTTGGCTTGCAATGAAATTGCAAAATGCTGGGAAACCCATGGACTTCCTGGTTGTAGCGCTTTGAATCCTAGCTGTGCTGCCGTGTTCAGATCTGAGAGCTGGAAGAGGGGAAGATGCTTTTAGTGTGGCACCTGCACCTTGGTAATGTTAAACTTCTCACTTTCTTGAACTGTGTTTCTCCTTTCCCCAAGTGCATGAAGATGAACTAGTTTTCAGCTTTGGCTTCCGGTCTGTGACCCAAGAAAAGCCAGTTTCCAGCACTTGACAGAATTTTTGTGTCCAAATGAAGTGGAGTTTGCCATCTACTGTACTGACGTCTCTTTTTTGGGGTGAAAAAACAATCTACCTGCGAAATGAGCCATCTGATTCTCCTTTCAGAGTTATAGAGCTGTCTTTGTAACCAGCACGGTCTCAATTGAGACATAGACGCTTTCTCCTTCTGTCCATTGTATTTGGATGCTAAAGTTCCTAACACGACTGATTGCACTAGTTTGTAAATTGTCTGCCAAGGACTCCGGTTTGATAATTTGTTTGGGTTTTGGGGTTTTTTTGTTTTTTGTTTTTTCTTTCCTCTGTAATGAAGACGATGTTAGTTGGCATCTAGGTTCTCCCCGTGGTGCGCATCTTTGGAAGCGCTGCAGCTGCCCTTTAGCCCTTTGGGTGCAGCTTAAGCTTCCTAACCTGCATCTTGGAGGCTGGGCTCTGCGCGGGTCTTCTTCTGCACAATCCCTAGAGTTCGTACATTTGCACTAAAACCAGCAGCTGGCGTTTGATGCTGTGAAAGAGGGCAAGGTAGGCATCTTGAGTTTTGTGCCAAATTGCTGTGGTGAAGTTGCAGCAGGCTTTGCCTTGAAAGATCGCAGTGCTGTGCGTTGTAAAATGTCATTTGGGGCGGATGAAACGGCTTCAGTGCTTGCGGTGGTTCCGCGCGCAGAAACGTCTCCTTTCTTTCGCGGGCTGCGCGTGAAAGGCCTTACAGCATGCCTGGCAGGATCTCTTTCTGCTCCTCCACGGCTCTGCGATCCCCCTGCTTTGAGAAGTTTTACATAGTTTGAACGTACGAATAACCAGCTGCTTGTTGCTGAGCTGGTTATTTTGGTAATACTGTGGAGCACTTCAAGATATACCAGCACTAGCTATATTTAAGGCTGCAAAACGTGTTGATTCATTACTTGAAGCCGCAATCCTGTTTGTATTTTTGTAGTTCCACTCCAAAGATGTTTGTCTGAGACAAGATGTATTGGAAGAGAGCGTAAAGTGCCTGCCCAGCTCATTCTTTTGTTTTTTTTTTTTTTTTTTTTTTCCCAACACGGGCAGAATAAAATCGGTGTGATGCATTTGGGGTTCTTCGCACGGGTAACTGTCCCCGCCTGCCTCTCGTGCCACCTGTACACGAGTCACCTGCTCTGTGCACTTGTCAACTGACTGCGCAGGAAGAATCCTGTCCTCCGGTGAGAGTTGCTGAGCATTAACTTCCCTTCAGCTCGCTCCAAAGTGACTTGTGGCACGAGGCTGGCCTCTCTCTGGCCTTCTGGAGGTCATGGGCGCTCGGTAACGGGTGCTAAAGGGAGTCACGTTTGATAGAGAAGTTTCCTTGTCTAGATGTGGAAGTATCTCGCTCGTGGTTCGTTTCCTTGTAGGAGGGAAGAATCATAGGGAGAGGGGAAAAAAAAAGAGGCGGTTTCCGTGCAGGACTTGACACTCTCTTAAACTAAAACCTTTCTTTGACCAGCTGTTAGCAAACACAGAGGGAGAATAGGAGAAAGTTGCCGGTTTTTAATAGCTTTCAAGGTTCTCTTAATTTCCCTTACTTTTCTGATGCTAAAAGGACTTGCAAAAGCTCTTTTGGAGAGTGGGAGAGCGGGAGCGCGAAGTAGGGGGAAGAGAAAGGAGAGCAAGCCTGGGAACGTAGCTGTTGAGGGAAACACGCCTTCCAAAAAGGATGGGAGCTCACGAAACGAGACGTCGCTGTTTTCGCAATACCAAATAAGTCTGAGACTGACTGTTGTACGGCTGATTCCTTGGCAGGATGTAGCGGTTTTAGCCTAATGATAGTGGTAGAGGGGGAGTGTTCAAAGATGTGAAACACCATGTGGTTTTGAGCTGCTCACTGCTGAATCCTTAGAGTTTGTATCTGCCGTTTTCCTGTTTGGTCCTGTTTTTAAAATTGGAAAATAGTTTTTGGAGGTTTATTTCTATCTTTTATATATATATATATATGTGTGTGTGTGTGTGTGTGTATATATATATATATATATAAAATATATATAATGTATATCCAGAGAGTTTTTTTGAGTGACTTCCAACCCTTTCCGTTTCCAAATTGCGTCGGAAGTCCCGCCGCCGTTACTAGCGCAGTTAGCTGTTAACAGCCAGCCGGGTTTAGCAAGCTCTCATGCTAGCAGGACCATCGCGCCTCCGTCGTCGCGGCTGCTGCTCCGAGCCTCTCCGATCACCCCGCCGAGCCGCGAGCTCCTTCGGCGGCTTAACGCGCGGGGGCCGGCAAAGGCGGCTTTCGCTGAGCTCTCCCGGGCAGGCGTTACTTGTGACGGCTCCAAGCGCGAGAGCGTTGGCGCGGTCCCCACCTGCGGAAGCGGCTCCCGAAATGCCCCGAAACCTGGTTCCCCTGCTAAAGCCGAAAGGCTCCAACTAATTCTCCTCTCAGCCGGCAGTTCCTGAGCACAGTTTATTTCTGGCAACAGTTGCTATAATTGTCTGAACTATGTGAAACTTCTGGGAATGATTTCTGTATTTTGTTTTTTTTTTTTCTTTAACAGTATTTAATTTTATGCAATATGTTTCAAACCAGCTGTAGTCTGTGTAACTTTTTCCCTTTGGGCACAACATGTTTTCAAATGGGTGGTATCCATCGGTACATTTTTTTTCTTTTTTTTTCTTTTTTTTGCCAAACGTCACTCCTTTTAGGGTGGTTACCCGGCCAGTTTGAATCTCCGAATGGTTTGTTTCCTGCTGCAGTGAAATGCAACTTGCTTTGAAGGATCACAATTTTTATATTTCTTTGTACTTTTCTTTTTTGTTGTTGTTCTTGTGTGGTGAAGTCAATAAATGGATCTAAAACCCATTTTTTTTGTCCCTCTTTTGTGTTCTTTGCCTGACCTGCTTTGAAACCTGGGAACAGTGGTACTGGTTAGTTCCTCCTTGTGCAAAAAAAAAAAAAAAAAAAAAAAAAAAAAAAAAAAAAAAAAAAAGATTTAAAAAAAACCCTCTTTGAACCGAGTGATTTGCATTCAAGGCTTTTGAGGAGCTCCGGGGCTTGGTTTTGCAGATGCTAGACTGAGTCCTAGTGTGACCAGATAATCCTGCAGCTGAAACAAGCTGGGAGAGCTTTTAGGTAAGAGCTTATTTGAAAAGCCTCCAGCGTGTGTCATGATCATCCTATCCTGACAACCAGTTTCCTGTTAACCGGCTTGGGTCCCTTTTAAGCGCGGTAGTGAATGAGATTATTTGAGAGCTGGCATTATCGAGGTATTCGAGCTGCTCTTCCTGAGATCGCAGCCAGCTGGTGGATTTATCCTACTGCCTTGTCTTTCTTTCCTCGTCCACAGGGCGGCTCTCGGAGCAGGATGCGGCCCGGATGCCCACAAGGCCTGCGTAATCCCTGCAGGATGGACAGGGGACCACGGAGCTGCCTCGACCTCCTTCCCCCCGCCGCCCCCGCGGAGGCTGGAGGGCGGCAGGGCTCTGCCTGCCGGTGCTGCCCCGTCGGCCGCGGAAAGGGAAATAACTGCCGAGACGCCCTAAAGAGCAGATGACGAGGGTGCTTCCGGATAGCGTTTGCTGCTTCCTCCATGGGAGAAACCTCCTTTCCTCCACTTTTTTTCTGTAAGAAGAGAAAAATTCCCCCCCAACTCTGCTCATGCACTTGGACACTACTTGGCTGGATGCCGAGCTAGGAGAAGGGAGGGCTGCGGTTTTTCCTGTTGACCGTGTTGCCGAGAGCTTGGCAGGGAGCAGAACGGCATGGAAATGAGCAAGTTAAAGTGAACGTTTTAGCGCGTCTGTTCGCTCTGGCGGGTTTTGCGTACAGGGTTGTCGGACGGAGCAGTCGGCTGAGTCTCCTAGCGAGATCGGCGCGTGCCCTTCTGCTCCGTGTCTTAGGGTCGACTTCCCAAATCGATGAGAATTAACCCAAAACCTCTCGCCCGATTCCACCCTGATCTGAGAGTGCTGTAAAGGTCTCAAAACTGTTCTCTTCCTACAGGTGGAGCGAGCGACCCCGCAGGTCCCTCGAGCAAGGGAGGCGGTGGCACGAGCTCTGCGGTGACTCAAAGCCCAGGAGACTGAGGAGGGAAGGAAAAAAAATAAAAAGTAGAGTGAAAGAATGAAACCTGAATTATCTCCGAGCTGGGTAGGGCTGCGCTTTTATCGGAGCTGAATGGCCTGGGGCTAAGCTGAGCAATACTGGTGTGACCGGGAGTGTTTCTCCCGGGTGGAGTCGGCACACGGATTTAATACCTCGGCGCCGCCGGGTGGGGAAAGGCAGCCCCAGAGCGAAGGCGGAAGGTGCCCGATGCGGCTCCCTTCGGTGTCCGTGGGGAAAGGCAGCTCTTCGCCTCCCTTCGAGCGCTTTTGTGGCGCTCTGAGGTTCTGGACCGCTGTCTCGCAGCCCGGGGATGTCCCGTGTAGAAGCGTTTAGGGCTCGGCCTTATTACTGGTTTGGCTCTTGGGCTTATTCTTAGTACCAAAGAGATGAGGAGGAGAGAAGCGAATGCACCTGGCAGGCTCTGAGGTGCCCCGACGCGTCCACTCACTCCCTTCGCATCCCAGCTGGAGCTCCTTCGCTCTCCCGTCGCCAAACGGACGGCGGAAGGCCACCAAGGCCCAGTGATCGGCCACGAACTCGGAGGACTGCCCTGAGCAAGAGTCCCCGAATCCCTTCCCCGGCCTCCGCGTTGGGTCCCCGAGTTAGCTAGGAGTCTTGCAGGCTGCCGAGTTGTGCTGGTGTTTATAAAGCCTCGAATATTTAAGCGGAGGAGCAGCCCCAGGAGCAAACAGCTCGAGCTCCAGGTGATTTTAATTCTGGGCAGGGCACTGGGCAGGTAAATACAACGGCTTTTCCCCTGCGAGACAAAAGTCCACAGCCCGGAGCCTTGCGCCGGTTGGTTTAGATAAAAACCCCAAATTGATTAGATTGTGTTTGCGAGTTCAGAGCTCTTTCACAGGAGAAAACGGGAGGAGAAAGCAGGATAAGCTCCCCCGTCGCCAGAGCTGCGTGTGGCCGGGGGCTGCCGCTCCCCTCTGCACTGTTTGCTTAAATCAGATATCGGAGGGGAAGTTCGCTCCGGCGTACCGTGACAGGGGAAGGAGCGGACCGCAAGCGATCCAGCCGGGCGGGACGGCGTTTGCCCGTGGTTGTTTATACCACGTAATTCTCGGATCCGCTTTCCAGGAGCGGAGGGAGAGGCCGAGGTCGGCAAAGTGCTGCAGAAAGACCGGAGCGCCCCGAGGACGTGTTTCGTCTCGACCAGAGCCGCCTCCGCATTGCGGCGCCGGGACGCGTCGGCCGCCCATGGACCGACCCTGCTCTTTGGGAGCTTTTTCTCCTTCACTTGGCAATTCAAGGCGTCAGCGGGTGCTGGTTGCACCGGGCTGTGGTTTCTCTGGCTCACCTGCGCTGAGGGATGGCCCCGGGCTCTGTGGCTGCACCCTGAACCGCGGCAGAGCCCTCTTATGCAAGGAAATAAATGCCGTGACTCATTCGCGCTCGCTTTCTGGCGTGGGTTTCGTTTGCATAACATCTGCAGAGTTTACGAGAGCGCCTCGTGCTCGTCCCCACTGCAGGTTATTATTATTTTTTTTAATGCAGTGCCGGTTTGCAGCTGCTGTTTGCAGTTTTTGCAACGGTTCCTCCCCGAAAGAGCAGCCCGCGCAGCTCCCCTTCGCCGGGCGCCAGCCTGTCCCCGGCCCTGCTGATTCCCCCGTCATGAGACACAACTTGCGTATCACACTGCTTATTTTTTTTATTATTTCCACTTTCACGTGCTTCCCTTCCCAGCGCCAGCTGGCTTTGATGCTCTTCCCAAGCTTTCCTCTGCGGGCAAAAAGTATTATTATTACTTTTTTATTATTATTATCATTCCTGAAGGAGCGGAGCTCTGCACTGGTGGCGGCCGCCCGGGCTGCATCCGAGGCCGGCTTAACGCCCCGCTCGCCCTTAAAATAGCCGCAAAGCGGGCTTAGCTCAATCCACTCTCGCGGAGGAAGGAGCCGCTCGCTCCACTGACCCGTTGAACTCGGCCGCCTGCCGAAGCCCAGGAAGGAGACTCCGGCCTTGACCCCTTCATTCGCCCTTCTCGGAGCCGGCGCGTGCCGAGCGCTTCCGGAGCCGCTCCACGTCCACGTAGAGGTTGCGCCCCAGCACGGCGCTGCCGCACAACATGGCGCCTTGTAGGGCTCCCGCGAAGCCGCCGAGACACACGTCCTGCCCTGTGGGCAGCCAGCGCTGAGCAGGGTTGGTTCCCCGGCCCCGAAGCCCGTTGCCGGTCCCCTTTTCCCACCACCGCCGTTACCCGTCAGGTAGAGGTTGGGCACGGCCGTGCGAGCCCGCAGCGCGGCGATGGCCTCGGCTTGCAGGCGGCTCGTGTCCTGCTCTGCCCCGTAGATCTCGCCCCGGGCGCTGCCGATGTAGTGCTGGTTGGTGAGCGGCGTCCCGCCGGAAAGGTACTCGATCTGCAGAGGAGAGGGGGGAACGGACCGACAAGGGGGTCTGCGTGGGGCAAGAGGGCCTGTTTTTGCAGGATGTAGCTGGTCTCGGCCGGGACGAGGCGCCCCGCAGAGCCCTGGAGTTGTCTCTGCTCCCAGGTTGGTCTCCTGGGGCTTGGACATCATCCTGGCATGGTCTCCTGGGACTTGGACATTGTCCCAGGATGGTCTGCTGAGACTCAGACCTCATCCCAGCATGGCCTCCTGGGACCCAAGTGTGGTTCCCAGGGTGGCCTCCTGGGACCTAGATGTCGTCCTAGGATGGTTTCCTGGAACCTAGACATGGTCCAAGGGTGGTCTCCTGGGAACTGAATGTCATTCTAAGATGGTCTCCTGGAACCTAGATGTGGTCCCAGGATGGCCTCTTGGGACCTGGACATCATCCTGAGATGGTCTCCTGGGACCTGGATATTATCCCAAGATGGCTTACTAAGACCTGAACATGGCCCCGGGGTGGTCTCTTGGGACCTGGATGCAGTCCTGGATGGTCTCCTAGGACTGAGGGCACGGAATATCCCACTGTGCTCGGAGGCCTGTTTTCATGGGATAGGGCTGATCTTTGCTGAGATGTGCTGCATCGCACAGCCCTGAGGCTACCTCAGGTCCCAGGATGGTCTCCTGGGATGGAGGATGGGGAGGTGTCCCTCCATGCTCCAGGAAGCCTGTTTTTGCAGGATAGGGCTGCTTTTGGCCAGGACATGTTGCCTTGCAGAGCCCTGGGACTGTCTCTGGTCCCAGGATGGTCTCCTGGGACCTGGACGTCATTCTGAGATAGTCTCCTTGCACCACGCGTGATCAGCTGGGCACCTGTTTGCCCCACCAGACCTCATCCACGGGGCCGAGCTGGGCAGATGGGACCCGGCTCGGAGGCAGGAGACGAGGCTGCGGAGCCGCCAACGCCGCCTCGGCTCACCCGGTCTTCGATGCGAGGGTAGAGCTTGAAGACGGTCCTCATGATGGCATCCACGAAGGCTTGCTTCACCTTCTCGTAACCGTCCCCCCGCTTGTGGACCGGCTCATCCTTCCACTCCTTGAACCACTCGTACTTGGCGAACGTCACGATGGCCAGCGTGGATTTACCTGCGGCGAGAGGAGGCGCCGCGGTCACCGGCTCCCTCTCCGCCCGCCTTGATGCCCTCCTCCAACCCAACCCTCCCACGCGGTCGCTTGTGCCCACATTCATCGCTGCTGCTCTTTGTGGTCCAGCACCCTCGGGCTAGTTATTCGGTGGGAGCTCTTCTCCTTGCGTTCGCCCCCCCCCCCCCCCCATTTGCAAAAATACCGGGTGGGATTTGCCCATGGCTTCCTTAGGAGAAGCTTCCCCCCACCCCAGTAAACTACCATCATCCGAGCCAGCGAGAGCTTCTCGGCTTTACCCGGGTGTCTCATCTCCCAGGTGGGATCTTTGGCCGACGGGCAGGTAACGAAGAGGAGAGGGATGTTCTCCGCAGCCTCCTCCCTGGAATAAGCCAGGTAACGCTTCATCCTGCCGAGAGACGCCGGGAAAACTTGCCAGGAAGGTTTGCCGAAGGGGTTGAGCCGGCGTTATCTGGCTATTGGATACCGGGCCGAGGAGCTTGGAGGACTCCTTACGCTTCATCCAGGTCGTTGCCTGGGAAGATGAAATAATTAGTGGACTCCAGCCCCAGCTCTTCGTTGGTGCCCTTGAGACCCACGAAGACAGAGAAGCCGCCTTCGCCGTGCTTCACCAGGCGGAGCTGTGACTGGATCTCTGCAGCGTGGGCGAAATGAGAAGGAAAAGCAACGTTTTTCCGGCTGGTTGCCGGCTACGGAGAAGCGGCACCTTCTTTCTCCAACTCGAGTCTCGTTCGAGCTCCGTTGTCCCCTTTCTCCGGACAGCCACGGCTTGACAAAAAAAAAAAAAAAAAAGCAGGAAAAATTTGCCAAATCACCGGGAAAATGTTGCTAAACTCTGTGTTGAGCGGAGGCTCGGGGTGCTCCGGCTTGATTTTTTTTTCTTTTAATTTTCCTGCACAAGCTCGAGTTGGCCGCGCGGTTCGTGCCCACGGCGGCACCAGCGCCGGGGCTCCGCGTTCCCGGGAGCCGGCCGGCGGGAAGGCTTAACGCGAGCGGGCGCTTCCCAGCGCTGGTTTACCCGGCAAAGCCCGCGCCTCCGCTGGCAGCAGCCGCTCGTAGGTGTTGAATATCCCGGCATCCGAGATGACCACGGGCGCGAAGATGTTCACGGCGTCTTCCCCTTTCTTGACGCTCACGCCTGGGAGGAGGAGGAGGAAAAGAGGAAAAGCAAAAAAAGAAAAGCCCCCCAAATTAAAAATAAATGAAATAAAAAGGAAAAAGGATGCGAATCGCCCAGGATGCGAATCGCCCGGGATGCTCGGCGACGCCGGCGCAGCGGCAGGCGGAACCGCCCCGTCCCGGGGGCTCACCGCAAGCTTTGCCCTCCGCGTCCAGCAGGATGCGGCTCACGGGCGCCCGGCCCAGCACGGCGCCGCCGGCCCCTTGGATGACGGCGATGGTGTGGAAGGCGATTTCGCTGGCTCCCCCCCGCGGGTACCAGGCGCCGGCGAGGAAATGGTTCACCAGGATGGCGTGCATGGAGAAGCTGGCCCGCGACGGCAGCACCCCTGCGAGGTTTATTTCCTTTATTTTCCCTTTTCTCCTTCATTTTAAAGCGCCGCCCTTTCGCCGGGCCCCTACCGTAGGTGGGGTAGAGGTAGCTGAGCACGGCCCGCAGCTCGCCGTCCGCCGTGAGCCCCTCCACCACCTCCCGGAGGCTGCGGGACGCCAGGCGGCAGAAGGGGCTCAGGCGCCTCAGCAGCCCCGAGCGGCAGAGCAACCGGGCGAGCAGCGGCGGCAGCATCTTCAAAACCGCCAGCAGCGGCACATCCCTGCCGGCGCTCTGCGGGAGACGGAGAGAGCGAGCGCGCGGGAGCGAGCGGGAGCGAGCGCCGGAAGAACGGCCGGCGCGGGGAAGAGCGAACGGCACGGGAAATTCCCTCAGGAAATTCCCACGGAAGGTTCCCGTGCCGGCGCTACCTTCAGGAGCCGCTCGAAGGCGTCGACAGCGGCCGCCTCGCGCGGGAACTGCCGCTTCAAGGCGTCGAAGTAGCGGCGCTCGCCGGCGTGCAGGCGGTAGGTGCGCCCCGCGCCCGGCTCGCCCAGCACCACGGCGTCGAAGGCGCCCGGCAGCGGCGCCCACTCCAGCTGCCCCTCCGTGAGCTGGTCCACGAGGAAGCGCAGCGCCGAGCCCTCGGCCATCTGCCCCACGTAGTGGATCCCTGGAGAAGCGTCAGGCTCGGGGCTCGCCCCCCTCCACACCCCGCCGTGGTGGGAATTTCCCCTCCCCCCTCCGTGGGAATTTCTCCCCCCCCCGCTTCCCATGGAGATCACCCCCCCACACCGTGGGAATTGCCCCCTGCAGGAATTGCCCACCCCCTCCTCCACTGTGGGAATTGCCTCCCGTGGGAGTCACCCCCCCCCACCAAGGGGAATTGCCCCCTACGGGAATCACTTCCCATGGGAATCGCCCCTGCCTCCCATGGGAATCACCCCCTGTGGGAATCACCTGCTATGGGAATCACCCCGTGGGAATCACCCCCCATGGGAATCGCCCTCCATTGGGCTCGCCCCCCACGGGACTAGTCCCCCGTGGAAATCATCCGCCCAACCCCACCGCCGTGGCACTGCCAAGCCCGGAGCAGGTTTTTCCCACCCAATTTCCCGTGGTTCTGGCTTAAGGGCAAAGGCAACAGCAGGGAAAGAGCAGCTGGCAACGCGCAGAGGTGCGCTCCTGCCTCACGCGGGTGCCTGCTTCTCATGTGCATATATATATATATATATATATACACTTTTTTTCTCATATGTATTTATATTTATGTGTTTACACAGCCCCCGGCTGGCCACAAAAGCCCGGGCTGCTTTTTTTCCTGCGGATTTTAGGAACGCTGTTCCGCTTTGCTCTAAAAAAAAACCCTCACCGGCACCGCAGTAAAATATTAACTGTGGCACTGGGAGAGACTTTGTCTCGGGGATGGGTGAGCGCTGGCAGGTGCCAACACGGTGCCTGGAGTGGTGGTAGGGGGGCAAAAATAGGGAAAAATCAGGGGGAATCGGGAGCCGGGCGGCCTTACCCACGTCGAACTCATAGCCCTTCTCGCTGAAAGTGTGGCAGCAGCCGCCCAGCTTGCCGTGCTGCTCCAGCACCAGCACCCGCTTGCCCGCCTTGGCCAGCAGCGCCGCGGCCGCCAGCCCCCCGATGCCGCTGCCCACCACCACAGCGTCCAGCCTCGGCGGCACCCGCTCTGCCGAAAAAACTGCGCCGGTGGCGGCCTCAGCGGCGGCCCGATTTGTTGCTTCCCCATCGCTGCCGCAGCCCGGCAGAGGGCGGGATGCGGGATATGGGGTGCGGGATGTGGGGTGCATGGTCCAGCATGGGGGATACAGGGTGCATGGTGCGAGATAGGGGAGAGTGGGTGTGAGATATGGGGTGCAGGATGGAGGATTGGGGGGTGCAGGATACAGGGTGCACAGTGCCAGATGGAGGATACAGGGAGAGGGATATAGGGTGCACGGTGAGAGATAGGGGAGAGTGGGTGCGGGATATAGGGTGCACGGTGCAGGGTGGGGGATTGGTGGTGCAGGATATGGGGTGCAGGGTGGGGGTAGGGGGTGCAGGATACTGGGTGTGGGATATGGGGGATGCAGGACACAGCGGGAATGGGATACAGGATATGGGAAGAGGGGGCGCAGGAAACAGGGGAGCAGGAGATGGGATACGGTGTGCGGGATATGGGATGCAGGGTGCCAGGTGCACGATGTTGGATTCGGGCTGTGGGGTGCCAGATATGGGATGCGGGATGGGAGATATGGGGGTGCAGGGTGCCAGATATGGGATGGGGGATGGGGGATACGGGAATGCAGGGTGTGGGATACGGGATGCGGGATGGGGAATATGGGGGTGCAGGGTGTGGGATGGAGGATACAGGGGTGCGGGGTGCCGGATACGGGATGAGGGATACGGGGGTGCAGGGTGCGGGTTGGAGGATGCAGGGGTACACGGTGCTGGATATGGGATGCGGGATGGGGGATATGGGGGTGCAGGGTGCCGGATACGGGATGCGGGATGGGGGATATGAGGGTGCAGGGTGTCAGATGTGGGATAAGGGATACGGGGTGCAGGGTGCAGGATGGGGGATATGGGGATGCAGGGTGCGGGTTGGAGGATGCAGGGGTACAGGGTGCCGGATATGGGATGTGGGATGGAGGATATGGGGGTGCAGGGTGCCAGATGTGAGATAAGGGATACAGGGTGCAGGGTGCGAGATCGGGGATACGGGGGTGCAGGGTGCCGGATACGGGGTGCAGGATGGGGGATATGGGGGTGCAAGGTGCCAGATGTGGGATGAGGGATACGGAGTGCAGGGTGCAGGATGGGGGATACGGGGGTGCCGGCTACGGGCCGGGGGCACCGGCCGAGCCCCCCCCGGCACTGGGGGCTACCTGCTTTGAGGAGCTTCCTGCGGGCCGCCTTGTCGGTGACGAGCGGGGCCGGCCTGCGCCTGGCATCGGTGGCGAAGGGGTTGGCGGAGCCTGCGGCCCCCAGGCCCCGTCGGGCCAGCAGGAGGAGGAGGAGGAGGAGGAGGGCGAGGAAGAGGAGCACGGAGAGCCACATGGCGCTGCGAGCTTCTGCAGACAGTGCCCTGCCAGGGAGCCCGCCGCCGGGCCCCGCTCCTCCCCTCGGCTCGGCTCCGCTCCGCCCCGGCTGGCCGCCCGGCTGGCACTGCGCCCCGGGCGCTGCACCCACGCTGCCGCCCAGCTGCTGGGCGCTGCAGCCAGGCCCCGGGCGCTGGTGCCACGCGTTGCACTGGGCGCTGCGGCCTGGGCACTGGGCATGGCACTGGGCGCTGCAGCCTGGGCACAGGCACTACGTCTCGGGCACTGCACTGAGGACTGCGCTGGGTGCTGCAGCCTGGGTGCAGGCACTGGGCACTTCAGCCTGGGCATTGGCATGGGCACCGAACTCTGCAGCCTGGGCACGGGCGCTGTGTTTTGGGCACGGCGCTAGGCGCTGCATCCTGGGCACTGGCATGGGCACTGGGCGCTGCAGCCGGGCAACAGCAACTGTGCTGGGCTCTCCAGCCCGGGCACTGGCGTGAGCACTGGGCACTACAGCTAGGGCGTGGGCATTGCACCGGGCATTGCACTGGGCACTGGGCTTGGGCACAGGCATTGCACCGGGCATTGCGCTGCGCACTGTGGCCTGGGCACGGGCACTGGCACTGGGCACTGCACAGGGCACTGCGGCCTGGGCACAGGCACTGCACTGGCACTGCAGCATGGGCACGGGCACAGCCCTGGGCATGGCACTAGGCACAGGCACTGCACTGGCACTGCAGCATGGGCACGGGCACGGCACTGGGCACTGCACTGGGCACGGGCACTGGCACTGGGCACTGCACAGGGCACTGTGGCCTGGGCACAGGCACTGCACTGGCACTGCAGCATGGGCACGGGCACAGCCCTGGGCACGGCACTAGGCACAGGCACTGCACTGGCACTGCAGCATGGGCACGGGCACGGCACTGGGCACTGCATTGGGCACGGGCACTGGGCACTGCACAGGGCACTGTGGCCTGGGCACAGGCACTGCACTGGCACTGCAGCATGGGCACGGGCACGGCACTGGGCACTGCACTGGGCACGGGCACTGGGCACTGCACAGGGCACTGTGGCCTGGGCACAGGCACTGCACTGGCACTGCAGCATGGGCACGGGCACGGCACTGGGCACTGCACTGGGCACGGGCACTGCACTGGGCACCAGCGCCGGGCGCTGCCTCCCCCGCACAGCAGAACCTCGGGTAGGGGGGCGGTGGAACGTTCCGCTTTCTCTGCGGCTTGTCCCTCCTCGCCCGCCGTCGGCCGCCCCGCGCGGGGGATCCTGGGCACTGTAGTTTGAGGCCGCCTCACCGCGAGGCGCGCCCCCCCCCCCCCACACACCACGCGCGGGGACTCCTGGGAAAGGGAGGCGCGGAGGACTGCAGCTCCCGGCAGGCAGCGCACGGCCGCGCCTGCGCCCTGCGGCTCGGCAGCGCCGGTGCTCGGGCCGAGCGCGCGTCTGCAGCGCCCGCGGCGCTCCGCGCCGCCGCTTCCGGTGGGCGCGGGTCAAAGGCCAGGGGTCAAAGGAGAGGGGCGGGCGAGGAGGAGGTCTGAGGTTAAGGGTCGAGGCGGGACGGGGTCAGAGGTCAGGGGAGCGGGGCAGGGGGCGGCAGCGGGCCGAGGCCCGGCCCCCACGGCCTTTGCCGCTCCCGCCCTCGGCCGATGGGCTGCAGCCCGGAGCCGGTAACGCGCGGGCGGGTAAAACCGAACCGCGGCCTCAGACGCCTTCCTGGCTCCCTCCCCCGGCGCGGAACGGGGTCTGTTCCCTAAGGGAAAAGCTCAGGGGGTTGGGGGTCCCCGGAAGGATCGGGGCGGGATCGGTTTCTGGTCCGTTTTACTCGCTTCTTTTCCCTGCCGGGTGACTGCTGCGTCTCTCTCTGCTCAGGTCTCGGCTCTGAGGCAGAATAGTCTCCTGCAGGCTCTTATGCAGGGAGCGGGCCAGCCTACAGGAGCCGGTAAGTGCCCGCTGGGCTTCATCTTTATTTATCTTGTTTCTCGGTGGCGGAAACGTCCGGGGAGTTTGCGGGCTGTGAGGCGAATCCGTCGCTCAGCTTGGCAAAGGCTTTGCCCTGCTTCGCAAAGTGCGGCCCAAACTTGCCACCTTTTCTCCCCGTTGTTGCCAGGAGAAACCTCATAGCATGTTTAGGGACTTTGGCTGTTGGGCGGGGGGGATTGCCCTGAACGGGTTTGAGCACCGTGCTCATCCCAGGGAGGACGGAAGAGCAGCCACGAGGTGAGCGAGTGAAAAGAAGCAGAAGGGGATGTTTTGCCTGCCGGACGTCTCCCTAAACGTCCTGACAAGCGCTGGAGGAAGCAAGCGAACACCGTCTTGGGTCTTTCAGCTGAATCTAACCTTCAGTCTTTCTGTTGGCAGAGCCCAGCGAGGAGTGGCGGCGAGCCCAGGAGGAATGGGAGGCCTTGGAAAACAACCAGTCAGGTACAGCTAAATGACAGCAGCTGCTGTCTGGGAGAAAGAGGTGCATTATAGTTCATAACACTGGATGGAAAAGAGCAGGGCAGAGGAAGGGAGCTGGCCCCAGAGAGCACAGAGACCACGCCAGCTGGGCGTGCGGCTGGGACAAGGTTTGGGGGGCGGCAGAGGGCTGGAGAAAGGACAGAAAGGTGCAGAAGGAGAGGGAGCAGACTGGAAAAGCATTTCGTTCCCCTCGCCTCCCAAGCGCTACTGCTTTGCTGCTGTATGTAGTGACTTAGAAGTGAGCATCAATGACTGAACTGTCAGGCAGGAGCTATTTGAGGCGTGGGGAAGCTGGAGCACGAGGCAAAGCTTGCGCCGGAGAGCTAACCCTGTTCTGTGCCCCTCTGCAGGGCTGCTGGAGGAGTTGGCCAGTCCCGTGCCCCTGATCTCTTTCAACGAAGCGCTGCGGTACTTCCAGACCGCGGACCTTTCCGAGTGCAGGGTATGAGCAGGGCCACATGCTCCGGCCCTTCCACGGGTCGCATGGCTGCAGCTTTGCTAGCCTCTCCCGGGAAGTTTTAGGAAGTAGGAGATGGGAGCACTGAAAACTGCGCGTGACCTCTGTGAGACTGTGCAGCAAGCAGCAGAGCTGAGGCCTGAACTCGGGGCTTCCCACCCTGTCCGCGTTGTTCCTGTTCTCCGCCGTTTTCTCTGTCCTATCCATGCTGTCTTTCACTTCCCTCTTTCCCTTTGCTTTTGCCTGCCTTCTGCTTGGCTCTTCCCAACCCCTTCACTCCCAGCCTGCCTGCTGGGTTTTCTCTTGGTTGATTCCCAAAGCTGCTGGCCCACCCTGATCGTTTCTTTTCGTGTTTTCTCTATAGAAAAAGATCCAAGCAACGGTGCGTAGACAAGGTCTGGCTGCTCTGGTTCACTTCCTCTTCGGCCCTCCACGGCTCCAGCAGCAGCTGCAAGGAGAGCGGGACCTGGCCCTCACGATCGCTCAGTGTGAGTATCCCCTTCCCACTCCGTAAAAGCAGCTCCATACGAAGCAACGGCCCGGGCAGCATCGGATTTATCGTTGCTGGTCCCGCACGAGGTCCACATGAAGCAACCCGAGGGGGTCTCAGCACAAGCCGAGATCCTGTGGCAGCCCGCTTGTCCTGGAGCAGGCGTTCTCTGCTATCCTGGCGTCTCCATTGCTCCCCTGTTGCCAGCATACTCACAAGCTCCCTTCCATCGACTGGCAACATCTGTGGAGAGGGTTTTGGTGACTCCTCCGCCGTGCTAGCCCTGTGCCCGCAGCAAGGGAGTGACACAATACCAGGCAGGTGCTCTGGGGCTGCCCAGCCCTTCCTGATCACCATCTCTTCTTTCAGACAGCGATGAAAACTCACGAGACATTAATTCGGTCCGTATCTCGGTGTAGCGTGTGCCCTGGCCTGGCTGTTCCTCTCCTCACGTGGGCCCTAGATTGTCCATGTCCAGCCAAGCCATCGTTTCTGGCTGGCCCATGGTGGGTTGCACGTGTCGAGCACATTTGCGCAGAACTTTTGCCTGTGCAAGTGGTTTGTGTACTGGTCGTGGTTCCTTAGGCAGTGCTACTTTGGCCAGTGTTTTAGCAAAACTTCTGCAATGTCAAAGTTAATCAGTACCCAGTGTGGTCTGCAGTACCGTAGTTCTCTTTCTGCACCTCTAATCCTTTTTTTTTTTTCCTCCTCTCCAGCAGGATAAGCTTGGCTTCGATATTCCCTCATTGATACAGGCAGTTTTCTGCAGTGGTATTTCTTCTCCAGCGGGATTCTAGCTTTACACACCTACCCTGCAGCTGCTAGTGGTTCTTTCCCCTCCGTGGCTCGTTAGGGAAGCAAGCTGTTCACTGTTGCAGAGGTGCTGAGGGATGTTTTCTCTGCCAGGTGGCTTGGATAATAATGAGAAAGTGCACATGAGAATCTTGCAGACCATTTACAAGAAACTAACCTGCTCCACGATGAGCTGCCCGCGCTTCGGTGCACACTGGGAAGAGCTCGGCTTTCAAGGTACGGCAGAGGGGAGAGCGAGCGAATCTTTGCCAGGGAGATCAGGCCAATCCCGTTCCCTCCTCCAGAGGTGGGATCCAAAGAGAACGTAAAGGGTTTGGCACTTGTTCCCGTTATGCAGCTGCTGCTCTTGCTGTCATTTGGTAGCAGGTCTGTAGCTGCTGCTGCCCCAGCCAGCTGTCACAGCCAGTGCAACACCTGGACTGAATAGCCCAGTGCTGATACGCCGGTGCCTGCTGCTGCCCTGGCACAGTTGCCTGTCTCCAACTGGTGCTGGCATAACAAGGACTAACTGGTGTAACTGCTTTGCTGGGCTATTAATGTTTTTCATTAGCAAGCGATCTCTGTGGCTAATGAGCTGTCTCTGGAGGGCTGGTTTATTAGCAACGCACTGGTCAGGGCTCTGTCGCTAAGGTTGCGGTGCAGATTGCTTTCAGCCGCTGCTTTGTAAGAAAAACACCATGATTAAAGCGGTCTCTGTCTTGTCAAGTGCTGCTTTGCAGGAGTTCTCAATCTGGTTGGCTTTTGTGTTAAACCAGCCAGTTTTTAATGACATCTAAAAACTTCAGCAGAAGGTGAATGACTCCCTCACCTCTACAGTGCCAAGGGCACAACTGGTTTTAAGATCCCTGCGTTAGTTTACCAGCTTCAGCCAGATCTGCTTGGGGTGGGTAGATCTTGAAGACACTAATTCCTAGAGATGTGATGGAAAATAGGTATGTGGAGAGGGAGTGCTTGCTCACATGAGAGAGGCTCTGACACCGGTGCAGGAATTCCCCCAAAGCTTTTCCCCGGGATGTGACTCCTGGAGGGACCAGACTTCAGTGGTTCCCCTGCTCTTGAAATGCCAGGGCCGTGGCAGAGTACATCCAGCCCGAGAAAGAGAGCAGGCGACTGGCAAGCGGCTTTGGGTGGGCCTGGCGGTCCCTCGGTTCACCAGGCTCTCCTTACCTTGAAGGTGCCGATCCCGGGACTGACCTGCGAGGGACAGGGATGCTGGGCTTAATGCAAATGTTGTACTTTGTCATGGACTCTCAGACGCTCCCTCTAGCTCTCAAGATTTTCAAGCTATCCCACCACGAAACCCAGGCACGTCCTTCCACCTTCTTTGCTTACTCTCTGCGGTGGTATTTACCTATTTATTCCTAAAGCTCAGGGAAAGGTAAGCACAAAAACCTGCTTTTCTTTGAATTGAGGGCTTGACTTGTCGCTGTGCCTGCTTGCTCGGTGGTGGGGTCTCTGGGACCATTCATGATAGGGCTCTAATATTGACTGATCTCTGCGCTGTGGAGCTCATGAGCTGAGAGCAGAACGGCGCGAACGCAGGAGTGGGTAGAGGCTTTCGCTTTTGACTTGGGGTATCGGTCTTGGGTACGTTTGGCTTTAACCTGGATACAAGCTTGGTTTGAGCCCCGGCGTCCGTCTGAGCCCATATCCGTAGTACTGCTGTCCCGGTACGTGAATCCGCAGATGTCGTGATGCTGAAGTAAGGCAGGTAGCAGGGCTGCGGGCTGAAGGAGAGGAGGCCCTTCGGTGGCAGCAGCAGCGCTGACGTAACGCCGGTTCTCTTGCAGAATTTCCCCTTCTGCATCATGTCAGTGAACATCACTCGCATCGTGATCCAGGCCCTGAGGGAGGAACGGCTCTCGAGGTGAGGCGCCGAGTGAGCGAGCGGCTGCGGGGCTGGGCTGCGCCGGATCCTTGCGCTGTCGGGGGAACCGCGCCGCGCGCTGGCAGAGAGGCGAAACGGCATCCTCTTGGCAGCTGCCGTCAAGCAGAATGCGCGGTTTCGCTCCAGTCTCTGCGGGCGAGTGTGGGACGCGGAGTCTTTTCGGCTGAGCCTGCCTCTGTCCCTTTCAGAGAGTGTAACCGCAGGCAGCAAGTCATCGTGGTGTTGAACGACGTGTATGTGGCGGCCTTTCTGCACCTCTACAGCATCTGGAAAGCGCAGCACAAAACCATTGCCGACTCCGGCTTCCTGCTAAAGGGTGCGTTCCCCTGCTTTGCCTTCCTTTCCCTCTGCAAGGAAAATAACCAGAGGCCTAGAGGACTATCGTGGCATATTTTTGGTGTACTTTGCCACACATGAGGATGTTCGTAGCCTGCTAGGACTAAAGAGCAGGGGTGAAACACACGGAAGGCCTGAGCCCCTCCTCGTCGCTTCATCTTCGCTCCGGCGTTTACTTTCTATCAAGAACAGTAATTAATATATTAGTGCCCCATGGTTTTCCTCCCATTGCGTCTCAGATACTAGAGAGGTGAGTGCCTGTGGAAGCGCCCGCCCGGTTCAGAGGGGTGTTGTGTCGCGGTAGCTTGAGGAGCCAAACTGGGATGTTTCTTACCCCCTGCCCTGAGCGCCTGTTGCTACAGGCTTGCTGACACAGTACAGCACACAGTTGTGTAAGCAGCATAGCGCAAAGTCTAAGCGGAGTTGCCGATGCCGTGCTTTTTGCAGTAAGCATTAAATCAAACAGCAGGGTTATTTACCCTGGAGAAGATGGGCCTGATGTAAACAGAGCTGCTCAGATGGGCTGTGCTAATGGCTCCCTTTTAAAATGGGGTCCAGCTGTTGTGGCCAGGCTCGCTCTTTGGGCTCTGAGCTTGCCCAAGGGTTTTCAGCAAGAAGTTTTTTCATGCTTTCTCATGCCAAGTGCTGCCTCTCCTACAAAAAAATATGGTTTCCAGAAGGGGATGTCAATAATATGTTGAGACACCAGAAATAAAGCTTGTGAAGGCAGGGTAAAAACTTTATCTCAGGAATGTACATTCCATGCTGCATCCCTGAGACCATGCAGACCTCACAGTCTTTCCGTGTTTTTGCTTTGACTTTTCCAGAATTGGAGTCATTCACCAAAAAGAAACCAAAGCAACTCCTGAAATCCTTAGAGACCTACATGAACAGAAGCATTGCATTGCTAACAGATGGCGTTCAGCACCCATTTTCTGCTTCTGGCAACATCAGCTCCATTGCTAGCAGCCAGGCCAGCAAAGAGATAAACTTCACGGGCATTTGTGACCTGCAAGTTGAGCTGGAAGGAGATGCTCGACTGATCTGAAGCCAGGGGAAACCCGCAGCAGGAACCTTGCTTGCTGCACAGCTGTTGGAGCTTGCCTGACCGTGGCCCTGCTGGTTAGAGAGGTTTGGAAAGGGCTGCATGGGTCAAGATGGTAGACACCGAGCAACACCTCCGGCTGTGAGGTAGCTGCTAGCTCGGAGACGATGAGAAACGCAGCGGGAGAAGAGTCCGGCACTGAACTTAGGGCAGTCAGTAGAGCGTAAACTTTTGCCTGAGAGCAAAGAATTGGTCTGGAGGAAATGAGGAGGCAGCTGAGCTGCTGCCTCCTGGTCCACCTCGGGACGTGGCGGTTGGAGATCTGGATGGGACCCTGGCACCAAGAAAGTCTGTGGAGATCCTCCTCTCTCACAGGCATTCCGAATCACTGCACTGGCAGCACGTGGAGGGTCAAACGGCCTTAGCTGTGGGGCTAAGGCACAGTATTTTGCGTTGATGGCGCGCTGGGAGCATGAACGCAGCCACGTTGCTGCAGTTCGGGCAGCGGCCGACAGCTTGTGTGTCCCAAGATTTGGGGAGCCCTTGTGGACCCTCCGGGGGTGTTGCTGCGTGTGTATGTTCTTGTGTGTTTGTACCTAAATACTTCATTAAGAAAAGGTGGAGAAACACGTTTCTTGGCATACCGAAGACTGTGACTTGCGTTTGCTTACGGTTTCTGTGGATGGAGGGTGAGATTTGTGCTGGCAGAGGGTTGTTGGAGACAGCAGAGAAAAGCTCGTCCCGCTTCATGGAGGACTCGCGCGATCCTGGCCGAGGGCTGCGTTTCCAACCCATTTCCCATTCGCTCGCACACGCGGGCCTGGGCTCTGCCGCTTCGTGGTCAGCGCCGCCAGAGGGGCTCGGCGCACCCCTGCTCTGGCGGCACCCCTAAGACGGGGAGGAGCGAGATGGCGGCAGCTCCGTGTCCTGGCAAAAGCAGGTCCGTAGCGGCCAGCGGCGTGGGGAGAGCTTCGCCGTTAGACGGGGAGAGGAACCAAGCTCAGAGCGGTAACAGTTGCTATGTGCCCGGCATGTGCTGGCAGCAGCAGGTGCTTAGAAATGCTCCAAAAGCATCTTCTGCCCTGCAGAAAGAAAGAAAGAAAGAAAAGAAAGAGGAGAGGGGGAAAAAAACAGCATGCAATGAAATCCCACCACCACCACCAAAAAGAAGACGGGAGTTGCAGACAAAAGGTGTCTTTTCACAACCAACATCGAGGAGCCGCAGAGACAAAAGAGCGATATGCTGCTGAACGGGGCGCCGCGGCTGACTCATGCCATTATCCCACGTGAAAAGGTGAAGGGATTCGTGACAGCTCGGTGACTGGGCCGGAAAAACACTCCGTGGCTCCGGGTTTGGATATCCCGGCTCTGGCGTGGGAACGGCGCTTTCCTCAGGGCAGGGGGGAAAAGCCAGCTCTTCCCCGCGCCGGCCTTGGTCTGCCTCGAGCTGGGGGAAAGAAGTATTCCCTGGGATTCCCTGCCTGCGCCGCAGGGCCGGCTCCTCTCCTGCCTTGTGTGCCGGGATGTGCCGTGTTTTTCCGCTCAAAGCTGGGGTGTTTTCTTTCTTTTTCATTTTGTTGCGAGGAAGAGGAGGCAATTCCCGCTGTGCCTCGCTTTCCCGGAGCTGTGGGGCGGAAGCAGCTCGAGCGCGGGAATGGCAGCCCTTTTGGGCCTAGGGGGCTTTGTGCGGCCCCGAATAACCCGGCCTGGCGGCGGCTCCTGCCCCCGAGGGCTTCAGGGAGCCAGGGGAGGAAGGAGGCAGGGCAGCCCGGGGAATAGCCTGTTCTTGGGGGTCGTCTTTGGGGACGAGAGGAGCAAAGAGGCTCCCGAGGGAAGACGCGGCTCCCGGGCTGAGGCTGCCGCAGCTCATGACACCCCCGGGGCCGCGGCCTCCCCCCGCGGCGCCGCCCGGTTCCGCCCCCGGGGCGGCGGCGGCGGCGGCACAAACCCCTCCCGCGCCCGGCTTAAAACGCCGCGGAGGCGGCGCCGGGCAGCACAGAGCCCGGCGGCACCGGCACCGGCGGCGGCACCGGCGGCGGCACCGGCAGGCAGGGACGCGCGGGGCACTGGCAGTGGCGGGGAGGGCGGTGGAGCTGGGCTGTGGGCAGCGCCGGGGACACCGGGCAGTGCAGGCAGCTCTCGGGACACCGGGCAGGGCGCGGGCAGCTCTCGGGACACCGGGCAGTGCAGGCAGCTCTCGGGACGGGCAGGGCGCGGGCAGCGCCGGGGACACCGGGCAGTGCAGGCAGCTCTCGGGACACCGGGCAGGGAGCGGGCAGCTCTCGGGACACCGGGCAGTGCAGGCAGCTCTCGGGACGGGCAGGGCGCGGGCAGCGCCGGGGACACCAGGCAGTGCAGGCAGCTTTAGGGACACCGGGCAGGGCGCGGGCAGCTTTAGGGACACCGGGCAGCACAGGCAGCTCTCGGGACACTGGGCAGTGCAGGCAGCTCTCGGGACACCGGGTAGGGTGCAGGCAACACTGGGGACACAGGGCAGCGCAGGCAGCTCTAGGGACACCGGGCAGGGTGCAGGCAGCACTGGGGACACTGGGCAGCACAGGCAGCTCTAGGGACACCGGGCAGGGACACAGATAGTTCCAGGGACACCAGGCAGGGGCACAGGCAGTGCAGGTAGCTCTAGGGACACCCAGCAGGAGCACGGGCAGCCCCAGGAGGCCCCAGACAAGGCAGGCAGCCGGGCCGGCAGCATGGCAAGCGGGGCTATGGCTGCCTGGCACCCTCCAGCCCTGTTCTCCTGCCCTGCAGCCCGTGTCCCGGGGGGCTGTTGAGTGCCAGTGGCTGGACCGTGCCGGTCAGGGCAGCGCCAGGGCCATGGCTGGCCCTGGGGGCTACTCGGTGCAAGCCACCGCGGCCATCGCTGCCGCCATCACCTTCCTGGTGCTCTTTACCATCTTGGGCAATGTGCTGGTGATCATCGCCGTGCTGACCAGCCGCTCGCTGCGAGCCCCGCAGAACCTCTTTCTTGTGTCTTTGGCGGCCGCGGACATCTTGGTGGCCACCCTCATCATCCCTTTCTCCCTCGCCAACGAGCTCATGGGTTACTGGTACTTCCAGAAGACGTGGTGCGAGATCTACCTGGCCTTGGACGTGCTCTTCTGCACCTCGTCCATCGTGCACCTCTGTGCCATCAGCCTCGACCGCTACTGGTCCGTGAGCCGCGCCATCGAGTACAATGCCAAGCGCACGCCGCGCCGCATCAAGTGCAGCATCTTCATCGTGTGGATGATCGCGGCCGTCATCTCCCTCCCGCCCCTCATCTACAAGGGTGAGAAGAAGGATGCGCCCAGCGGGCGGCCGCAGTGCAAGCTCAACGAGGAGGCTTGGTACATCCTCTCCTCCAGCATTGGCTCCTTCTTTGCACCATGTCTCATCATGATCCTCGTGTACTTGCGCATCTACTTGATCGCCAAGCGCCGCCACCGCCATGGCTCCCACCAGAGCAAGCCCAAAGTGGCCAAGCCCCCAACGCCATCAACCCAAACCACGGCTTCCGATGGCGCCACCAAACTACCCGGACACCCAGGAGAGGGAGAGCACCCGGGGAACCTTCCCGTGCCAGCAGATCAGACCTCCCTGCTGAGCTCCAAGGAGCCACCGGCAGCCCCCAGCCCTGGCCAGCCCCCACCAGGGGAGCCCAGCATGGAGCAGCCCAACGGGCACTCAACGGGCACCGGGCGCCCCATGGACACGCTGGCCACGGGCACGGGGCGGGTGGTGCTGGTGCAGCAGGCGCCGACGCTGAGTGCCAGCCCTTGGAGGAAGAAGGCGCAGCTCAACCGGGAGAAGCGCTTCACCTTTGTGTTGGCCGTGGTCATCGGTGTCTTTGTGCTCTGCTGGTTCCCCTTCTTCTTCCTCTACAGCCTGGGCGCCGTCTGCCCCGAACGCTGCAAGGTCCCTGACAGCGTCTTCCAGTTCTTCTTCTGGATCGGCTATTGCAACAGTTCCCTCAACCCTGTCATCTACACCATCTTCAACCAGGACTTCCGCAAGGCTTTCCGCCGCATCCTTTGCCGCCGCTGGGCCCAGACGGCCTGGTGAGGGGCTCCGGTGTGGGGGGCTTGGTGACACGCCGGCCGGCCCCTTCCTCCCTGTTGGCTCCATCCTCCCACCTCTTTTGAGGGTCCCGAAACCCCGCAGCCCCAGCTGCTTCCCCTCTCCAGCCGTTGGCTGCGGGTCCTTTTTCTGACCCCACGGCCAATGGCCTTCGGGAAGGATTTTCCCGTCCTTGGGCCCTGTCTTTTCTCTCCCCGTCTTCATCTCTCCTTCTCCCTACTTTCTCCATCCCCCCCTTTTTTTTTCCCCTCTGGTGTCCTGTTCATCGTTACCGGCGGAGAGCAGACCCCAGGAGCCTGCAGCTCCCCTCCCACGCAGGCTCCCGAAGCTGCCCGCCCCGTGGGACTCCGCTTTCCCGGCTCGTCTCCAGGGCCGGCTGCTCCTCATCTCTCTCTCTCTCTCTCTCTCTCTCTCTCCCTCTCTCTCTCTCTCTCTCTTTTTTTTTTTTTTCCTCCTCCCTCTTTTCCTCCCCAGGATGCAATTTTGGCTGCAGAAACCCCAGAGCTTGCGGCGGGGGCGGGGCACGAGCCGGCGCGTTATGACGGGTTGAGCTGGTCCTTCTCCCTCTTCTCCACCTCTGTCCTGCAAGAGATGTCCCCAAACCCTGGGGAAACCTGCTTTTTTTCTTTCTTTTCTTTCTTTTTTGCCTTTTTCCCCTCCTCTTTCTTTCCAGAGGCTGGGAGTGTCCCCAGGCGTGAGCTCGGCAGGGGCCGCAGCCCCCCACCCCGGCTGGCCGCAGGCTTTTTAACAATAAAAGATATTTTGTAATAAGAAAAACTTCACTTTCTCGCTGCTTTTGACCGGGTCGAGTGGGACTCTTGGAGACTGGAAGATGCTTTCTGGGACGGGCGACGTGGGAGATCTCTTCGCCCCTACCCAGCCGCGGAGGGGGAACATCCGAGACCTCCCCGGCACTGATTTATTTCCCGAGACCTGCAGCCGCTTTTTTGGCTGCGCTTGACCGATGGCTCCGGGTCGCCGTCCTGGGAAGCGCAACGGCCGGGAGGAATGTTTGCGACGAGAGCGGGAACAAATTGTTTCCGAGGGTTGGGATCGGTTATTTATGGCAGTGCACGAAAAAATAACGTCCCCCCCGCCCAACCCCAGCCTCCTCCCCAAACCACCACCCCCAGGAATAAATCAAATCTCCGCTTCCTGCAGGCGCTGATGCCGCAGCCCCGAGGATGTTCAACCGGACAAGGGTTGAACGTGGAGAGGGATGGGGAGGGGGGATGATGGGGGACGTGTCCCCCCCCCCACCGCTGCCCCCATCCAGCAGAGCGGGGTGGATTCTCTAGGGTCTAATAGAAGGGTTGTGCGTCGAGCTGCACCCCCCGTGTGCATGCGTGCGTCCCCCTTTTTGGGTTGTCCAAGCCTGGCCGAGTCGCAGGGCAGTGTATCGCGACCCACGGCGGTGCCCTGTGACCCCCCCCCCCCCGCTACGGGTGTAGCCATGGCTCACGGCGGTGTCTCGCGACCCCATTTCGGCACATGGCGACCCACGGCGGTGTAGGGTGGCTCCCGGTCGCGTCGTGGCTTGCGAGGTAGCATTGTGACTCGCAGCGGTGTATCGCGCCCCGCACCAGGGTTTCGTGACCCACGTGGGTGTATCGTGACCCATGCGACTGCGTCGTGGCTCAGCGGCGGTGTGTTGTGACCCACGACTGGTGTATTGTGCATTAACGATGGTGTCTCATGACCCATGTCGGTGTATGGTGACTCACTGTGGTGTGTTGTGCCCCACACCAGTGCGTGGTGACCCACACTGGTGCATCGTGACCCACACTGGTGTGACTTGTGATGGTGTACCATGACCCACACCAGTGCACTGAGACCCACACCAGTGCGTCATGCCCCACACCAGTGCGTCATGCCCCACACAAGCCGTATGGTGACCCACACCAGTGCATCGTGACTCATGATGGTGTTGCATGACCCACACTAGTGCACTGTGACCCACGCTGGTGCATTGTGCCCCACAGCAGTGTGTGGTGACCCACACTGGTGCATTGTGCCCAATGCCAATGCATGGTGCCCCACACCAGGGTATCGTGACCCACACTGGTGCATTGTGACCCATGATGGTGCACCGCAACCAACACCAATGTATCATGACCCACACCAGTGTATGGTGACCCGTCCGGTACATGGTGACCCATGCTGGTCTACAGTGACCTACATCAGTGCCTTGCTGCCCACATTGGTGCCCTGGGACCCACACTTTTCCAAGCCAGCCCTAGCTAAGACCCTCCCCCCCCCCCGCCCTGCCTGGCCAACCATCCTTGCATCACCACGGGCTTTAGATCACATGGGGAGACTTCTCAGGCCGTTCCCACCCGATATGAGGACCCCAGTGCACAGGGGACAAGCCGAGCACTTGGGGACACCGGATGTCCGAGCAGGAAAGCCAGCACCACGGGGCCAGGGCCGGGGAGAGCTCATCCTCGCCGCGGTGGAGCTGGGCCGCCGCCTCTCCACCTCCCCGTCCCGCCGGGGACCCGGCTTCTGGCTGGCCCTGAGTTGCCTGAACTTCTGGGCAGCCTTTTCCCAGCCTCGTCCTGCCCCTCGGAGCCGGCGGCCATTGGCGTGTGGGGCTGGCCTGCCTGGGATGCCGCTGGGGGCGAGCGCCGGCGGGGCGTGCGATCTGAGCCGGCGCCGCTCGGCAGCGCCGGTGCCAGCGCCTGCTGGCTGGAGACCAGGAGAACCCGGCTGGGTGCTGCCGGCAGCTGGTGGCTCTCGCGCCTCCCGCCTGGGCACCGTCCTATGGGGCTGGGCACGGTCCTGTGGGGCTGGGCATGCTTCTGCAGGGCTGAACACAGTGCTACGGAGCTGAGAGTGGTCCTATGGGGCTGTGTATGATCCCATGGGGCGGAGCATGGCCCTATGGAGCTGGGCATGGTCCTACGGGGCTGGGCACTGTCCCATGGGGCTGGGCATTGTCCTGTGGGGCTGAGCGTGGTGCTGTGGAGCTGAGTATGGTCTTATGGGGCTGGGCATAGTCCTGGGGGACTGGCCATGGTCCTGTGGGGCTGAGTGCAGTACTGTGGGGCTGAGTGTGGTTCTATGGGGCTGAGTGTGGTCCTGCAGGACTGTGTATGATCCTGCGGGACTGTGTATGATCCTGTGGGGCTGGGCACTGTCCCGTGGAGCTGGGCATGGTCCTGTGGGGCTGAGCATAGTCCTATGGGGTTTAGCATGGTCCCGTGGGGCTAGGCATAGTCCTAGGAGACTGGATACAGTCCTGTGGGGCTGAGCGTAGTCCTGTGGGGCTCAGCGTAATCCTATGGGGCTGAATATAATCCTATGGGACTGCACACCATCCCGTGGAGCTAGGCATGGTCCTGTGGGGCTGAGTGTGGTCCTGTGGGGTCTGAGCATGGACCCATGGGGCTGAGCGTAGTCCTGGGGGACTGGGCATGATCCTGTGGGGCTGAGCCTGGTCCTGTGGAGCTGGGAATAGTCCTGTGGGGCTGAGCATGGACCTATGGGGCTAGGCATAGTTCTGGGGGACTGGACATGGACCCGTGGGGCTGAGCATTGTCCTGTGGGGCTGTGTATGATCTCATGGGGCTGAGTGTGCTGGTATGGGGCTAGACATGATCCTGCAGGACTGGGCATGGTCCTGTGGGGCTGAGCATGGTCCCATGGGGCTGAGCGTAGTCCTGTGGGACTGAGCATGGTCCTGTGGGGCTGTGCGCGATCCCATGGGGCTGAACATGGTCCTATAGGGCTGAGTGCAGTCATATGGGGCTGAGCATGGTCCCATGGGGCTGAGCACAGTCCTGTGGGGCTGAGCATGGTCCTGTGCATCCCTGTGCTCCGAGTCCCCCCCTTATATCCATATCCAGCTTAGCCAGGCTTGCTAGGGAAAAAAAAAATGCCTGCCCAAATTCGCCTTTTTCCCCTCAAAATTAAAGCTAATAAAGCATTTCCCGGTTCTGGGGTGGCCCCTCAGCACCCCGGTGCTCAGCTGCCAGCCCCAGCTGCCAGCCCCATGGCGTTATTAGCACCAAAAACCTACGTGCTATTACCATTCCTGGGCATTAATGTGCATTTTTGCTCCGCGGAGCCGGGCGCCGGCGGGGATTTTGGCAGCCGCCCATCCCCGAGTCGCCCTCTTTCCTCCCTGTCCCGCCGTTTGCTGCCTGGTTAATGATTGCCGACGGCCACGCCGGCTCCCGTTAGCGGTGATGAGCTGGGAATTTTTTGCCACGGCAAAAATTAAAAAAAAAAAGCCAAAGTGGCCGAAGCTCTGGCCCGTTTCGGCTCGTGCCGAAGCCCGGCGGGCTGCTGACCCCCCCCTCCCTCCCCACCGCCTCATTCCCACTGCTCCCTCCTAATAAATTCCCATTGGGAAGCGCCGGGAGACAGAGAGATTAATTGGGCGGAAATGCTAATTGCTTGTTTTCCAGCCCTCTCCCAAGCAACGCCGGTCAGTCCGGCTCCGTCCGGGAGGTTTTGCTCCTTGCTGGGGTTTGGCCTCGGCTTCGTACGGGGCCAGAACTGGTACCAGTAAGCGTGTGCTCCCTCCAACTGGGCTGGGAAACGGCCAGCAAGGTGGCTGCAGGCGTTCAGCTTGGATGATGCTCGTGGTGGTGGTGGTGGTGGAGCGGGGGTGGGGACATGCGACGAGTTCCTGCCAGGTCTCAGCCTGCTCCTCGGCAGCCGGTGTTTTCGCGTTGCTTCTTTTAACGCAGTTTCCCGAAAAGAAAGGGGTGGCTGGCTCGGACCGTGGGTTGCTGCAGAGATTTGGGGGGGGGGGGGGTGAGGTTGGTTTTTTAGCTGTTTCCCCACCACCACCACCACCTCCCAGGAGGAAACGCCGCTTCGCAGCTGGCTCCCACTGCGTGTCCTGGCTCCAGGCGGCAGGTTCCCGGGCTAAATCACAGCTCCTCAATCACCCTCCCTGCCCGGGGTGGCAAAGAAACCCGCAGATAATTAACATAGAAAATGATTTAAGATATCTAGGTGCCTTCTCCTTCCTCAACTTTCTTCCCTCCCTGGCAGCGATAAAGTTTGGACCACTTTTGCACTCCAGCGCGGCAAGCGCATCTTCGCTTCTTCACGAGGGAAAAACGTTGGTTTCCAGCTGAACATTTAAAAATAAGGCTCTGGGAACGGCTCCTTGGGCCTTCAGGGCTTGTGAAAGCTCTTTATTTGTATTTCGATTTAATGGCAACGTAATAAAAGCCGGGGAAGGGAAGATACGGTAACCATAGACACCATCGCAGCAATTCGCTGCTGCTGCGCGATTTGGGGAGATTAAAAGCCAGAACAGGCACTTTGTACAGAAAGTATTAAAAAAGAAAAAAAAAAAGCTGAAAATCTGAAATCTTCTTGTTTCGGTGATGAGTCGGAAGGAGACGATCTCTGGGACTGGGCGGCGGCGGCAGGAGCCAAAGCATGAAGCACCTGCACCACGGGAACGGAGTGAATTTTGCCATTATCGGTGTTTCTGTAGGTGCCAGAAGTCCCACAGCTGGGCTGGAAAAACTGAGGGAAAAAAAAGGAGGAAAGTCCTAGATCCTTGATGAAGGCACAAGCTCCCCCGAAGTTTATCGAGGCACCGCGTCTCCCGAACCCCCCTGCTTTCTCCCTTCTCTTTTCCCTATGAAGTAAATAAGTCAAACTGCCACTTTTTTTAAAAAAATATATATATATATATATTATTTTCCCTATGAGACAACTATTAAAGGATAAAAAGCTCTCAGCGGCACTTAAAGGCAAATTTTCACTGCCAGCCCACAGGGTGTTTAAAACATCATCGTCGTGAGTCAGGGGAAAAGTGCTGCCTTTTGGGGGCATTTTTGGTGCCATTTGGGTGACAAGTGTCCCCACTTTTCCCAGAGTTTCCAAGATTTTAGTGGGTGTGAGACAGGAGTGATGGGGACTGTGATGAGGACAGGGCCTGGGGGGTAATGGGGACACGTGATGGGGATGGGGCCACCATCCCTGGGGGTGATGGGGACCCATGATGGGGGACAGGAGCCTCGAGGGGGTGACGGGGACCTGCGATGCGGATGGGGCCACCATCCCTGGGGGTGGTGGGGACCCATGATGGGGGACAGGAGCCTCGAGGGGGTGACGGGTACTTGTGATGGGGATGGGGCCACCATCCCTGGGGGTGATGGGGACCCATGATGGGGGACAGGAGCCTTGAGGGGGTGACGGGGACCTGCGATGGGGACGGGGCCACCATCCCTGGGTGTGGTGGGGACCCATGACGGGGACAGGGTGCCATGGGGGCAGCGGCTCAGCTCCGCGGCGGGAGGTGCCGAGCCATGACGGGGCCGGGGAGGCGCCGCCGCGCCCCTGCGCGGGGGGCGGGGCGGCCCCGGGGGGCGCTCGAGAGCGCGGGGCCGCGCGCGCGCGCGCGTCGGCCCCGCCCGCGGCCGCGGTGAGAGCGGCGTCGGGGCGGGAGGGGGGGGGGGTAGGCGGTGGCGCCGGGGGGGGGGGGCCACGGCGGCTGGGGGGGCCACGGGGCAGGAGCGGGCAGCGGGGCGCCCGTGTGGGGCTCGTGTCCCCCCCTCTCCCTCGCCCTGTGGGGCAGGTGAGGCTTGTGCCTCCCCCAGCCCGATGGGGTGCATGAGGTTCCTCTCTCCCCTCCTCCGCAGCCCTGTGGGGCTCCTCCCCCCCCCCCAACCCCGGCCCTATGGGGTACATGAGGCTCCTCTTCCCCCATCTCCGGCCCTGTGGGGCATGTGGGGCTCCTCTCCCCGCTCCTCCCAGTCCTGTGGGGCCCCTCTCCCCCCATCCCTGGTCCTATGGGGCACGTGGGGCTCCTCTCTCCCCTCCTCCCCAGCCCAGTGGGGCTCCTCTCCCCCCCCCTTCCCCATCCCTATGGGAGATGTGGGGCTCTTTTCCCTCCATCTCCAGCCCTATGGGGCACGTGGGGCTCCTCTCTCCCCTCCTCCCCAGCCCTGTGGGGCTCTTGTCCTCCCCAGCTCTGTGGGGCACATTGGCTTGTGCCCCCCCCCCCATCCCTGGTCCTATGGGGCACATGGGGCTCCTCTCTCCCCTCCTCCCTAGCCCTGTGGGGCTCGTGTCCCCCCCCACCCCCCATTCCTGGCCCTATGGGGCATGTGGCACTCATTCCCCCCCCAGCCCTATGGGGCCTGCATGGGGCTCGTCCCACCTAGCTCTATACGGCCTGTGTGGGCCTCGTTCTCCCCAGCCTTATAGGGCGCATGGGGCCTGTACGGAGCCCACTGCTCCCCCCAGCTCCACTCCAGTCCCCCAGAGCCATTTTGGGGGCATAAAACGACACTTTTAGTCCCTCTCTGCGGCATGGGCTCACGGAGCCACTAACAAATTCTGGTGTTTTCATTGCCCGCGCCGACGGAAAACAAACGGTGGTTGGGAAACGCCAGGCGCTGTGGAGGGAGGAAAACAAACCCCGCGTGATTCTTGGCAGCTCCCATTATTCCAAAACCGGGGGCATTTTTCCCCCTACCTTGTTTCTGTGGTTTTTAACCCAACCTTGCTGCTTTACTTAGAGCAGGTCTCTGCGCAGCAAGGAGAAGGTGAGTTTTGAAGGCTGTGAGAAAAAAAAAAGAGAGGGAAAAAAGAAAAAAAACGTTTTTTCAAAGCACTCGGAGCGATGGAAAGCCTTCGCCTTTCTGCCTTGATCTCCAGCAAAAGCCCAAGGCGCCAGGTCCCTTTTGCTCCGCCGCCAGTCCCCTACCGCCTCCCTAAAAGCCTCCAAAATACGATTTTTTTCCCCGTTTGTTTCTGTCTTGATTTTTGCAGCTCGCAGCGAGAGCCCCGAGCCCGATGTCGGCAGGACGCCCGTGTGGGGCCATCCCTCCGACCCTGACTGGATAACGTGCTTGCTGCCTTGCACTGTGAATAATTCCCGATAAAGCCAGGTGTGTCTGCAGCGTGGCCTGCTTGAGGGCATCACTCGTGATTTTTATTTTATTTTATTTTATTTTGATTTCCTGGTGCTTTTTCAGCTGGGCTGTTGCTACCAGGCGCAAAGCTGCAGTGCAAGCTGAGCATATGCTTCTATCCCACCTGGGCTTCGTTATTTTTCCTTCTGGATTTTCAACGTGATTTTCTTGGTTTGTTTTTTCTGCAGGGAGCAACCTCGTTTCTGCGGTGTTTTAACTGGCAACAAAAAGGGGGGAAAAAGAAAAAGGGGGCTGAAATAATCTTTCTTCCTTTCTCTTTTTGGAATAAAAACAACTGGAAAATAGTATTCCAAAAAGAAAAGAAAGGAGGGAGGGAGGGAGCTTAGAAATGTCTTAAAAGTGTCTGCAAACTGTGCTGCAGGAGGGACTGGCACATGCAGGTGGAAATAGTTGGGCAGTCCAAACTGGGGCAAATAACCCGTATTATGGGATGCCCTGTCTTTCTGTGCAGCCCTCCCTGATCCTCCCAGGACCCGTGCACTTGTTTAGCTGTGAAAAGCTGCCTGTTTTTTTCCTCTGTGCTTTCTCCAGCCCAGAAAAGCTGTATTATAAAGGTTCTTAAGGGCTTGGAAATTAAGGATTTTCGCGGTGCAGGAGCCCGGGGCTCTGTCGCTAGCTCAGGACGCGGACGGAGTGGAGATGCTGTCAGTGCTGCATGGTGTGAAATAACTGTAATTAGATCCTTCGGCAGGCTTGTTTTCCTGTGTAGCTGGGGAGTTTTGAACAGTGTTTCTCGTTCCTGCCTGGGAGGAGAAGGCCTGAGAAATGTCATTAAAGATTGCAAAATGCCGAGGATTTAAGCCCTAGGGTCTTTCAAGTGTTTGGAGAGAGAGACGCTTCCAGAAATAGCAAGCGGGGTAGTGTTAAATCTCGCCCTAACAGGCGAGAGCGGCCAGATAAAATCAGTGCGTCCTCGCCGTCCCAGCCCATCCTGCCAAACTGCCCTCGGAGATACTTGGCAGACACCCCGGGAAGGCTCAGAGGGCGCTTGCAAATTCGCGGAGGCGAATCAAGGCTTCGGCAGCGTCACGTGAGAGGGAGGAGAGGGCAATGGTGCTAAATCGGTGCCGCCGAAGGGGAAGAACCGGCTCCGCCGTTACGGTCGGTGTCGTGCGCGCCGCCTCGTAGCCGCTAGTGCGTAGGACAGCGGGTGTTTGGGGGCATCGAGTCAGGTCGGGTTTTCAAAGCTGGTCGGGGTTTCGGAGAGCCAAACTTCCCGCGCGTCCGCCCGGACGCTTCGCTGCCGCACCGGCTGCTCCGAGCCCTGCGGCGCCTTGGCACCGGCAAGGGTTTTCACCTGAGCGTGGGCCTGGCTGAGGCTGGTTTTTCCCACGGCTTTGTGGCTGGTAGAGGAGGGAAGGCCAGTACCGGAGCGGATTCCCTTGCCTCAATCCGGGGAACAGCATCTCCGCCGCTCCGAACAGTGTGATTATTTCAGGTGTAGCGGCCAAAGCTGCTGGTGTTCCTGGGGAGCCTCTAGTAGAGGAGAACATCTAAGGGTGCCTTCCTCAACGGGGATATTACCACGGAGGTATTGATGCGTTTTCCTTCCCTGCAAAACAGGGCGAAGTGAGGTGACCAAGGTTGCATCAGGAGGCAGTGGCGGAGCTGAGAAATCGGTGAGAAAAGTAGTTCCTCCCCTTATTTTGAGCCTCTCGTTCCCCCTTGTATCACGGTGGAGCGATGGAAAGGTGAAATCCCACGGCGGTGGGCGCCAGTTTCCACCGATCGGCTCCGTCTTCTGGAAGTGCTCGAGCCTGGCGGGCAAGAGCGGGGGAAACTGAGGCGCAAAGTGGGGAGCAGAGCAGGCACCTCGCAAGTGGGTGGCAGGCCTGGGAGCCACCGCCAGCCCTCTGTCGGGAGCTGCGGCCCGCTTGGGGAAGGAGTGGGGACAGGAGCTCGGCTCTGTATGGGCACTGCAGGGTTTTTGGGTACAGATTGGCATCTCCTTGCCAGGGGGAGGAAGATGTGGGAGGGAGAAGTCAATTGTAGCGATACTGGAGCAGTATTACAAAGAAAAAATTCTTTTCCCGAGGGCTTTTGGCACGTTGGTTGCTGGGGTTTTGTTTTTTTTTTCCTTATCCTTTTGTGCTATATACAAGCTGTAGAACAATTGGTTTTTTTTCTTTTTTTTTCTGCCAAGGAGCAGGCCTTTTCCCTGCAAAAGCCTGGATTTGGGAGAGGGGCTGAGCACCTTTCTTCCTAGCACCCTGCAGGTCCCATCCTGCCATGGCCCCCACCTGGTTGCTCTCAACCTCAGGTCATGGCAGTGGAAAGTTTCCTGAAAGAAAGTTGCGTTTGGCTGGGCGATGCCGCCGCTGGTTTTACACAAGCAGGATGGTGGCAAAGGGTTTGGCAGGCTCCGCTGGGCAAGGCTGGGAGCTGAACGCGCGGCCCAGGCCTGGGCTCTACCCGCCAGAGCCGTTTCCTTGCTTCCGAAATGAGCTGAACTTTCCCAGCGTGCTCCCGGCTCTTGCTAACTTCTTCCTTCCCGTGTCTCCCCAGCCGGACACGGGACTCCTTCCTGCAGGGAACCCCCGCCCTGCGCAGAGTGAGCACCCCGGGGCACCGATCCCGCTAGATTTGGGTGCCCGCGCTCCTCCAGCCGAGGAGGTGCAACTGCGGCGGACGAACGTAAGTGATTTCCTCGGGGCTGGGCTCAGCCGGGAGGGGGGGCGGCTCCGGGGCAAAACCCCCTGGGAGAGGAAAAATGGAATGAGCGGAGGTTTCCAAGCCTTCTGCGAATACGCACAGCTTCGCGAGGCCGGGGAGCAATCCAAAGTCTCCCCTCTGCTCGCAGGTCTCCGCTCTGCAGGCCATGTTTTAGGTGCGTTTGCTCCCTTTCTCCCCAGCAGCCCCTGCAGTGGGATATTTTCCCTGCCACAAGGCGAGTGGGTTTGGGGAAGTGTTAGCCAAAACATCATGTTTCCAGTGCTGGCAGGGGGGTTTACACCATCCCTTCTCTCTTTCTTTTCCTCACTGCTCCCACAGATGAAAACCTGGGTTTGTGATTTGGGGCAGAAACTGGAGATTTTCACCCCTTTCTTGGGCAAGTACCGCCCATTCGTGGGGCGTTGCTGCCAGACCTGCACCCCGAGGAGCTGGGTAAGAGAGAGATGCGGCTTGGCCAAAGGGCTCGAAAGCGGTGGGTTTGCTTTCCCAGCTACGTCCATCCGCAAGCGACTGGATCAAACTCCAGCCAGCTCTGGCCTTCCCACGCAGTTTGGGATCCCTGTGTGCTGGAGCAGAGGACGGGCCACCGCCCAACGGGCCTCGCTGGCCTTTGCACCCTCCGCGAGGGTTTGGAATCAGAGCGGAGCAGCCGGGCAATCGTGTCCGTAACGTGCCTGCCTCTCCGAACCATTGTCATCAAAGGCAGGCAAGCTGCTCCAGCTTTTTCCCGAAAGAGCTACCTCCTCTTTCTGCTTTCAGGATTGCTTCTACCACGAGCAATTCTCCTCTCTCGGCTTCCGCAACATCATCCGGGTGAGGGAGGAAAACACCAGGTGAGGACAGGACTGTGCCAGAGATGCCGGGCAAATCACTTCTTCCTTTTTTTTTTTTTTTTCCCTGTCCAAATCCATGTGCAGAGAACCACTGCCACTGTACAGGGCTGTTGGGATGCCTCTCCGTCATCTTTGCTAGCCACAGTCCAGTAAGTTGTTACGTTAATTATCGTTTGCAAGGCTGAAAGCCACATCCCTGAGTGCAGAGCGTTAATAACAGCGGAGAAGAGAAGACTTGATCTGTTCTTCTAGTTGTTGTCGCATTTGCAGCCTGGGAGGAGCAGTCAGCTACAGAGTCAAGGATTTGGGTTGTTTGGCTTTGTTGTTGTTTGTTTCTTTCTTTTAAGTGAAAACTAGTATTTTGATGCTGTTGGGAAGAGCTCAGAGGGAGTTTCGTTCTCCTCTCTGACTTCAGCACAAGGCAAAGCTCACGCACGCAGTGCTTGGAGCAGGCCTGGGCCAGTCAGCTGCTAGCCCCTTGGGAGATGCGAAATAGCCTCTTATTCCAGTCTCTCGTTTGCTTCTTCCTCCCGACAGCCCTAAATCCAAATTCTTAGCTGGGGTGAATCAGCCTCTTCCTCCAGCTGAAGGAGCTGACGTGGCTGCTTAGTAGCCGCTCGCTTGCCAAATGCCTGTTGTTGAAGTCAGCCTGATTTTCGGAGGTGCTGGACTCCTTTTGGTTCCTATCCATTGCAGCGCAGTCCCTAGTGGCTTAGCAATTCTGCGCTGTATTTTTCCAAATCGGGTCATTATGCTCTATTCTACTTGAAATATCCCAGCTCCAGCTTTCAAACTCTTTGAATAATTCATCTCTGCTCAGAACAACTCAGGAGTTGCGGGATGCTAAAAAGAGGCTAGTGATGGACGGGTGAGATCATAAGCTGGAAGACGGAGGTCTGAAGTTCCCGTGTCTCTGTCCTGGCACCTGCAAGCCTTTCACTCCCTGATTTTCCACATGCTCCTCTTTCTTCAGCTGTGCAAAATCTTAAAACTTGGTTACGTCCCTCGCTAGTCTGCTAGTGCTGCCTAGCTCTGATTTGGGGCGGATTTGGGAAAGTCCCTGCCTTTGGACCGCAGCAGCATCCCTGGTGCTGGCAGAGGCTGTTTGCTTGCTGGGTCGTTGCTGATGAAAGCTAATTTGGGGGTTGGGGATATCTCAGCAGATGTCGGTCTCTTGGCAGTGGCTTGCTACTCTCCCCTCCTGGATGGGAGTGGGAGAGTTGAGGTTACCTCGCACATTTTCTTGCCACCTGGAAAACCCCTGTGGTGCCCTAACAATTACAGGTTTCCTTTTGGCCACTGCCTGCACCCCTCACCAAGAGCGATCCTGCCTTGGGTGGGCACCCTGAGGGCTAAGAGGAGGAACAGAGTGGCCTGGAGTGCTGGACTCTGGGGAGTGTGAAACTGCCAGTGCCTCAGTTTCCTCAGCGGTAGAATGGGGAGAAGAGTCTTAAGCTCTTGCAGCAGCACCTCTGAGGCAGGCTGATGGAGTACCAATACCCTGGGAAGGTGGGAGATGCTTTTCCATGCAGCCTCTAGCTTGGGCTCCTCTAATGACCTGCTGGATGTCACTGTCTGTCTCCGTGTCTAGGTACAGGGGTTGGCTGGTTCGGAGACTTTGTTATTTCCTCGCTGTCTTGGATTGGAAAGTTCCTGCTGATGCCCCCGGGGACCTCGCAGAGAGGATCTGCCGCAGTAAGAGGTAGGTGGGAAGAGCTGGAGGGCTCTCTGCGGTCATCCTTCAGCAGCGCGCCCGCTGCAGGACCCGGGGACGTGCTGGGGAAAGGAAAGCAAATGCTTTCCGGATGCCTGGGTTCGGCTCCGGCTCGGCCCTCTCTGGAGCACGACGATACCAGCAGAAGATCGTGAGCTTTGATCCTCCTGCTCTTCCTTGGTGGTATCGGGAGAGCACCTTGGAGAGCTGTTAGCAGTCTCAGCAGGGTATTAAGAAGCAGGAGCCATTCAGAAAACGTCTGGGCATAAGCGAAGCCGTTTGTGGCTGAACACGGGCAGAAAAGGATGGGAAGCAGCGCCCAGCTGGGGTCCCGTCGCTCCTGCAGCCCCCTCGCTGGGACCCTCTCCCTGTTGTCCATGTGGGGCTTCCTTGCGAAGGCTCCCGCAGGAGAAGAGCCAGGTCCCAGAGGTCTGCACAGAGCTGCGGTTTGCAAATGCAGGGCGTTAGGGGTTTCTTGTAGCTGTCAAGCCAAGGAAAGCAAAGTGGGCTGCTGCCGCCACGCGGGATGCAGCTGCTGGTGGAGGGAGGCGTGGGAACGGCTTAACCCTGCTGGAGCTCTTCCTGCCGCTCGGATTTGGCCGGCATGGCCCCGCCGTCAGGCGAGCGGGGTTGCGTTTGCCACTGCCTCTCGTGGGCTCGAGGACACTGGGACCGAGCTCAGGGCGAGGACGCGGCACTCCCGTCCCGTCGCTCTGCCCCGGGGGCAGACGGCAAAGTTGTCCAGCGCTCGGCCGGGCCGTGTCTCTCTTGTGCTGTGCAGTGTCTGGCGCAACGCAGCCTTGTCAGGCAACTGTCACCTAAGTCGTCATCGCTAATTGTAAAGCGCGATGCTGGCAGTCGGCACATTATAATGACTGTAATATATAATGCTTTTACTGAGGAACTCGTTAACCCGTTGCTTGGGTCTCTGCCCGTATTTTCCCTGTCATCTTTGCAGGGTACAGGATGTCGCTGCTGGCCAGGCCCGTGGCTCTACAGGGGACGGCAAGTCCCCCCTGCGGTGGAGGGACAAAGTACTCAAGATCCTGGCTGAAATTCAGGCCCCGCTCTCCCTTTTCATGCTGAGGTACACTCTCCGTCTCCAGCGGCTTCAAATCCCCCTCGGTGATTCCTCTTGGCCGGCAGCTTTCATCCCTAGGTTGAGGAATCCCAGCTACCGCAGTCCCTCCGTGGTGGTTCCTAACCCTCTTCTCCTCGCCAGGTCTCTCTCGCACTCTTTAATGTGCTTCATTCAGCCTCTCGCAAAGCTGGGGGTTGCGGGGTGGCTCACGATCCTTTTGGGGAAGACGTGTGTGTGCCGAGGGCCCGGTGCTGTGACAGCAGGGTGGGTGGCTTGGATTCAAGGGCTGGGGACAGAGCAGAGCTGTGGGGTCCTTGGCATGACATGGCCCAACCTAGTGCTGCTCCTGGGGGTCTTGTGCAGCAACTTGGCGATATTTTCACTGACTCCTTCTAGGGAGCTGGAATATAGCACCAGAGTGGAGGAGAAGGAGGGGGGAAAAACCCACAGGGGGGTGGATATCAAAGCAAAGTGAAAGGGAACTTTTCCTTTCCTTTTCTCTTGCTCACATTTTTTTCCTCCTGTCATTGAGAAATTAGCAATTAAAGGTTGCATTGTAGCCTAATTGCTTGTCTGATTGAGCTGTAATAAAAGAACCCTCTGAGCAGTCTGAAGTATTTAAAGGGAAGAAATTATCAAGGGGATAAAAGCATTCGAATCCTTCCCGTAAACAGCCTGTGGGAGGATGGGGGAGATGGAGGGGTAATTGATTTGAGCTTTTGTTTTTGGGGAGGCAGGAGGGCGGAGGAGGGTGGTCTTGTCACATCCAGCCTTTAATGTTTTAACTTAATTTATTATAAAGCTGTTTATTTGCTTTACGGGAGCTGAGAAGCGTGATTTTTGCATAGATACTTCGGAGTGTTGTGCCTTGTGCAGCCCTGCTTGCTGCCTGCCTGGAGAAACTGAGGCAGGGGAGGGTGAGGATCTCTTGCTGCGGGGCTCCCCAGCCCTTCTGGCCTCTGCAGAGCAAAAGCACATCCCGGGAAAGGAGGCAGTTGAAGGGAATACATCTCCTGAAGGGCTCGGGTGTTGCTTTGTGGCCTGGCTGAGGTTTAGGGGCCATTGTTTGGCTGTGGCATTGCTCACTCACTTGTTTTCCTGACCCACTCTGCAGGCTGTGCGGCTGGGCTCTGCTCAGGCTCCTGAACCACCTCTTCCTCAATGTGCAGCTCCACCGAGGGCAACTGGAGATGGTGCTGAGAGCCGCCAGGACGGTAAGGAGCCCGGCTCCCTGGTCTCGGCCCGCGTGCCGGGTTGCCGGCCCTGCAGCGCCCCAAACCGCCATGGCGTTCTCCCTCCCCACAGCCCGGCGTGCCGCTGGTTTTCCTCTCGACGCACAAGTCGCAGCTAGATGGGCTGCTGCTCTCCTTCGTCCTCTTCTCCCAAGGCCTGGGGGTGCCCAGAGTGACGGTGGGTGGCCAAACCTGCAGTCGTCACCTCCGGTAAGGCACAGGACACTCCTGCTCCTTGCAACCCGTGGGGCACTTGGCCAGCTCCCTGCTCACAGAGGAGGGAACTGTGCTCGGAAAGCCCCAAAGTTAGCTCAAGCCAGGGTGGGGAATAGGGAGCGATGGCTGTAGCTGTCCCGGGCTCTCGCCTCCCTCGGAGGATGCGCGGGAACCCTGACAGCGTGCGTTGGGGGGATGCAGCCCCACGCAAGGTGGCTGCCCCTGGCGTTTTGTCTCCCCCCGCCCCGGCAGGGCCTTGCTCAGCAGCCTGGGAGGCGTTTTCCTGCCCACAAGGACAGAGCGGATGCGGAGTGGCCAGGACGAAGAGCTCTCGGGAGCTGTGCTCGCTGCGGTAGGTGGGACCAGCCGCCGGCTTTTCCCCACACTGGGAGGGAAGAAACATCCCCCCGCCCCATGCTCCAGAACCGCTTGGCGAAGGTGTCTAGGGTGGTCTCGGGGACGCACGGGACCATGGGCTGGGCAAGCTTTTCCCTTGACCGAGGTTGTGGGATTGAAGGAAGGTCCCAAGCGATGGGTGGTGGCAGCTCTTGGGCATCCGTGCGTCCCCGGGGCTGCGCCAGTCTCACCCCTTACGCTCCGGCAGTACGTCGAGGAGGTGCTGAAGAGCCAGCAGCCTCTGCTGATCTTCCTGGAAGAGCCCTTCTCCGGCACCCTGCATCTCTCTGCCCCTGCTTGGGAGTGGCTGGCCCTGGTGTACCGAGCTTTGCGGGACAGCGCCGTCTCCGACGTCCTCCTGGTCCCCGTGGGCATCGCCTACGACGTAGCCCCCGACGGCCACTGCGCGGGGCAGGCGGTGAGAGGCTCTGCCGCGGCACCGCGAGGGCTCCTGGAGCGCGCCAGCCAGCTGCTCGCCCCTGCTAACGCCTCGCTCCCCTCTTCTCGCAGCACGGCGCTCGGCCCCTCAGCCTCCGCGCCTGCCTCTGGGCAGCATGCCGAGCATTGAGCCAGGAGTTTGGCTGCGCCCGGGTGGACTTCGCCCAGCCCTTCTCCTTACAGGTACCACAGCGGGATTGGCAACCCTGGGCTCCTGTGCCACAGGAGCAGGGCTTTGGTCCCCAAGATTTAGCAGTCCCCACATTGGGTCTTGCAGGACGAATTGCCGTGATGCTCTCAGCTGTCCAAACCCCCATGGGGTGGACTGAGCAGTTCAGGATGGCTGGGGGGAATCTGGCATTCTCCAGGGAATCCAGCGAGCCCATGTCCAGGGGAAGCTGTGGGGGGTGACTGGGGAAACTGGGTTAGCTGGGAAGTGGCGCTGAAGAGCCAACAGGTCTCTTCTGCCTCACTCCCAGGAGTTTGTGGCAAAAAACCTTGTCAGGCGGAGCTGTGCAGGGAAGTCGCTGGAGGAGCTGCTGCTGCCTACTGTCCTCGGCACGGGGTGAGCAGGAGCTGAGCCCCGGCGAGGGGCCGCATCTCTCCACCGGTGGCTGCCGCCAGCCCGAATTACTTGCATCCGTCGCCTCTGTCCTCTCCAGCTCCAGCCAGGTGGATGGCAACAAGGCAGAGGTTTGGGGTCCAGGCGCCAGAACAGCTGCCGGCTTGAAACCAGAAGAAGAAATATTGGTGACCAAGCTGGGCCTGCACGCCCTGAGCGGTAAGGGGGTCTGGAGCGCACCCTCGAGGCATTGCAAAGGTGCACGAGAGCTGTCGCCTCTTGATTTTATAAGAGACGCCCCTCACAGCTTCAGCATCAGTGCCGGCGTCGGGGTAACGTAGCCATTGCTGGTTGTTTTTGTGCGCCGCGCTGCTACACCCGGTGGTGCGATCGCTGCTTGGCAGCACGCGTGTTGCCGAGCTGGAAATCAAAAGCGCAAACAGCCGAGCGCTCGGGGGAGGAAAACAGCAGGAGACGTGGTGCCCCCTTTGCAAAACCGAGGCAACTGGGTTCCACTTGGGCTGGGCGATGACAGCAGCGAAGACGCGGCGTTGCGCCGCTGCTGAGAGCAACTTGGAGAGGATGGGGGGGGATGGATACGATGGGGGCAAGCAGCCACGATCCCGCGCTGGCATCTCCGCCACTCTTCCCCACAGAGATCCCCAGCCAATGCCAGGAAGAAGGGCGGCGTGGGGAAAGCAAAACGCCCCCCACGGCTAACGCTTCTCGCTCCCTTGCAGACGGCGTTGCCTGCTCCGCTGTCATGGCTGTGGGGATCACGTCTGCGCTGCTGCTGCACAAGCACCGCGAGGTAAGGCGAGGGGTTCTCTGAGGCTGGACGAACAATGGTTTCCAGCTTCCTCTTCCTTCACGTGGCTGGGAGATGCGTTTGCCGAGATTTCAAGTCCCCCTCGCTTAAGTTTCCAAGCTGGGCACCAGCTCGGGCTCGTCTTCCTCCAGGGTGTCTTCCTCTCCCGCCTCATGTCCGACTTCTCATGGCTCCTGGAGGAGATCCTGCTGCGCCACCACGATGTGGGCTTCTCGGGGCAGCTCCGTGCCGTGGTGCCGCACAGCCTCTCCCTGCTCAGCGCCCGCCTCGCCCTGTACCGCCTCTCACCCCCCGGTGACATCCTGGTGGTGCCCGAGGCCTCGGCAGTGGCCCAGCGGGAGCTGGGCCTCCACAGCGTGGCCCTCCTGCCCGTCTTTGCCAGCGAGGCGGTGGGAGGTGAGCAGCGGGGGCGCAGGCATCCCCACGCCGGGGAGCCGGGTGCCCGCGACGCTGGCTCACGCAGCTTTCCGGGCAGCCTGTGCCATCCGCGCTTTGCTAGTGGAGATGCTGCCCTTCCTGGGGGTGCCTGCTGGGCCCTGCGGTGTGGTGCTGAGCCGGGATGAGCTGCACCGCAAGACCCTGGCGCTGCTCTGGCTCCTGCCCCCCAACCTGCTGGGGCTCCAGGTAGGGGCTGGCGGCGTGGGCTGCTGCCACCATCGCGTGCAAGCGGCCCCGGCAGCACTGCGCACTTGGCTCCGGGAAGGATCCGGCTCCTGGCTGTGACCCCCTTTGCTCTCCCCCAGCCCTGCCAACCCCTCGAGTGCTACAGCCAGGACGTCTTGGACAAGCTCATCCGGTGCGGGCTGCTGGAGGCTGAAGAGGTGAGTGTCCCCGGCGCCCATGCAGCCTTCGCCCTCCGGTCTTGCCCGGGAGGGAACGGGAACAGGGCACAAGCGCCCTGCTCGCCCTGGGCTGTCGTGGGCCCCGCTGGGCAGGGACAGAGGGGATGGGACCCCCCCCCCCCGGGTGGCCGGTGCCAGCTCACGTGCATGTCTGTGTCCCCCACAACCCGCCGGCGGCTTCGCCCCGCAGTCGGAGCGCGAGCACCAGCTCTGCGACGTGGCCCGCCGGCCCTTCCTCAGGAGGCCACCCTGGACAGAGATGGACTTTGCGGACAGTGACAGCGACGATGAGGACAACGCCGGCAAGCGCTGCTTCAAGGTCCCCAAGCTCTGCCCTGCCACCCTCGGTCCTGGCGGCCTCCCCACCGCTGCTGGGGCAACCACAGCCAAGGCGGCGTGCCGAGAGCGGGGCCTCGAGCACCGCAGCCCCTGGCGACACGTCCCCGTCCCCAAGGACCAGCTAGGCTGCTGAGCCTCGACAAACTCGTTTCACACCCGGCTTCCCCCTCTCAGCTCTGCCAGCCTCGCAGCTCGCCCGATTTCCTCCTCTTCCTCTGCCGGCTCCTGAGCCCTGTTCTGAAGACCTACGTGAGGGCGGCCGCTTTCCTGGATGAGGCCAGCTGGCCCCAGCCCGGTAGGAGCATCCCGGCACGGGCTGTTCCCGGCTTGAGCAAGGGTGGCGGCTCCTTTCCCCTCGCTGCTGGCAACTGCTTGCCAACTTTGAGCAACCACATGCCCCCCGCCTTCCCTTTTGGGCCCGACGGCGGCTGTGCCCTCCCTAGTGGGCTGTGGCGGATGTCGGGGTCGGCGCCGCCAGTGCTGACCCTGCTCTCCCCTGCCCAGAGCCTGCCTACGTGGACACGCTGCAGCGGTTCCTGGCCGAGGACGGCGGTTTCGGTGAGTCGGGCTGGGGGGAGGATGGCAGCACCGCGGCCAGCCGAGGGGCAGGGGCGAAGGCTCCCGCCGCTCCCTCCGGCTGCTCCCTCCGGCTTTTCCCTCTCCCTCCAGCGTACGCCGATGGGAGCCTGGCACTGAGCTCGCTGCAGACCTTCAAGGAGATGGGGGTAAGTGCGGCCAGGCTCTCTCCAACCCCGCTCCCGCCTCGCGCTGCCTTGCCACGACGCTTCTCTGCCTCTGCAGGTGCTGAAGGAGGTGGCAAGCCCCGCGGGACCCCTTCTGCACCTCGGCGAGCCCTTCCGCTCCAGGGAGAACCGGGAGAAACTCGTGGCTTTCATCCAGCAGTTTGCGGAGCCATGAGCCACCGTGGACCGCCGGTGCCAATAAACGCGGCGCAGAGGGAGCAGGTAGCGCGATGCAGCTCGTGGTTTTATTGAAGGTGTTGGAAAGGCGGGTGCCGCGCGGTGCTGTCCTCACACCACCTTGTTGCGGATGGTACCCAGCCCCTCGATGTCGCACTGCACCACATCCCCTGGCTGCGAGGGCAGGGAAACACTCACAGC